>NC_072034.1:5065416-5377500 GCF_027791375.1 Indicator indicator
CTTAGCTCTACTCTGAAACGCATTGAGAAATCCCCTTTCAATTTGATTTGACACACCAATTTCTTTTACTGTGTTAAATTGTATCAAGCATTGTGAGTCATCACCAAAGTCAATGAGACTGCTTTTTGATAAAGTTAAAATGGGTGAACATATTCTTAGGCTATATAGCCTCCAGATAGTGAAAAACTCTAAAGATTAGCTGTTAGAAAGTGGTTATGTGGGAGGAGCTTTTGTGTTCAGGCCTCATTCAGAGCTTTGGCACTTGTCAAATCTTTGCTTATTAAAAGGGGCAGGTTTTCATTCCAAATACAAGCAGGGAAATTCTGCCCCAGGCTTTGGCACACCAAGATTTCTCACGTGGACTTAAAGCAACAAGCTTCTGTAATGTTTATCACAACAAACCTGAATGAAAAAGGAGTCTGAAAATAAGCTTCACTAAGAGGCAACCTCCCACGAGAGTTTCCTGAGAGAATGATTAATATTTCTCTACTCATATGGAAAAGCACTGTTCAAAACCACTTTTCCCTTGCTCAAGTAGGAAAATGTGAACTGAAATCAAAGCATATTAGCAACTATAAAATATTAATGCCCTGGATTTCTTCAGCAAACTTTTTTCAATGCTGCATTATTAATGACAACTAATTGTAGTGGAGACTGCTGGAGGATGAGCCAGGCTTTATATTTTTAACTATAGTTAAAACCCATCAATGTCTTGGTAGGACTTCATCATGCTTTCTAGGATACAGATGTTGGTCGTGAGTAAAAACTGATAATCAGAAACTTAGGAAAATCTTGGCAAGCATTACAATTTTTTTGCAGTCCCTCTATTTACAGCACCACCACTTACTCTCCTACAAGTGATACAGAAGCTGTATAAGAAGATCATTTTGTATTTAATTTTAAACTCTATTTCTTCTGCTGCTTGTCATTAGAACAGCGTACAGACAGTTCTGGACAGAGACAACATAAAACAGAAGGTTTTTTTCAAACAAATGGGAAATTCAGGGAACAAACATGACAAAGCACCATTAGTTAATTTCTACTATTTACATTTTAGAATGCAGACAGAAAGAAACAGCCTGATCCAAAGCGCAAAGTCAAAAGAAAAGCTCTTTTCTAATTTTAACAAGTTCCATCCAATGCTTCCAGTTTCAAACTTTGTCATCAGGACTATGCCTACATCTAATGATAAGCATCTTCTATGTTTTGAAAGTGAAGCTTTTAATTAGTGGAACAAAACTTGGTCTTACACATTACTTCAAGTCACTTAAATCCTCAAAATAGAGCTTAGCCTAGATTTAGTGAAAGGAAAGATGATGTGGCAAGACAGGTAATTGTGTATTTAGTTAGAAGTGATGTTCTTTGGATCAGACATTAAAATGAAATACATGCCTCTATTCAGTAGAAATTAAGTCTTCTGTGGCACTTCAACAGAGTTACAGGCACCTCAGCAAATGTGTCTCCTTATTACAGCCTCAGTGCTAAAGGTTTGGCTGACGTGTCAAGAAACCAGCTGAATAGCTTGAGCCATTTATGGCTGGGTTGAACAGTGCTCAGGGGAAAATAATGGAGCAAAAACAGAGATGTGAAGCAGGTACATTGTAATAAGACTTTTCCATTCCAAATCACTCAATTTTTACTGGCTTTTTAGCATCTCAGATGTGAGGAATAATGAGAAACAGTTGCAGATAAACATTAAATTTCTGCAGAAATAAAGTCTCGTTCAACAGAATCTGACTTGTTTCATTACACAGCTTAATAATGGATCCTTTCTGCAATGTGCCTACACAGGATTTTTATCAAGAAACTCCTTGCTCATTTCACTTTGTTCTAAGAAAAAAAATCACTGAATCTGTTCTAAACTTAACAGCCTCATGGCACACAACTTAGTCTATGACTAGCTGCTTTCCTCTCTCCCCTGTTATGTTCATAATTATAGTGCCTTTAGACACAGAAGACTGAGTTTGCCTTAATTTGAAATTTGAGTCATTTCAACAGAATTCCTTTTATTTGCTTGCTGTAAATAGGAAGAACCCATGTAATCTATTGCAACAGGAGTGGGGTAAATGACAGGAAGTGAAACCTAAATAGAGAGGTACTTGAGGAAGCCCCAGATTATCAGGCAGGTGGTGGAGTCATCTTCCCTGAAAGTGTTCCAAAAATTAACAGATGAGGCACTTCAGGACATAGTCTAATGGAGGTGTGGGGTAGAAGGTTGGACCTGAAGATCTTAGAGAACTTTTCCAACCTTAATGATCCTATGTCCTTTAATAAAAAGCCTTCAAGGTTTCAGAAGTTTAGACAGCAGTTCTCAAGAGTCAAGCAATAGGGTGTCTGTGTGTGTGTAAATGATGTCCCTGACCTTTCTCTGCTCTGTGCAAACAATGCTCTAAAACACACCAAAGAGATATTACTCTTCAAGTCTAAATGACTTTTTTTCCAACAGAAAAGGAATGTGGTCTGAAGATAGGCAATTGAAGTGAGAAACTCCTGTTCATTTTCACATATTCAAACAATACATTATTAACACAGTAAGTAATCCACCAGAAGCATCTAAGAATCAGCAGTGAACGTTTTGTTTTGTTTTTTTCCTGAAAACAGATTTTCCTTTCTAACCACAGTACAAGACAGACACTACTCACTTCATATTGCACACCTTGGCTAGAAAGATTTCCTTCTCTGTTCTCTGGTTTCTATTGCATTAAGTAGGTAAATGTCACAAGGAGAACTTAAAACAGGAAGACAGGAATCCCCTGCACATGTCATGTACTGCAATATAGTGACTAATAAACAAACATGCCAGGATTTTTGCAGTTCATCTCTTTTCCCTTTCTCTGTTACACCAGCCTCTCTGTGCTGTTGTTTCTACAGCAGATTTGCTTTCCCCTATAGCACGTATGCAGTACAAAACTTGCTTCAAAGTGAACAGCTAAATGATGTACTGTGGCTCCTTTTAGTCAAACAGCCGCTGAGCTGTACATCTCTACTCAACAACAGGGAAGCACAATGAAGTGAGATACTAACTACTAGGTGCAAGGTAAAACTGTTCTCCCTCCACTATTCAATGTGCTATTTTTTCTTAATAGGAAATTTCAGAAAAAAAACACCACCCTACTACATATTACACTTACAATTAGTTCCTAAGTAGTCCCATTACAACTAATAAGCAAGTTAATTAGCAAAGAAAACATAAATATTTGCCTTATATCTGCCTATCACACTGCTGAGCTATTGTAAAGGTATATTGTAGGTTAATGAGTGGCAGTAGCAAGAGATGACAACATAGTCCTTGAGGTGTATTCTTTAATTTGCCTATTAATCCCAAAAGGAACTGTTTATTTTAGACCCTAAGTTCAAAAGAGGACTAAGACCACGCCAAATTTTCTTCCAACCTTCTTTTAAACTACGAAAAAAGCTTCATTATTTGGGCATTCTAGAATTATGAGCCTTGCAGAAGACAACAGCAATAAGCAATTATGCAGATGTATTTGCGTTGTGGAACTTAAAGGTTTACTATGCTTTCAGATGAATTAAAAAATGCCCCTGTATAAAGCTAGCCAATTCCTTTAAAAGTTTGCATTTCACATTTAATCTAGTCCTATAATTTAATCGTGATAGTCTTATGCATTATACTAGGGCTGAATAAGTGTGTAATTATCTGAATGCAAGATTTTTATGCATGAGATAATTACAGTGCTACAGGCTATCCCCACAATACAGACAAGGATAGATGAACCAATTAATTTTTTTTACTGTTGATATATCATGCAACTCTTCCATATTCCTGGGTAAATACAAGAGATCATACAGACTATCATATTTATATTAATTTGAATACTTGCTATCTATGAAGCGAGTACTTTCTAAATGTCACAAAAGTCTGTGAATGTTTAATTCTTCAACAAGAAATGAAGTAAAAGTCTCTGAAGAAACAAAAGTTTGAGTCATAAGTCTTTTTTAAGACTTGAAAACTCAATGTAGTTATGTTTACAGATCTCGTTATTTGCGTGTTAGCAGTGAAGCATGAATATACCTTTCCTATCATTCAACCTCAAACTCCCTTCTCCTAGCATGCTTCTACACATTTTATGAAACACTAGAAGTGAAATGCTCGCTGAGAGTAAAGGCAAGACTTGTGTAGCCTCTGTGTAGAGTGGAGGTTGCCTCAAGACAATGATGATACATGAGTATCATCAATGCTTAACCCTTTGTAGGATGGGTTGCTGAAAAAATAAGTAACAAAAAAGGGAATTTCTATCAAAGCCATCGATTTTACTACCTAGTGCAAACAAACAAAAAAAAAGAAAGTATTGTACCTTCACACCCTCAAACTGTGAGGAAGAAAGTGTGAAGGATTTGGAATCAGAAGAAAATGCGGAAGGGAATTGAATCTCACTTTTATCTCCTAGTACCCTTTCTTCTCTCTTGTTTTTTCTCCAAAAACACACTCTGCTGACTAGACTTTCCTCATCTCTGGCATCTACACAGACTAGCTTTTCATCAGAATTTGTGAGGACAGAAGGATAGGAGGCAAGTTACCCAGGCATAAAGATTACTGTGTGCACATAGCTACAGGTTCTCTCCTGCCCACTGCAGTGAGCAAAGTTGGACAGCATTCTACTGTAGTTGTATGAGAACAATGTTAAATCTATGCTTCCTTTTTCTCCTCACCTTGCTCAGCAACAGCTAAGCTGGACTGCAAAAAGATGGATTCAGTAGGGAAAAAGGATTTGTTCTTGAGTCTGTGCTGCACTCTAGAGAAAAATCTTGGCAGTACTCAAAGAGTTTTAGACAACCAAACAGGCAATGGTAATAGGGCACCCCTCACTGAACCTGAAATGTGGGCTAGGTTACATAGGAGAAAACTGTGCTGGCTCTGCAGGAACGCAAAGGAAAATGACTTTGCAGCATGAATAATGGGCTCAAGACTGGATTGCTGGGGCCTTGAGATAGGCCAGAGAACATGCTGACAACTGTGGCTGAGGCAACTACAAACAAAAACTGCTTTGAGAATCACTGGTCCTAAACAGCACAGCTCAGAGAAGCAAATAAAATAACAAGAATACTCTTAATAAATATTTGCCATGAAAAACAAAATCCATCTTCTTTTGTGTTTCAAGTCATAGGCAAGACAGAATACAGGTGCTGTCAGATATCCATCAGCTAGGAGAAGAAAAATACAGTGAACTGATTTAGTTTCTGTCATATAATTTATTTTCTTGGCAAACAAATTATTTTGTTTTGTATTTACTCAATATAGATTATACCCACTAAACCATTTTTTTTTCAAATATCAGTCTGAAAATACCTATCTACTGGTTGATAAATGTGAAATAAACACTATTTTAATGTTTAACTATTTCTGTCTTCTCTCCTTTAACTTAGGAGAATAAAAGCAAGCAGAATTTCACCTGTATTTGATGTCACCAAAACAAGAGCTACAACACAGCATGGAGTCTGGTGGGAGCATAAGTTCATTGCTTTGGTGTTTCAGTTCCCTGTGGTCACAGAGCATGAGACAGATTCATCACAGCTTCACACAGGCTTTAGGACACAATTTCAGGCAGAAATAACAATCATGTCACACTTGTGGGCCCATGTCAAGATAAATTAAAAACCCAAACAAAGCATAGAGACACCACTTTACTCAGCCTAATTCTAATCAGCAGAAGGAATAGCACTGTCCCAGAAGTTTCTGTTTTGCACATTTAAATAAATTTCACAGAGCTTTCACTCTGCAGCACTTCAAGAGGACAGTTCTGCATATGTGACTAAAACTCAGGAGAAAAACTTGCAGCACTGACTGCTTACTTGTAATTCTGGATGTGTGAGCATGACTGTAGCAATACACATAGGAGTAAAGTAAGAGAAAATAAGAGCTGTATGAGTGACAGTAACAGGATAAAAAGATTCAGGAAGTTTCAACACTCTTATTACTGTTGTTAGACACATTAAAAGGCATTAAGCCACTTAAAACCCCTGAGTTCTTCATCTTTTCATGTTAATGGTTTACAAAGACTGTCTTTCTGAGGACACCAATTGCTACTGTACCAAAGATGCAATCACTAATTGTTGGTTGTTTGTTTTCTGGTTTTGTTTTGGGTTTTGTTTTATGTTTTTGATCCTTCATGTATTTCTGCAGAAGTGAATCTCAAAACCAGGCATGATATACCAACCTTTTCTATGCTGGTGCCTAATGACACCTAACATCATGCATCACCAAGGACCTGATTGCTGGATGCCTTTGAAAACAGTGATAGTTTCTTGAGTTTCCAATTTGAACAGTTTTAATTTAAAGCAATGGGTGATAAAAATTACAAAAATCTCATAGTACTACTGTGTAAGAATCATTCCAAATCATGCTACAGAAAAAATAAGCATTTACTAATGGAGCAAGAAAGCTTTTTTCCTAATAGTGGGCTGTATTTGTTGTTCAAATATCAAATAATACAAGGTTAGGCAGTTTCCCATTTCATATCTGTAATATTTTAAGTAGCTATCTTCAATAAAGCAGCCCACAGAGCTCAAATAATGACCTGAAACAGCACTATTTTACTTGAATGCTTTGGTAAAGCAATGGGGCTGCTGCTTTTTTAATCAAATTTCATTTCCCAGCAATAATTTTAATAGCTCCTTTAAACCCATCCTGCTCCCTTAAGGGATGTTGGACTCCGATAAAAACAAAATCATGAACTTGTTTTCCTCTACAACAGAAACACGCTTTAGTAATGGCAGTTTCTTTTATTAGCACCCTGCTGTTCAGTTTATTAAAGGGTGAAGGGGGGGGGGGAGAAGTTCTGCCAACAGATAAGGAAAAGGATTATCCCTTGGCAAGCAAAGTTAACCCTCCTCTGTCTACAGATGCTCAACAGCACCTGTTCTTCTCTCACAGGGACAGGGAGAGCCCAGGGCAGGGCATGGGCAGAGTTGTGGCTAGAGCTGGGGGACTCTGGGGCCATATACTGATGGAAAGCCAGCTGCTTTTGCCAGGGGGAGCACACAGGCTCAGACAGGAGGGCAGAGGAAAGGGAATCCCTCCCAGCTGTACCACATTATCCATGAGCACAGACCCACTACCCTGGAAGGAGGAATGTGAGCATCCCACTCAGCCTAAATCTCTCCTCCTTTACTTTAAAACCATCACCCCTTGTCCTGTCACAACAGGCCCTGATAAAAAGACTGTCCCCATCTTTCTGATTGGTCTTTAAGTACTGGATGGCTGCAATAAGATAAGGACAAGAGAAAATGGCCCCAAGTTGCACTGGGGGAGGTTTAGATGAATATTAGGAAAAATTTCTTTACTGAAAGAGTGGTCAGCATTGCAACAGGCCTCCTAGGGAGATAGTGGAGTCACTATCCCTGGAGATGTTCAAAAAAGCAGCAGACATGGCACATCAGGGCATGGTTTAATGGCCACAGTGATATTGGGTTGGACTCAATGATCTTTTCCAGATGTTCCATTCTCAGAGGCTTCTCTTCTACAGACTGAACAACCCCAACTCCCTCAGCCTTTCTGTTCCTTAAACAGTGGTGGGTCAGCACAAAATGGGGTTTAAAACCAGGTTGGTGGCTAAGGACAGAGTTATGGGGGCTGAGCAGGACCAAGGCTGAAGCCTGCCTGTCTGCCTCCGACAGCCCTGCTCACCCAGCTGCACGATACAATACAGCACTTTAATCTCAAAGATGTCCAAGCTGAATAGTAACTGCAAGCAAGCTAACATAGAATAAGTTATGATGTTTCATCCTTGACCACCAGTCATTTATTAAGTCTGCATGTCTAAATTCTCTGTCCAAGTAAGTTTGGTGGAAATATACAGAGACTCAAAACAAAAACTCACAAAAGCTGTGCAAAGAGGCAACAGAGAAATAGTGTGACCGGATTTGATTTCTTTGTTACAAGTAATTGTTGAAGCAGAATGGGGGAATAGAATGGCAGCATTGGTATGCAATTTAGAAAATACTGATTTATATAATGTGTGCTATTGTTTAGTCTGAGGATGTTTTTATGAAGCAGGTTATGTTTATAAAATATGAAATGTTATTTAAAAGCTCTGAAGAAACATGAAAAAGTGGAAGCTGATGATTCAAATCTGGTGCAGTGTCTGCAGCACTGAATTGTAGTTTATGCAGTGCCTGCTTTTTTAAGTAATTTAAAGAATACATTTTTAAATGTGCAGTCTAATATCCATCTCCTGCACATTTAATGACTGCTTTATAGACAGCAGTCTGGATGATTCTACAAGCTTTCTTATACATGACTTACAAATCTTCTTACTTAAACCATAGGTGTTCCCATTTCAATCTGAGCCAACAGCAGTCAGTGGAAGCCTGATGGACTTGGTGATGCTTTGTTGCAGAATTTCACAGTATCTCATCTTTAATAGAAGTCACTGAATTCTTTTACTTGTCCCATTTCTCTCTTACAGTTTGGCAAACCCATCCTTTTTATTTGTCTGACTGCTTTTCATGTATTTAAATACCTATTCTTACTTTTGATTACTTCTCAAATCTCTCTGTTTACAGTGTACACATTATGTTCTGCAGCTGTGATTGCTGCAGATTCAGACACATCAGGTTTACTCTTTAAAGGAATGCTTTTGTTTGTGATTACCAACAGCCAGATGCCATTTTCTGACCTCAGCATCTGTTAGAGTTCCCAGAAATTAATAGAAGTAGTATCTGAGTAAATATGTGTGATGGTTTGAAACTGTCTTTTTAATTTTTCCTTGCAAAGTTGAGAACAGAGAAAGTGAAAGAATGTAAATAAGTCACTATTGGGTGTAAGAAAGCAAAATAACGATTGTTCTAAACACTTCCATTGGATAGATAGAAATGTTTAAGAACTATTACCCAAAACAAAGTAGGCACTCTGCACATTCTGCGTTCGGCAGTGGGGGCAGTTGCTGGGCTGTCTGGCTGCTGTTTCTTCTTCTCTTCTGGCTGAAGATAACACGTACTGACCTTGGCAGCTAAGTTAACAACTTTCTGCTTAACTAACTCTGCTTCTCTGTCCAGGGGGGTCTGGGGGGAAGCTCCTGGGAGAGGGAGGCCCCTCTGGGAGGGTCCCCTTGGGGGGAAGCAAAGGGAGATCGATTGTGCTTTTCTGTTGATTGTATATATTTGTGAATGTTGTGAATTTTGTATATTTGTACATTTCACTGTAGATTTTAGACTCTGCTTGTAAATACAGCTTTTCATTTGCTTCCAGACTGAGCTAGCCTGGTTATTGTTGGTGGGGGGAATTTCAGCTCACACCGACACACTTTTTATTTTTGGCGCTCCAACTTGGGGCTCGATTGCTTGTGATTTATTTCTGCTCAGATTAGGAAGCAAAATGAAGCTGTTTTGGATTCTGAGTCATTCTATTTCATCTATTATCAGTGTGATTGTTTACAGATGGGCCATTTCTTGCATGATAGACAAGATTGTGAGATATGTGGCATATAAGTCGTTTCTTTGGGTTAAGAACAAGTTACTGAATGTTGGTGAATTCTGTTGTGGTCTTATTGGGCTAAGAAGCTATGGTAACTCAACTATGGATCTGCTAGCAGACACATTTGAGTTTGTTACTCCTCTTACAACTACAGAGGGTCTTTGGAACCAGTGGTACCCTAGATATCTTGTACTAGCCTTAATCTTAATTTTGTTGCTTCTTGGAATAATCATATGGCTACTGATAGCACTGTGTCAAGAAAGACATAAGGCTACTTGCTCTTCCAACTCTGCTGTGAATGTGAAAACCAAGCCAGTAAATTTGGTTGCCACTATCACCAGAAAGCGCAAAGGAGCTGCAGGAGGAGATGCAGATGCTGCAGGAGATGGTGCAGATGGAGATGAGGGTCCTTCTACTCAGGGTCCCTCTGTTAAGAAAGATCCTTCTGATGAGGAAGAGAGGGTTAGCCTTAAAACTCTGGTAGACCTCTTGAGACCCCACATGGATGATGGAGATGTAGGTCAGGATGTAGACCCTAGTAGATTAGCAACTGCTGGCAGTGCCTCTGAACTCAAAGAAATTCAACGGAGGATTAAAATAAGATTATGGGGACAGCAACCTCAGGATGATGATGATGATGATGAGGATGACATACAGTCAGCTAATGCACCCAGACAGGAAATTAGACATGTGAGGAAGGATTACATCAGAGGAGATAATGAGCCAGTCCTGTCTTGGCTAGCCAGGTGTTTTGATATGGGAGCCCCAGCATTGGTGGTAGGCGACAAGTCGGCCTCTCAGTTGGGGATGCTCTCAAAGGATACTGGCATAGACAGGCACCTAGGCAAGTGCATTGGTAAAGTTTCTCTGTGGGCACGCCTCCTACTGGCAGTCTCGCTGAGGTACCCCAGCAGAGATGATTTACCATGGAACCCTAAGCCTTGGACCACAATAGCTGAGGGAATCAAGCGTCTGAGAGAGTTTGCTGTGAGAGAAATAATGTATGGAGATCATAAGACTCTGAATCCTGATGAAATTCCTGTTGGAACAGGCCTTGCCAAAAAGCTCATTAAGCTTGCTCCTCCTAATTATGCCACTATTCTGGCAAGCAGGATTGTGGCAAGAAATTATGGTGGAGCACCTCCTACTGTTGGCCATTTCACTGACCAAATGAGGCAATTGGAGGATAGTCTTGCACGTACTTCTTTGGTTTCAGCCATTGAAACTTTGTCTGGAGAAATGAAGAATTGCATGAAAGAGCTGAAGGAGGAACTTAAAACCTCCATATCCAACTTGATGAAGGGGGATGATTCTAATTCCTCTTCCTCCAGATGGATACAAGTTTCAGCTGTTAGGAACAGACGTGCTCCAAGAAGGCCATTCCAGAATAGGTCAAACCAAAACAGACAGCAGAGGCAATCACGTGGCAGTATCTGGATAACTCTGCGTGATCAGTTTGGTGAGAACATGAACAGATGGGATGGTCAACCAACTTCTGATCTTTTCAAGAGGTTACGGGAGCTGCAGAGGGGCAGATCCCGAGGTAGCAATACCAGGAGGGTAGCTGTCGCTTCCTCAGTTTCCCAGAACAACTCTGATAGCTCCAACAGTGATCCTAATTCTGGTGCTGGACGTTGTGCCAGCTGTACATGTGGAGGTAATCCCCACCATTAGGGGTGCCCTGCCTTCCGCCAGGGGGAGGTAAGGGATAATGGAGATAACAGAATCTATTGGGATGTGTACATCCAGTGGCCTGGCACTTCAAAATTTCAGAAGTACAGGGCCTTGGTTGACACAGGAGCTCAGTGCACCATAATACCATCAAATTATCAAGGGGGAGAATCTATAACTATTCAGGGAGTCACTGGTGGATCTCAAGAGTTGTTTAAGATAGAGGTTGACATAAGTTTGACTGGGAAGCAGTGGAAGAAACATACTATTGTAACAGGACCTAATGCACTTTGTATTTTGGGAATTGACTTTCTGAGAGAAGGGCGTTTTAAAGACCCTAAGGGTTACAAATGGGCTTTTGGAATAGCAACTGTAGAAAGTGATGGAGGAAAATTGAAGTTGTCCATTAGACCTGAGCTTTCAGATGAATCTGCAGTTGTGGGACAACATGAGATAGAGGATGTAAAGCTGCCGGTTGCTTCTCAAACTGTGCATCACAGACAATACAGAACCAACCGTGACTCTTTGGTGCCCATTCAAAACTTGATTCGTCAGTTGGAGAGTCAGAAGGTCATCAGCAAAACTCATTCACCTTTCAACAGTCCAGTCTGGCCTGTGCGAAAGCAGAATGGAGAGTGGCGTCTGACAGTTGATTTCCGTGCCTTGAATGAAGTAACTCCACCCATGAGTGCAGCTGTACCAGACATGATGGAACTCCAATATGAGCTGGAATCCAAGCAGGCCAAATGGTATGCTACCATAGACATTGCTAATGCTTTCTTCTCTATTCCCATAGCAGAGGAATGCAGGCCTCAGTTTGCTTTCACCTGGAGAGGCATTCAGTACACATTCAATCGTTTGCCCCAGGGGTGGATTCACAGTTCAACCATCTGCCATGCAGTGATCCATGATGCTTTGGAGAAAGGTGGAGCTCCAGAACACATTCAGTTCATCGATGACATCATCGTCTGGGGTGAGACTGCTGAAGAAGTCTTCGAGAAAGGCAATAAAATCCTTGACATTCTCTTGCAAGCTGGTTTCGCTATCAAGCGAGACAAGGTGAAAGGACCTGCCAGAGAAATCCAGTTTCTGGGAGTGCGGTGGCAAGACGGTCGCCGTCACATCCCAATGGATGTGATAAACAGAGTCTCCACCATGGCAAATCCCATCAACAAGAAAGAAACTCTGCGTTTCTTAGGCATAGTGGGATTTTGGAGACTGCACATTCCTGGATACAGTCAGATTGTGAAACCTCTGTATGATGTGACTCGAAAGAGAAACAGTTTCCAATGGGGTCCTGAGCAACAAGCAGCCTTTGACCAGATCAAGCGAGAGGTAGTCCAAGCGATGGGTCTGGGACCTGTCCGAACTGGTCCAGACATGAAGAACATTCTGTACACGGCCGCGAGTGACAATGGTCCAACCTGGTGCTTATGGCAAAGAGCTCCAGGGGAGACACGAGGACGTCCTCTTGGTTTCTGGGGTCGTGGCTACAGAGGCTCAGAGGCAAACTACACTCCAACAGAGAAAGAGATTTTAGCTGCTTATGAAGGAGTGAAAGCTGCTTCTGAAGTGATTGGAACTGAGTCACAACTTCTTCTAGCTCCTAGATTGCCAGTTCTGAATTGGATGTTCAAAGGCAAAGGTTCTTCACCACATCATGCAACAGATGCTACCTGGTCTAAGTGGATGGCTCTGATAACACAGAGAGCTCGAATGGGAAATCTCGAAAGGCCTGGTTTGGTGGAGGTGATCACAAACTGGCCAGAAGGCACAAGCTGTGCTAAACCTCCAGAGGAGAGAGTAACTCGTGCAGAGGAAGCTCCTCCTTACAGTGATCTGTCTGATGATGAAAAGAGATATGCTTTGTTCACAGACGGTTCCTGTCGTCTGGTTGGGAACAAGCGGAGATGGAAATCTGCAGTGTGGAGCCCAACGCGCAGAGTTGCAGAAGCGAGAGATGGAGAAGGAGAATCCAGTCAATTTGCAGAGGTAAAAGCTGTCCAGCTAGCTCTTAACATAGCTGAACGTGAGAGATGGCCAAAGCTTTATCTCTACACCGACTCGTGGATGGTAGCCAATGCCTTGTGGGGTTGGCTGAAAGACTGGAAGAAGAATGGCTGGCAGAGGAAAGGAAAGCCAATCTGGGCTGCAGATCTGTGGCAAGACATTGCTGCTCGCATTGAGAGAATCCCAGTGAAAGTGAGACACATCGATGCTCACATTCCTAAGAGCAAAGCTACAGAGGAACAACAACACAACCATCAGGCAGATCTAGCTGCAAGAGTTTCCCAGGTGGACACAAACTCTGATCCTGATCCTGATCTTGACTGGAAACACCGAGGTGAGCTGTTCTTAGCTCGGTGGGCCCATGACTCGTCAGGACATCAAGGCAGAGATGCAACCTACCGATGGGCTCGTGACAGATCCATTGACATTTCCATGGATGCTATCACACAAGTCATCCATGACTGTGACATTTGTGCTGCTATTAAGCAGGCAAAGAGGATCAAGCCCTTGTGGTACGGTGACCGATGGTCCAAGTACAAGTATGGTGAAGCCTGGCAGATTGACTACATCACTCTACCTCGTTCTCCATCTGGTAAGCAGTATGTGCTGACTATGGTAGAGGCAAGCACTGGATGGCTGGAAACTTATCCAGTTCCTCATGCAACTGCACGTAACACCATTCTTGGTCTGGAAAGACAAATCCTGTGGAGACACGGAACTCCAGAGAGGATTGAGTCAGACAATGGAACTCACTTCAAGAACAATCTTGTAAAAAACTGGGCCAAAGAGCACGGCATCGAGTGGATATTCCACATTCCCTACTATGCACCAGCTGCAGGGAAGATCGAACGCTACAACGGTTTGCTGAAAACCACTCTCAAAGCCATGGGGGGTGGATCTTTGAAAAACTGGGAGAAACATTTAGCACAAGCAACCTGGTTGGTGAATAGTAGAGGTTCAGTGAATCGAGCTGGACCTGCCCAATCAGATTTGTTGCGAAAGGAAGAAGGTGATAGAGTTCCTGTTATCAGAGAAAAGAATCTGTTAGGCAAAACTGTTTGGGTATTTTCTCCTTCAGGAGAGGCCAAACCTGTCCGAGGGGTGGTTTCTGCTGAAGGTCCTGGTCACACCTACTGGGTGATGCAAGAAAATGGTGAAATTCAGTGTATTCCACAAAGAAATCTAACTTTGGCTGAGAGAGGTTAAATTCAGAGTGTTGCGCAGATACAGCATCGCGCCCAAGAGGAGAGTTCATGAGATCTACGGTGCACGAACCCTGAGAGCCCTGAGTCACCTGAGAGTCCCTGTTCCTTTCTTCGCTCCATCTGCGAGGAAACAAACTGTTTGCTGTTTTTCCTGTGATTTGACTCTTTTGAATCATCTACATCTGAAATAGCCGGAATGGACTATGGTCTTTATTCACCTATTGTTGTAGATATTATTTTAGATTAGATAAATGATAGTAGCAGCCAATGGAATTGTTTAGAAGGGGTGGACTGTGATGGTTTGAAACTGTCTTTTTAATTTTTCCTTGCAAAGTTCAGAACAGAGAAAGTGAAAGAATGTAAATAAGTCACTATTGGGTGTAAGAAAGCAAAATAACGATTGTTCTAAACACTTCCATTGGATAGATAGAAATGTTTAAGAACTATTACCCAAAACAAAGTAGGCACTCTGCACATTCTGCGTTCGGCAGTGGGGGCAGTTGCTGGGCTGTCTGGCTGCTGTTTCTTCTTCTCTTCTGGCTGAAGATAACACGTACTGACCTTGGCAGCTAAGTTAACAACTTTCTGCTTAACTAACTCTGCTTCTCTGTCCAGGGGGGTCTGGGGGGAAGCTCCTGGGAGAGGGAGGCCCCTTTGGGAGGGTCCCCTTGGGGGGAAGCAAAGGGAGATCGATTGTGCTTTTCTGTTGATTGTATATATTTGTGAATGTTGTGAATTTTGTATATTTGTACATTTCACTGTAGATTTTAGACTCTGCTTGTAAATACAGCTTTTCATTTGCTTCCAGACTGAGCTAGCCTGGTTATTGTTGGTGGGGGGAATTTCAGCTCACACCGACACAATATGATTCATGTTCTTTGGCAGAAGTGAACTCACTTTGCTTGTAGATAAAATAGCTATGATATTATTGTGTAGATTCAAAACCTGCCTGGATGCTGTCCTGTGCACTTGCCCTGGGTGAACCTGCTGTGGCAGGGGGGTTGAACTAGATGATCTCTAGAGGTCCCTTCAAATCCCTAGCATTTGATGTTTCTGATTCTTCTCTCCTAAGAAATTGCTCTATCTGTGAATAAATTTAAGCTGTTCTTTATACCGTCTCTCCACTTTTGCACCAAGTTCCTGGTTCAGAGTCAAAAGCACAAACTGAAACTGCAGTTAAATGAAGGGACTTCAAAATGGTGGAAACTATTCCATCTAGTCAGTGCTGAATACAGAACTAGAAACTTTTCGTAAACAGCTTTGGATTTCAATCAGTATCCTTTAGAATTGAAAATTATCTTTCGAGGCAGCAGTGAAGTTGCTGTTCAACTCTGAGAGATGGTGTAAGTATAGCAATCACACATGTCCAGTTTTTACTTTGATAAAGTTGCCTTTGCAGCTACAGTATTCCTTGAAATCAGAGTGCCTAAAAATGCCTTCATAAGGACAAGGTTTCTGAGTAAATGAATAACTTTAAAGTTATTTTAAAAATGTATATTTGATTTGAAAATACCTACCCTGAGTACTGTACTCCTAAACTGACAGTTCATTGTAGCTAATAGCAGATTCAAGTAGGTATTTAGTAGTTGTAAAACTTTCATGATATCTAGGGTATTATTTTTCCTTATTCAATTTGAGAACATGGGAAACACAGGTGGAAATATCATTGTAAGGACATGGGAAGATTTTACCTAGTCATTTAAACAATTTAATGTGCTAATGTAACCATGAAAAGCTTCTCCTTGCATTCTTAATTAGTATAGAACAGATGATAAGACTTCTAGTTTAAAGTAGCAAGCCTATTTTAAAAAGTCTGTGGTGATTCTTCACTGTTAAAGGAGTTTACTGTGGTCTATGTGTGGGAAGAAAAGAAGCCCTTTTTTTGACTTGCATGTTGCTAACCTGGCATTCTAAATAACTTTGGTATATTTTCAGAGTCTTGCTAGACTTGAACAGTTCCCAGAGAAGAATTTAACTGATCAAAAGTATGATGAAAGATCTGATGACATTTCTAATATAGCATACCGTAAGCATCATAGGTTGAGTGCAGCTATAACAATGAGTCACTTTTTTTTTTAACATTACTAGTAAAATAAGGGCAATTCAGAAAAAGCATAATCTGAATATTAGGTATTCAGCTGCTGGCTTTGCATCCCAAAGATCATCTCAAGTTCTGAATAACTTTTAGAACAGTCTTTCACTGAGAAGTGGCTTTAATGTTCTGCTTTTCATTCATGAAAACACAATAAAATAGAAGACAACAAAATCTTGGCTCAAAAATCCTTGTCTCGGTGACTTTCAGATCTAAGGAAATGTTGTCAGCATTTTCAAAACCTCATGTACATGATTCTGATCATGGCCCATGCAAATCTCTATGTCACAAAGAGAAACCCAGTAGATTTTTCCCTTTTACATGTAGACAAAGTAGAAGAGTTCTTTTCAGTACCTATTTTTCAGTCCCACTTTAATTCTCAGAGAAGAATTATAGTTAAAGTCAGCTCTCAATTCCCCCCTTTCCACTGTGCATGGAGATCTTAATAGTGGAACTCAGCCAGTTCTGTCCATCTGCAGCCAGATAGTTATCTCTTCACCCTAGCTAGACTGGCGTTGACTAACACAGACTTAGAAGCTCTCTGGCTCCAGTTCCATATTTAAAAGATTGATTCCTAGAAGATCAGGCAAGGATGATGAATGCAATAGTGCTTGAAAAAGAAAGGAGGAGAAATCACATGTACATGACAGGAGAAGGAAAAGCTACAAAAAATAAGGGCAGTAAGATCACCACTAAAGCTTTACCTTCCAGCTTTCATTCATAGATAAATTAAATGCTCCACTTCTGTGGGTATTCAACAGGCTTAAAACTGGTCAGGGCAAAATCCAACACAGATCACCAAACTCTGATTTTAACTGAACTATAGATTGATTAATATGCTGGTACTGAAAAACTCGGTCAACATTTTGGTTTTCCTTTTTCTTCATGAGTAAGGGATAGAGAAGTCTCTATGTTTCTTGTAATAACTTCTTAATCTAGTTTAGCTTTTTATTATTTCAGCATCTCTTTGGTTTGTAAGAGGGCTCCATGAGCCCATCACAGTCATTGTACTTGAGAGGTTTGATAGTCTGAGGATATTATTAGACTCGTCACTTTCCTGGTAGCACTGAGCTGGTTTGTATCCACTATTAAAAATACTTTTTTTCTACACAACAAATCTTACCATGGCAGGGGGTTTGGAGACAGATGATCTTTGAAGTCCCTTCCAACCCCCACCATTCTCCAAATCTAAGAATGATATTTTGTTCAAATAAAAATTCAACTTTTTCTCTTTAGTTACTTTAAAAATACAAATTTTGTTCTGTATATTTGGAATCAGGCTAACATATTTAAATTAATTCCTTGTCAACAGGTGACTTGGTGCCAACAAGTACACACTTAACAAGAGGGTTTTAAGAGGCAGCTAATGACTGGTGATTCATAAACATTAGACTGGACCTTAAACTTCCGCCAAGCAAAAAGCGAACAATGGTCCTGCAGCAGAACACCTCCATATGGGTGGTCTGCTTCTCTGGAGTGCATTTGGCCTCTCTTATATTTCAAAATAATCAAGAAATATTTAGGAATTATGTTTCTGCTGCTTTTTCATTAAAGTGTCTAGTGGGAGAGTGTGAACTTTCATGTCAGATTGCTTTCACTGGAGATTGCTACCACAGGCAGATGTTTTTTTCATTACCTGCTGTAATGGACTACATATTTACAAGAGCAGCACTAACACATTCTATCTTGAAAATATCAGGGCCAATCTACCTGTAAGAAAATTGTTTCTCGGCCAGATGTCATCCCAGACTGAGGCCAAGAGGAGGCAACTTTTAGATAGCTAAAGAATGCGTGAGGTGTAAAGTTTAATAGTATTGAGCTATTTGTAATTCATAGACATGAGCTCAAAACATCAATTTCAATTTATGATTTTAGCTGTCTGATTAATTCAGTGCACTGGTGTGACATAGGCAGTTTTCATCCCACCAGGGACCAGGAGAGGGATGATCAGTAAGATCTCCTCCTCATTAGTCTTGCAAGCCAGAGTTCTGTGCTTGGTAGATCAGTGTATACCTCACTGTAAATTATGAACATGGATAAGGAAATCAGGTTTGGACAAGGTAGGATAGGATGCAGGGAGTTCTGTCTTTGTATCAACACAATGTAATCAATCAACAGGACTTGGAATTGGAAATTATCACTGCATGACTAGCCAAGGTGCTGGAAATCAGCAGTAAGTGCCTTAAGAATGAGTTTGACATTGGAAGGCCAGTACATAGCTCATAAACCATACCTGAAAGTGCAAGAAAAATCGATGTTTGTATTTTATATTGGCATTCCAAAAGCAGACCTTCTTAAAGGAAAAGAAACAAGAAATTTACATTAAACTGGTCAGAATAATGGGCTCCAGTTGTAATAAGAGTTAAAAAACAGAAAATAAATTCCCCAGTGAATGACCTAGTTCACTTTGGGATTTGCACTACAGTCAATGACAGAAGAAGATTTTTCACTGATAAATATTTGCACTTTTTTCTTTAAGGAAAAATGCTGTGTGTTGTGGTATGTCCAGACTGCACCACCCAAGATGGACTGGAGTAGGACTCAGGACATTTCAGTCTGTTCCAGGTTTGCTTTAACAACCAGGTGCTTATCCTGATATGCCTATAGAAAAGGAGTTTCAAATGCTGGGAAACCCATTGCAGCTTCACTTCTCCTAATTAAAAGACTGAAGTATAGAAACAGAAAGATGTGATGTCAAAAGGAGGAAGAGAAGTCAGATTACAAATGCAATACCACATTGGTTTGTGTTGTGGAAGTCTGTGAAGGCTGCTAAAGCTACACAAGCCACTCACAAGTGCAAAGCTTTCACAGCAGCCAGGGTACTGAACTCCTCAGAGAATGGTCTATTTTGGAAGGGATCATCTACTCCAACCTTCCCACCATGCAGCCAGATGCCTTTCAAATACATTTGGTTGCTAAAGGACTCATCCACAACACACCCAGAGAGGAGGCATCCACAACCTCCCTGGGCAACATGTTCCAGAGTGTCATTGCACAGAAAATTTCTGAAGGACTACTTTGATGTAGATGCAAAACTGCTTGATTGATTAATCAGCTAGAAAGTGACAGCTCATGTAAATATTTGGCTATCATGTAGAATAAAAAAATGAGGGCACAAAACTAGCAGTAGAAGGATAATTCTCCATTCATTAAAGATTGCATAATATAAAATTGTTAAAAAATCTGATTGTGAGGCACAGTTCAGCATCAGCTTCTTACTTTCTCATCAACACTTTTCTAAAGCAACTCATGCCAGTGTATTTTTTTATACTGCCATTATATTTTCATGCTCATCTTCCACATGGATGAGTGTCCTGCCATCATTTAACTGTAAGCCTGAAAACACCACTTGAAGGTATATCTTTTTAACATACTATTTCTTTTCTCCATTTGCTGTGTATCTGTTTTTAAACAAACCTAGAAATATTAAGTAACTTCAGGGCCTGGATCCTCAGGCTGCCTCCCAACAACTTGCTGAACAGCATTACCACAATGCTTCATTTAATCAGAACCAAATGTATTAAATTCAATTGGTATATAAGATTATTTAGGTGAATATAAAATCTGGAAAAGAAAAATGGGGTTTTTTTAAGTGCTTTTGCTTTCTGAAAAAAATTAAGAACTTGATACTGTTCTGTTCCTTCCCTGAATTTTTATTATAACATCATCTGTTGCAAATATGGTGTTCTTCAGCTGAATATAGAAACCTAAATTTCTTAGCATTAAATTGGGGATCATATTGGAGATATTGTCTGGGCCACACAAGCTCTGCAGTTCTACCCAGAACAATGGCAACCAGAGAAGTGTCCTGCTGTTTCTGAAATGACTAATTCCCTATCTCTTGGGAATGGACTTCTCCCTTCTGCGAAGGATCTGTTTCTTCATTACATATGCGTACCATGGCTTTTCAAGAATCCTCAGTTTAGGCTTTCCTCCCATAGCATTCACCTGGCCTACAAATATTAGGCATTGCTTAGTTAATGAGAGCTTAAAGGATTTATCTATTTCTTGAGCTGAGTAGATCAGCCTAGCGTTGACTTTGAAAAAATTTGACTACTTAAAATTCAGTTTTCCGTGGGTGGTTCTGCCATTTTAGAGTGAGAAAGGAAATGTGACATTAGCAAATTTTAGCATTTTGTTACAGGATATTTGTTCTGAGATGACACCTGAAAGTATTCCATATATCAACAAATTATTACTGAGGATGCATTCTGCTTTTGAATTCATGGGATGATATTAAACTTAATATTCATTCAGAAGTACTTGGTGCAATTTACAATGACAACCAAAAATAATGAATAATATATTTATATCATCAATTAATAACCATCCATCCATTTAAAAGTTTCATCCTCATGTGTTCTGGAAATCTGCAAATTAATTATGCAAAACCTTGAATGAGTATAAAATTGAAATGCTTAAGAATTTAAATGATGCAATTAAAAGCTATTGCATGTAACTCAAAGTTATTTTCTTCTAATACTTACTCATCAATCTTAATTTCAGTACCACTGTTTAGAAACAGAATCAGCTCTTAAGTCTTGTCGAAATATTGGAAGTTTGAGTAAAGATTGTATCCTTGTTACTTTGGTTACATTATTTCCAGACATGAATTTAAAGTCTTAATTTAAGCAGAAGTGGACTTTTTAAAGGTGGATTACAAAATTCATCTAAATCAGTAGGGTGAGGTCAGTGGTGTCAATCCTGATTCTTTAAAAAAAACCCAAACAAACGAACAACAAAACCCCAACAAATCCGACAAAAACTGGTCCCCTTAAAAAGTCTAAGAGTCATAGAATTATAGAACCACCTGGGTTGGAAGGGACCTCTAAAGGTCACTTAGTCCAACCCCCTGCAGTAAGCAGGGACATCCTCAACTATATCAGGTCTCCCAGAGCCTTGTCAAGCCTCACCTTGAATACCTTCAGGGATAGGGTCTCAATCACCTTTCTCTAGAACTTCTAAATCAATAGATGGCTAGGACTACTTAAGATTTGCTGATCAGGCTGCCTGAGAAGGTTGTATCAACACAGGTATTTTCATTCTTTTCAGTAACATAGCAACAGCTTGTTTTCTACTCTCTATTGCAAAATACACCTTGAAGCACAGATTAACTTGCATGTCGACAGTTCTCAATGCTGGTGAGTGTATGCATGTTTACTGAGGTAAGCACTGAAATCTTCAGGCAGCATCCATTTATTTTACTTTAATGAAAACAAGCTGATTTTACTATAATTCTCTTTTCACTTTGCAAGCAGAGTGGTGAATTCAGCAGCACATAAAGTTTGAAGAGCCATTTCCTTGCTGATTAAAAAAGGAATGTTTCCTTTTTCTCTTTTAGTGAGCAACAGACTGGAGTACTGAAACACTAGGGAAGAGGAAGCCCTTCTCTAATATATGGATGTTGCCTGAACGTTATAAAATAGCATCGAACTCCACCAGAAAGGTAATCAATGGCCAAGCTTCAATCTTATAAAAGTTCTGCAATCTCATCAGAAATGCAAGAATAAATGTTTAGCTTCCTTCCCCTTCTCCCCCAGCACCAAGTCTCTGAATGCAAGGCATTAGCCTTTGCAGTAGTTTATTGATCTTTTAATGTAAGATCTAACTTGCTTCAGGGGCACTACAAATACGGTATTGCACAAGTCCTGCAATATCAATATTCATTTATTTTTATTGATTAGTTGCCAATTCTAGATTCTGTGTACTGAATTAATGTGTGCTGAATAACTGCTTCAGTTAATGAAGTCAAAATTTGCTTTAACTATCTACACAAACTACAGAAATGTTTCCTATTCCAAAACTAATTATTTCCTTTTTTTCTTTTTAATAAAATCTGCAATTGACTTCTCCTTGGAGCCTTACTGGAAGACACAGAGTAACAAAAAAAAAAAAAAAAACTATTTATAAACTTACATTATTTACTATCTCATAGAAGAGCATTCTTACTCTAAGCATTGGAATTAGTAGGTGAAACTGACCAACAATACATTTCACAAAGTGCAATTTTAGAAGATGAATTTGAGTTGTTGCTTTTTAGTGTGGCTGTACATCTATTTCAATGTGTCTGTTATTCAAACACAAAGATACAGTCTTAGATAAGCTCCAACAAGGCAGGTGAATTCATTCCTGAGTAGTTGTTGTGAAATATGGTGTGTTTCTGCTTTACTGTTTCCTCTTATGGCATCTTTCCCTTCACAGTACTTATTTTTCAGTTAAGAGACCATCTTTATAAACTTGACATAACAGCAAATAAACCACTAGAACCCAGTAAAGGGCAGCCCAGACATTCAGAATAACTTCTCTGTATGCAGGTAACATTAATTCATTGTTATTTTCTTCTGGTTGAATGTTTATTTCAAGGGTTTTCAACAAAAACCTAGACTTAGAGGTGCCCTTGGATGTAGATTATTTTTCTCTGGCTGTTTTCCTCATTTAGTAGCAAAATTAAACAAGTCTTGATCTCAATAAACCCTCTTCCCCACTCCAGATGAGAAGTTTTTAAAATCTCTGTGGTTTTTTGAACCATATCTTGCCAGCAGTTAAAAGTCAAATCACCACAACAGACACACACACACACATAGCAGCTCTGGAACCTCTGAAGAATGTATTGCTCAAGACAAGACTCACTTAACCCTTTGGGAGAAAATTTGTGAATGTTGGTTGATTCTTATAAATCATTTAAATCGTTAAAAATAACCCTGTCTTTACCCTTCACATGTGAATTTTTCAATCATTCTCACAGAAAATAGAAGTGAGCTTGAGTATAAAAATTAGGTAAAACTATCTGGGGTTTAAGCCTAATAATGATGTATCCCTAGCATTAAACTCTCAGTAAATCCTAGTCCAGCTGGAACAGTTCTAATTCAGTATCCTACATAATAGCATTCTTGTTTTAAGAATATACCTGCAAATATGTTTCCATTTTATTGCTCTGTCTTGTGTGTTACTTATGTCTGTCTTCTCCCTTGCCCAGTGGATGACATACAATGCCTGAAACTAAAATTTTGGTATATATGGAACAGCCAACAATTGGTTTTAATCAGCAGGTTTCTGTGAAGTGTGAATAAGGGAAAAGTTTAAATGGATAACTAAAGCAAACAATTAAAACAAACAACATTAAATTTCAAGTAGTTAATGTTCTAAGTTAAATATACCTACATAAAATTCTAATTTAGAACTGACTGTTTAGAGAAATGCTGTTAGCTGAAAAGAAAGCAGAATATGCCTCATTTTAAAACCATTGTCCATGCTAAATATTAATGCAATATTCTAGTCTGCACAGATGCATTTTATACGTGTCACGTGTTGACATTCAGACATTAAATAGAAGAAACCACGCTCACTTCTTGATGGGAACAGTACAATGCTTCAGGAATTTGTGGAAATAGAAATCATTTGTTGCTGTGTACAACTTAATCACCTAGCTGAACAAGTTCATCAATATGAAACAATTACACTGAGTTTCAAAATTGTTAATAGAACTTTCAAAATTGTTCTATTAATTATTCTATGAACACGATTACATTGAATTTCGAAATTGTTAATAGAACAAATGGTCATAATTGTGACCATTCCTCTGTGTATTTATTCATTCCCTGAGACAAAAATAAAATGAATAACAAAGATAAGCTTCCTAAACTTAATCCCCTCATGTAATCTTAACCAATGTTGCTGTGAGCTAAGTCAAGATGGAGTGCATTAAACAATTTCTCATGGCTACAGCATAACTGACATAATATCTGACACTATATTACAGTGAACTAGATGTGTCAGTTTCTCTCATGTAATTATGCAACCAATTCACATCATAATTTTCAATAGAACAGGTTTCTGGGAAATGATAACAAAGTTACAAACCAGCAAATAAAATAGCTGGAAGAGTCAAACTTTATCATTGTTATATGTTAAGTTGTAAAAAGGAGAGACATGAGCCATCACCTGCTGTAAGTTTTGTTCTGCAGAAAGGTAAAGATAGAAGTGGTAGCACAATTGGAATTTGATGTCTTGGTCCACAACTGTTTTCTGACAGTAATAAAATAGATAAGACAAAAATGATACCAGTGCTACATGCCACTCTATGAAAATATTATTTCCTGCCTGTGGATACACGGGTTACAAACAGCAGTTTCACAAGAAATAACCTCGAGATGCATGTAGATTGAAACCTGTTGTAGAAAATATAGTGCCATACACCTCCAAATATTAGATGTGGGAGTAAGTAAGGAAGCTTTAAGACAGGCATTAACTGCAATTTGCTGAGGTAACTAAATCCCAAAACAGAGAGAAACTGGAAGGGTTATACTCCTTGTGAACAATATTGATGATAATGCCTAAATGATATTGAATATCTGAACATTTCTTGGAACTGTAAGGCTGTAAATAGAAAGAGTCCCTAAGGCTATGTCTGTGGTTAAGCACATCTCAGCATAATTCAAGACTCTGGATGCTTCCTGATGGTGTAAAATGGAGGCATTCCATTCTTTCATTCCTGCATGAGAAAAAGGAAATTCAAATGCCTCAGAATTAGGGAATTGTGCAGTGTTTCAGGCATGTCCCAAATCCAGAAAACTGAATGTCCTATGGAGAAAGATCATGAATCACTGTGTAGGACATACAGACTTGAGCTTTTATTTTGAAGTCTATCATTAGCCTACTAAATAATGTATTTCGTTATCTCATGCCACAGTTACCCTAAAGTATTGATAAAAATGCTGCTTATTTTGTAAAATGCTTTGAGATCAATGCATTCTATGAAAGGATTAGTTTATTACTGTCAGCAAACCTTCTTCTGTTAATCAAAATGCCAAACATACCAGCAGTCATTTGCAATTTTGGTTGTAATTCTTTAAATAAGATCAGTTGTCTGCTGGTCTGCAAACAATACCATAGGTATTGATGCATCTCAGAAGCCACTCCATCTTTTCTCTGCTGCCACTGCATGTTGTGGTGTTCCTCCTCCCTCCTGTTCCTGAGAAATCCTCTGTTCAATTTTAGCCAGTCAGACAACTGTTTCCCAAACAATCTGTGAATGATGGCTTTGTAAGCAGTTAAGTGAAAAGAAATCTGCTGTGCAAAGCTGCTTTGTTTATTGCTTTTGCTGACTGGCTGAAAGTGAGATCACAGTAAGCTCAGAGGGCTTGGTATAAATGAAATAATTTCACAAGAAAATACATCTTCAGACAGATGACAGTAAAATATATTCATACCTTGCAAAATTTAATAGTTGTCATTAAAATGTGATTATATATACATGAATGTAAATAGTTTCCAGATTTGTGCAACTCAAGCATATTACTACTGTAGCTTTATATGAAGATGAATCAAGATATTCTCAGACATCAAAGTTAACACATGAAAGTAGATAATTCCAATTCTTAGAGTCATCACAACTTCAATGAACTGGGAGACCTCCCAGTGGCATAGTGGCAACAAGCAGTGGAAGCATTCTCATGCTTCTGCTGGTATGTTTGTCTACCTGTTTATTTTATGATGTAGTCAAGTTACAGGAGTAAGAATCATGCTGCCTTTACATGTGGGGGAAGAAATCAAAACAGTTTCAAAAGGAGCATTTGTATTACCTTAGCCTTCCTTGAATTATTGTGGCATTCAGGGTTGGTTCCTCCTCATACTTGCAGACGCACCATCGCCAAACAGCCCACCACACATTTTCCTAGCCTTGGAAGCTCCAAGAAAATTGCACTGCAAGAATTTATCAATGAAATGAGCAGCAGTCTGAAGGCTGTACCACATCTACACAAGAAATGGGATTTTAGTTATCCCACTACTGTTACTGTCTCCTGACTCGCCACAGATTCTTGTCTTTATTGACCAAGAACATCAGTTCTAGGAAGGTCTTCTGGGAACTAGGCGCCACACAGACAATTCTAAGTCATTTCTGGTGAGCTTAGACATCAGCACAGCAGAGATATTGATCTGCTGTGGCTGGGTGTCAGCTTCATCCATGGATAAGGACATTGGCAGTAAAAATATAACCACAGTTTAAGTGTTTTAAGAATGTGGGAATCCAAAATAACAACCCACTGAAAGGTGCTTTTCAGAGAAAGACTGTCTTTTACTAGAGTTTCCAAGCAGAAGTTTATAAGGTGTGATGTTAGTTCTGGAAATTGCTAATTTTCCCTTTTCTCTTTCAATTAAAAGTGCATGCAATTAGCAATTGAAATAGAGCAATCAGTGTTTACTAAAGAGCTGGCCTACCCATATTTTTTCCTTAGAGCAAGAGAAAAAGTGGGGAAAAAAACCCCAAACAAGTGAAGAAACCAATATTTTTTGTTAGCTATAGTGGGCATAAAAATTCTTATTCATTTAAAGAAATAAATTGTTACTGCAATTTTGGTGGATAGTGCCTCAAAGGAGAATTTCTTTTTCATAGACTTGTGGCATTATGAGCATCTCTACTTTTTGGCAGCATATCACAGTAAGTTAAGTAAATTCAGGTTACCTGTAATCTTTATATCACAAATGATCTAGCATGGGTCATAAATTCTGAAATTTGAGGTTGCCTCAAAGACAGAGCAAAAGAATCAGTCACTCTCATAAGCTGATCAAGCCTGGGTAATCACAAAAAAGAGTTGTGACTGGAGGTAAAGGAAAATATGGTTCATTTCATCCTTTATAAATTGATAAACTCTTGCAGCTTTAAAGGAATGACCCTTTCAAAGCAAAATAATCAAATCCATCTCTTGTCAGTTTGGTGAGATTTATAATTGGAAGCTGAAGATTTTTTAGCAATACTGTCAGTCTGCTTTTCAGATCAATGCCAATGAAATATTTTGTTTACAATTTAACCTCCATTTCCCCTAGAATTTGAAAGTTTTAATACCAAAAGTAGTTACGTCTAACTCTATTGATCCAGTGGTAAATTAAATGACAAACAAAAGCAATCACATTGTTTTGTAAAAATGCTCTCAACAGGAAGAAAAAATCTCTATTAAAACAGGATCTGTTGCACTGAAATGAACAGAAAGCTTATTCTTGAAATGAAGCTTTCTAAAAAACAGAGAAAGACCTTCACATGGCTAGATGGATTTCATGGGAATAGTACAAAGGTAATAAAAATGAAATTGTATATTGAATCTCCTTTCCTTAGTATAAAGACAAAAGAGCCCCCCCAAAAGCGTAAAACTAACCTAAAATGCCCATGTAATAATTTTATTCAAGCAATGTGTTTCCTTTTTACTTCTAGTAGTTAACTGATAACTTTTCTATTTAGAATTACTTGATTTCTTTATTTCCTGCCAAATCCTCTATTGATCTCTGAAATATTGTGCATAGTTATTTATATTGTGTGTAAGAGATTGCTATGATATGGTGGCACAATGAGCGTGTGGATAAAGAGCTTCAAAAGAAAAGCAGGAGCAATCTATTCAATAAAATCTCTGAAATAAATAAAAACTAAGCCAAGTCCCTCAGCATCATGTCTACATATCTTTTAAATACCTTCAGGAACTGTGACTCCACTTCCCCAGGCAGCCTGTTCCAGGGTTTGACAACCCTTTCTGAGAAGAAACATTTCCTAAGATGCAACATAAGCCTTTAATGTAAATGACAACAGGTACCCACAAGATTATAAACCACTATTGAATTAATAGGTAGGTCAGCTTCAGAAACCTTAAATGTATGCTGGCATTTGGCCATATAAAAGTGGGGTGCTACAGGGCAAGAAATTAAATTGTCATTGAAGAATACTTTGAATAAAACTGAAAAAAACCCCAATGGAAATAACAGCTGAGGTGGAGAGAGAAAGAAAACTACACTGGAATGCACATTACAGGGTTTATGAATGTTGCCTCTGTATTTATCACTCATACTAAAGACAAGCAAAAGCAAGTACAACATGATAGAAAACAAGCAGACAAACTGTGTACCCTATAAATGTAAAATGTTAGGGAACTGCTTATTCAGAGAGCTTGTATTTTAGGAGGAGGTATTACTTATCAGTTGGTTTTCTTTTGCTTCTCAAGGTGATTTCTTGTTCATACTGATAAACTCTGCTCTGTTTAACATGCGGACAAGAACATGACTTGGAAACTTGTAACTCTGTCTAGCACTATGGAAGGATGAAATGAAAATTTTTTCTAGCTGTTTTCTTTTGGGAGTGAATAATAAAGACAACAGAAGAAACAGGATTGCTTTTTCACAGAAAACTTAGATATTTTTTTTTTTCCCTAATTTTGCTTTTGGTCTAGATCTGCCAGAAGTTGCAATTTCAGATTTTCCTATTAAGTAAGCAGGTAGAATATAATTTTAAAACCACCAAAGCATGTAGTGAAGCAGACCCTGCAGCTTCATTGCTATTCTTGTCGGTTTTACTGCTGCTATTGGCACAGAAGCTGACAGGAATACCAATGTCACTTAGCAGAAAGGTTGTTCCCAAAATCCATAATTCTGGGAGGTTTATCCCAAAATGACATTCTAATCCACACCCTTTCCTTTGAAGCTGAAGTCCTGAAAGTTTTTACAATTTTTATTTTACTTTATTTTTTTTGCCCGACCCTGAAGCAGGTGGACATTGAGAAACTGTACTTTGAGAAACACCAGCATCCAGATGGATTGGTTAGGTAGAACGTGTGGTACTGTCCCAGAGAGCTCAAATTTCTACCATTAACACGGGTTAATGTCCTTCAGAGTTTCAGCAAGATCTTTTGGAACTCTTCCTAACCTCAATAGATTTTATTAGTCTCACTGATGGAGCAAATTGCCTCTGCTTCGGGCTCCTATGGTTTTTGAACGGTGAAACACAAATTCTCAGTCACTGTAATGAGCACTGCTCAGGGTTTGGAGATTACGTCAGACATGCAAATTTCCTTTTCTTTTTATCCTCTCTGGCAAATCCTTTGTCTTCAGTGACAGAAAAGAGCAAAGATGGTGACAGAGTGGCACCTGGAAATAGCCAGCAGATTGTTACTGTCATTCACTCGTACCCATACTCAGTCTCTGCCCAAATCTAGAGGCCACTTCGTTTGGCCATTCTTGGTTTATGGATCGCCTCCCTCTGACCAGCCATCACTCACAGACAGATCATAGGAACTCTTTAGTAATAAAATCAACTGAGTAGAGCATCTGGAAAGAGTAACAAATTGACAGAAAACATCCGTTTGGAAGAGTCCTCAAAGATCACCCAGCACTGAAGGGTCCATACTTAAACCATGTTCCTAAGCACCAGGTCCACATGCTGCTTAAACACCTTCAGGGACAGTGACTCCACCACTGCCCTGAGCAGACCATTCCAAGGTTTGATAACCCTCTCTGTGGAGAATTATTTCCTAGCATCCAGCCAGACCCTCCCCTGGCGCAGCCTGAAACTATTTCCTCTAGTCCTGTCACTTCCACCAAGGAGAAGAGACTGCGAAAGGGTCTGCAAGAGAATGCTGAGGCAGAAATAATGACCCATGTACAGCTGCTCTGGATCACTGGGGAACATCTGGAGTAAACGTTATAAGAGTTGTTACAGGGAGATAGCTCCCTTGAAATGTTTTACTAATAAGTCTGTGAGGCTGAGTTAAGGTTTTACTTGGCTTTCCTCAAACACTGTAAATATTCACCTTCTCCAGCTTTCACTAGGCTGCTATTGTTCTGTGTTCATTACTTCCATGTAGGTTTTCATTAGATATCAGAGAAAAACTAAAATACTTACAAAAAAAAAAAAAAAAAAAGCAACAGTTTAGTCACTTTTGCTTTCCATACAACCTCCCTACCTCACAAACAGGAATAAACAGCGCTGCACCAGTGTAGGTAGTCTTTTAAGAAGATGCCTGCTCCCAAAATAAGATTAAAGCTGACATTTTGACTGTAGATCTTTCTAGGTAGGAAGAGATTAGTAAAAATCTTTTTAATTATAAAAATCACTTGTCTTATACTATAAAAAAAAATATATTTTATGGAAGGTTGAGCAGCACATTCAACAAAAGAGTTCATATAAATTAATCTGCCCATCAGGATGCCACTCAGACAGTTTGATTCTAAATGGTTTACCAGTTTCTGATGTGCTCAGTACCAAATTTGACTTATTATCAAAGTTCCATAAGTCAAGTGGGATTGATATTCATACAAGAGCTCCATTTGTTTTTCTTTTCCCTTTATTTAATCAAAGAAGAGAGTCAGTGAAATTGTATTTTCTATCTTTGCTATGCAGACCAACAGAGCAAACATAAAGCTGTCATTGATGTGCTATGAGCTCACGATTTTAATCTAGACAGATAAATTGGACAACTATATATTTTATGGCAGTCACAGTAGCTAACCCACAGAAGTTGTCTGAGAAGCATAAATTAGCCATATGCCTAGGTGTTTCATTAACAAACATCTTAATATGAACATTGATCTTGCTGAATATGGCATCTCAGCTATAATAACAATGTTCGAGTTGTTCTATTATACCTAGATGTGCATTTTCATTTTCAGAAGACATTAGAGTTATTGAGCCTGCAACAAGTAAACCATGTAAGGAGAAACTAAAGTATGTTAAGAGCCAACTCCTGGCCTGCTGTAAATTAGTATGGCTTTGCTGACTTCAGAGAGGAGGATCCTGCCTTCCATCTCCACCTGAGAATACACCTATAGTGGAATGCAAATAGCCACATTGACTTAGATCACAGTATGAGGCCCTGTGTTCTGCTCTAGGTGGCAGTTGCCAGTCGAGGAAAAAAAAAGTACATATGTGCAAAAAGGACTTAAACTACAGAGAACTCCAGTTGTGCTTGGATAACGGTCTGTGATTTGGGAACAATATCAGAGGTGGTTCAGAGCAGCAGTGTGCGTGCAATTTGCATTCATGAAACTTGTCTATGGTGGGACTGGACAAAAACACCTCTGTTAGCTAAAGGCTAACCTGCTGCTCTTATGCCACTGACACTGGTGCATATATATATACCTACATACGTTATCCTTAAATATAAGGCTGAAATTTTCAAAATTAAAGCTATAATTTAAAACATGCTACTAGCTGAAAGTTTGTTGGTTTCAATCAAAGGTGCAGAAGTTGGTACTATCAAATAGTTGTCTGCAATTTTTTAAAAAAACAATTTTATAACCAATAATTAACATTTGAAGCTATGTAAATGGATATAAGGAACATGCTAGAATTTTAAAGAGTAAAAAGCTAGTTATCTATGAGGGACAGAGAGCAAGATCTTTCACTACTAGCATTTCAAAGGTTGCTTGGAGGTAGATGAAGAGTCCCCATCATGGAAGTCATCACCCTTCTTTCTTTATGCCCTATAAGGACCTTGATAGTGGATCATAGGACTTGGCAGGGACATTTACACCACTACAAGATACAGAGAAGCAAAGCTGTAGATGCAGGAGCAAATATTGTAGCCAACATAGGATAATCCATCACTCAGATAAGAGAGCAGCCTATCGTTACTTCCTATTCTCTTTAATAAGTACTTGGCAGACAAGAAATTATACTATGTGGTATCTAAACTATAAAAAGTTTACTGGAACTATTGGTGAAGTAATTGAGCTTTGGTTGATGCTATTTCCTGCTTCTGTCTAACGCTCTGCACGTTACAGCTCTTTTCCCCTGATATCAGATGTTGCCAAGAGGACAATCTGTCACTAGATGGACCAGTTGTCTGACACACATTAGCGAGTTCACCCTTTCCTTTATAGCTCAAAGCTGCAAAAGGAGCTACTAGTAGCTTAGACACATTTTCAAATCCATTTAATTCCACTATTTAGAGAGAATGATTTTACAAGGATAATGATTTCTAAACCTGATACAACAGAATATATCCTCAAATTAACTGGGTTTTTGCAGGTGAATAGAAATTACCAAAATACTTTTAACTCTCCTCCACATCAAATGACGTCATGTATTTCATGATATGCACCATATTATCTGGCTAGTTAGCTGGAAGCAAATAGTCAGTTTGGTATTAATTTGTTATTAAGCAACATTAGCAACTGCAAATGATGCTGATGATACAAATCCAAAGAAATGCTTGTTATAAAATTAAAATTACTGGCAGTACAGCAATATTGCATTTTGAAATATTTCTAATGCAGCTTTATTGCTGTCTTGGAAATGATCAGGCAAAGATTATTGCTCTTTCAAATGTAATAACAGAGAACCATTTGAAATACCTGATATTTCCATGGTGAGCAGGTTAGAAATGAAGGAAAACCCTGCTGCCTTTGGCTAGATATAATTTCTTGTATGCTACAGAAGACTTACAGGTGAATTGAAATTGAAAAAAAAAAAAAAAAAAAAGCCCAAACTTCTTTGCTTTATGTCACTGTCATCTAAGTAATGAGAAACTGTTTTTAGTGTTTATGGAGCTTTTACTGTGTCATTAAGTAAATACATTTTATAGACACAAAAAGGTTTTAAGAATTCTGTTCTTCCATGTTATGTTGCAATTGTTTTTATATCCTCTGTTTGTCTTATGGTTTATATCTAGAAGACCAGTATAAGCAGTTGAGAAGGTTATTCTATATAAACTGCAGTATTATGGCAGATTTCTGACTTTACTGATCCTTGAAGGATTGCATGCACGCTCATCCTAAGAAAGTGTGAAGCTTCTTCACTTCAAGAGTTACATCCTGGTTACCTCAAATCTGGTTGCAATTTATCTTGGGCACCTAAATTACTAGTTTAGATATATTTATTTACCTACAAAATGGCATCCTTCTCACTGGCTCAGTCCACTGTGGTGTAGAGTAAATAGATGGGAGAACACATGCTCACCCACACCTGAGGTAAACACATATGATACAATGATACAGAGATATGAAATGGTTCAGTATGCAGAGTAATTTGTGCTGGTACAGTAAACAATGAAGACTTACCTGGTTTTGCATGTCAGTGGTAGTTGAAGCAGGATCTGTCAGCTTAGATGCTGTATGAATAATAAATATTCTTTGAGACTGAGAGCACTGCAAGATGTTGTAGACAAAAAGTAGTCTTCAAAAATCCTAAAATGTAGTTGTAGAGAGATGTCACAGGGGCTTGGAAATTAGAGCATTGTTCATACTTGGTTTCAGGTCTTCATTTCTCTCTGGATAGTTTTTCAGTCTTCAGACAATGTTTTGGGAAAAAGCAGAGGAATTCGTAGAATCATAGAATGGTCTGGCTTAGAAAGGACATCCAAAGGCTATCTAGTCCAGCCCCCTTGCAGCGAGCAGAGACATCCTCCATCAGATCGGGCGGCCCAGAGCCTTGTCAAGCCTGACCTCGAACATCTCTAAGGACGGGCCCTCAACTGCCCCCCCAAACACCCTGTTCCAGTGTTCCACCACACTCACGGTAAAGAATTTGTTCCTAGCGTCCAACCTAAATCTCCTCTAATTTCAAACCATTGCCCCTCATCCTATCCCTGCAGGCCTTTGGAAAGTCCATCTGCAGCCTTCTTGTAGGCTTCTTCAGGTACTGGAAGGCTGCTATTAGGTCCCCCGAAGCCTTTTTTTTCAATGCTCAACAACCCCAGCTCCCTCAGCCTGTCCTTGGAGCAGAGGTGCTCCAGCCCTCTGATCATTTTCATGGCCCTCCTCAGGCCCTGTTCCATCAGGTCCAGAACCTTCTTGCGCTGAGGGCTGCAGAGCTGGACACCGTACTCCAGGTGAGGTCTTACCAGAGCAAAACGGCAGAATCACCTCTCTTGATCTGCAGAGCAAGCTTCTTTCAAGGCAGCCCACCATACACTGTCTGCTCATGTCCAGCTTCTCATCCACCAGAACTCCGAAGTCCATCCCTGCAAGGCTATTTCCAATTACCTCATCCCCCAGTCTTTATTGATAACGAGAATAGTTTTGGCCCAGGTGCAGACCCTGCACTAGGTCTTGTTAATCCTCATGAGTTTCACCTGGGCCCAGCAGTTGAATTCTCCAGTGCTTCCTTTGAAAGAATGATACAGGCCACTTCTCTGAAACTCTTGATTTTCCTTCCCATTCCATTGCGTAGCTCTGATATTCTGCAGTTGTATCAGTAGCTCAGAGCATGTACCACCAGCACAGAAAAGGGCTGCCCAGTTTGAGAATTCCTCCCAGAACATAGGTTGCTTAAGCTAGGTGAAGTTCTCCAGGACCTCTTATGAAGCCTTTACTTGGATATTACCAGGTTATGAGCAAACAAACTTTGCTGGTATTCTCAGTAAATCTGTCCACGCAGATATATGTAAATGTTATTAATGCTTTCATTCCCTTTCAGAACTCTCAGCTTTCATAACTTGCAGATGGACAGCACTGTGAAAAAAATGTAGATTAATTAAAGTTATATTGGAAATGTAAACTTTTAAATAAGAGATTGTTACCAGGTACTCTGAGCTTCAAAAGTAATGTACATAGTGGTAGGAAGCTGGCATCTGAGACTTCATGGGAATACGAGGAGAAAATAATATCAAATAATATCAAACAATATGATCTCTATACAACCCAAGTACAAATAGAAAACTATTCTCTGATATTGCAGTGTGAAATATACTGCATTCAGCTTTACATTTTATTTGGGCAAGTAAACAGTCAGAGGGTACAATATTACCTGAAATGAATGTATCAGAAGGATCATGTGGTGTTTCAAACCAGTAGTGTTTGAAGTGATCAGGTCTCAAGACACATGACTGTCCTTACTACGTTATAAAAAGCTAACTGAGAGGAGTTACAGCCAGTAACCTTTAAAAGTATTTTAATTATTATGCATTAGAAGTACCTCTCTGCTGATAATTGAGAGTGACAAAAATACTGGAAGAAGAAATACTCAGGGTGTTAAAGATACCTTCCATTCAACTGTTAAACTTAGCAATATTGCTTCACGCTATCTTAAAAGTAGAGTTTGGGAACTGCAAGTTTCATTTTAAATAATGTTTGAATACAACACAGCTACAGCTTCAGATGAATCAAAATGAAGTTTCAAATATTCTTAGCAAATATCACAACGTTTTTAAGGGTGATTAGAAAGGGACACTATGCATCAAAGTTTTTTCAAACAATGTGGAATCTGATGGAAAACTTTTAAACTGTGCATAATATTCATAGTGATATCTATTAGCTAATGATGTGTCTCTAGCTTCACTAAAAAATGTTCCCAAATTGCATATGTTTGGTGCAGTTCACTGAAAAAAAAAAGTGTGGAATGAAGACAATTTAAAACACAGCCACAAATCCAATAGCAGAAAAATTTTAATTCCCCACCTCTGAAATCTTATCTCCTGTTGTGTTAAATAGATGAGAGATATATCTAATCAATCATACCATCCTGAGCATGAAAAGAACCATTAAGGACAAAATTCATAAATATTCCCTACCCAAGAACTCAAAGACTCATGAAAGTGAACTGGTAAACCTTTAGGTACCCACTTCAGGAAACATTTAAACCAATATGTAAGTGTTGTAGAAGTCAAGGATGCACTTGACTTAAACATTTCAGTTTCAGCCTCTCAAGGCGAGATTTCGCATCTAGTTCTGCCAACAAAATAACACTATAATCTACTCTTTGTTAGATTTTCCTTCTACTTTCACCATATTTGGCTTCCTCAGGTATGCATTTTCAAAATCAGAGAGGTGAAGTTTCCTACTGATTCAGTGCTGTGAAATGGCTCTCTGCCAGAAGCAAGGCATTTAAACAGCACCAGCTGCAGCACACTTGGTCTCTATGGCAGAGAAGTTATTGGCACTCAGGGTTATTAACTCAACAGCTATCTTTACCTTCTATTATCATAGGGTACATTAAATTTACCAGCTGTAAATTGTTATCTTTCTGCTCATCTGAAGAAGTTTGGAGAGAGCAAAGATTAAGGTGAATAATAACAATGATGTTATCCCCTTCTCCTTTCTCCACAATACAGAGACTACATACATGTAATACCTGGACGTGTAAGTGTTAATGATAACTGTCAAAGAGTTCTCTCCCTGGCTTGCGAAAGTCTAGCTTGTTTGCTTCCTGTTGTGGGAGTCACAAGGTGAATCCAAGTGCTTCTGCTGAAAGAGGACAAAGTAGACATTTCAGTGACTCACAGCACGAAATGACATTCCCACATTTTGCAGATGCTTCTTCTAGGTAATAACAGTGAGGGATCATAGCAGGGGCAGTCAAAGGAGCAGAGAAGAAAGGCAATTTGTAACCTGTGCTAGCAAGCAATCTTCTTGGTATTTGGAAAGTACACTGCTGATAGCTTCAGTGGTTACTTTCTTCTTTGTGATTGTTTAAATTGATCCCATTTGAAATCCATGAAGAACAGCAGTAACTGTTTTTTCATGGGAGGAGTGTGTGCCTGGAGTGTCCTGCTGTCCTTATGCAAAGCTTTGTGGCTTTCTGTTACTGTGTGCCAGAAGAAAATGTGGTGGAGCAGTATTCTGCTTCCTCCTCATCGTGTTTGTTTTAGAACCTCAGAAAATCCTAGGCATGTAGCTGTGTTTCAAGCATAGAATTCACAAGAGATAATGTATCTCTTGAGGATATTTATATAACTACTAATGTTGCAAGATTTGTCATGTTTTCAGTGGGTGATTTGAGGCCACATTCACTCTACTGAGACATTAGAAACCAAGAACTGTAATCCAACTCACAGGCTATTGCTGCAACAAGTGCAGTATGTGAATAAGGATATTCAAGAAAAGTTTAGATGCTTGAGGATAGTATTGGGAAGATCCAGGACCATCATCAGTAAACCCACCTGAAATATATACTAAATGTTAAATAAATTGAAGTGTAAATGTAGAGCATTACTGCAAGTGATACATAAGGTCATATTCAATATATATAAATACAAATTGCCACAATTAAAAGTATATTCAGCATTAAATTAGTTGAAGCTGAGAAGCTGGGGTTGCATCAAGATGTGGTACAGCTTCCTGAACTAGCAGAAGTTAACTTTTAATTCACTACCCTGCATGACAACATTGCCAGCATTTCTTCATGGTCCAGCATCTCCTGGCACTAATCATTTTGCAGAAACAGACCCTTAATACGTACAATGTCGGCATGGCTTTAATTGCAATCCATTAGGAGCAAAAGTGCTTTCTAATGCTGTGGATGTGCTCTGTAGATCACTAGGAACTCAAAGAACAGTAAACAAATCTGTTATTCACCATCTGCAGACAGTGTTGGCAAGTGAGTGACGAGATACGCTTGCTGACACTTCATCAGTGTAATTATTGGAGGTCAGAGCAGTGACAGCGTAAACTGGTAATTGCTCACATACAACACTGCATGGATAATTGGTTGGGTTACACTCTGTCAAGGTAAATGTTGAAAGTGCTTGAATGGTAGTGAATGCTCTCATGGATACCTTTTTTTCCCCCAAAGGCCCTGATTCAAACCCAGTTAAAGCCAGTGACTCATGAAGATCAGTAAGTTGGTATCAAGATCTGGAAACTGCAGCGTGCCAAAGTTTCTCTCTCTTTCTCTCTTTGGAGTAGCTGCAGAATACACTATAAATGGCTTATCTCTGCTACACAGAATAGTAGCAGCATGTTTGCTCTTCAGTTTCCATGTTTGTTTACTCCTACACATTTCCACATGCATTACATCAGTTAATTTGCTTATCAATCTACAAATGAAGCATTGTTTTCTCTATAGGGACTGCCAACTGCAGAGAATCTCTCTTCTCAGTTTATTTCTCTTCCATTTCCTTATGTACCACACTTACATGCCTTCTTGGACCTAGACGAGTGCATCACGTCTTAAAGGTAAAACAATGGATTGAAAATGCCCTTTTTTTGTCTTTTCCTGTACAATTATGCATTCTTAGAACCCTTGAGAATTTGTATTGCTCCAAGGCTAAGAATCTGCAGTGTGGGTTTTGTTTTATTTTTCTCACTAAACAGTTCACAAGGATGGAGTTTAGTTTTTGCTTGTCTTTTGGAAACATGCATGATCTGGGCTTGTACGTCTTCAGAGTACTATGAACAGTCAAATCCACCCTGATTTTAGATAAATTTGTTAAATATTCATTCCTTTTTTTTAACTTCTATTTCAGTTTAATAAAAAATATCCAGCTGTAGCATCCATACTTGAGAAAACAGCAATAGAGAAGTATGACCTAGAACAGAGGTTTCTTCTGCAAGCAATCTTTATGGCAATTTTATGTTACCTTCACAATAGTTATCTGGGTATGCCTAAGCATTCACACTTTTGTATAGGTATTTTGCAGAGTATTTGGAAAGACATAGTTTTTCCTTTGCTCTTAAATGAACAACATCTTTCATAACAGAATGAGTCTTACTTTGGAAAAAGAATTAAATGCCTAATGCACTCCTGTTTGCTACTGACAAAGCATTCTTTCATTGCTAAATGCATATTTTGAGCATGGCTTGGAATTTTCTCTATGTAATAACAACTTTGCCTATTCATTAATCCCTTCTATAGCCAAGATTGCATGAGTGCATCCTTTCATAAGAGAGTAATCTTACTATCTTTACTATGCTTATAAGCCTGAATAGAACAACTTACAGGAGTTAGATATTTAAAAAAAAAAGTGCTGTCTCCTTATCAGCATATAAGAAAATATTCAGTACATTGCTACAAACTATTATTACTCCATTGAAATGTACACTGGAAAAAAGTCCTGATTTAGCTGCTGTAAATAATACTTTCAGTAAGAGTGGAGGGAGAGGAGAAACTTGCAGAATGACAAGCTGTTAGCATTCAAGTTACAAATTGTCACTGTGCATGACATTAATTAGAGAACAGTGTTTTCTTGTCTTTTCTTTTCTTGGAGCATCAAAATCCAAACACAGGTAAAGGAAAGGCAAACATTTTAGTTGTCTTTATTTATCCTCTGCTGAAAAATCTTTGTTCTGATGACCTCAAAAGTTTTACAGTTGAGAAGTAATCACTAGCATTAACAAATTCAAGGAGATTGAGATTTTCCAGCTGGCATGTTCTCAAAACTGGGTCACATAGTAGCATGGTGCAGATCCAAAAACCAGCTGAGGATAAAGATGTGACAGATACCACCTCTTCTAGTCTGACTATAAAGTGAAACATTTAATGGCAAAAATTGTGAAACACAACTTTCTGTATCTTAGTCTGAGAGATGCTTATGTCTAACAGCAGCTGCTAACCTGCATTGGCTAAATAAGCACTTGATGAAAATCAAAATGGATCCAGATCTGGTCTTCTGTCTTTTTGGATATAGTTTTCATATATTTGCTGGTTTAATGATGCAGTTCTTGTACTAAACTTCTTAAGGAGCAGGACTTTTACAGAACAGATCAGTTACTTTTTTTTCCCTTCTTCTTATTGGCAAGAAATATTCTTAAATTAGACTCATTAAAAATCTATTGTATTGTTGAAAGTGCACATGCTAGACTTCTTTTCCCCCACCAATGTGAAGTGGGAGAAGCAGAAGTATCATTATATTAATGGATTGCAGAGAATACACTCAACTACCACCCAGCTTACAAAGCAAAGTGAAACAGCCTACCAAACCAGGATAAAAGGAATCTAGCTGCATAAACCTGTAATAGAACTACGCTGCATATCACCATGATGAGTAATTTCTAATGGAATTCACCTATCAAAACTCTATTGGCTTTGGCAAGACAAATAAAACATTGAAACCTGCCCTGAAAGGCTCAGTGATGATAAGGCATTGGTGGCAGAATTTCACTCAGTAGTAGGCACCTTCTAAAGTGTGAAACTTAGCTGAATCAAAACTATTCTAGCGATGAAAATGGTGGGATCTGCAACTATTTCCCTCCAAATTCCACATATTAAATCATGCTGTCAGAAAAGAAAAACAGCTAATTGTCAAGCCATTACTCTCTTCATTTCAATTATTCTTTAAATCATGTTTATTGCCTCCAAAATACCAGACGACTTTGACATACCTGTTGGAGCAGTGTACTTGTATGTATTGAAAGATGCAAGATTACTCTCAGTACTATAACGCATGAAGTGAAAACTGTATCCTAAATTAAAGACATTAATAAATCCATGTTGTATTAGGGGCTTGATATTTTTATCTTTTTAATCTTTTCCATGAGAAAGTGGAAGTTTTGTGAATCATCAATCATCATAGGAGCAATTTGGACCTATAGGTATGAATCTGTCATGATGACAGTTTTCTCTGCCTTGTTTATCTGTCAGTATGTCTGAATGAAGACAGTAGTAAGAAGGGTTACAGAAATAAGTTAGCTTGCACATTTTTAGACTCTGATTTCAAACAAGGGACATTATTAGCTAGATGATGGGAATAAGTCCCAGGACAACTCCTTTTAGGCAAGACTAAGCATCCTAATGCAGTCTTGTTTAATACTTGAGCATTGAGAGAAAGGATTAGTTTCACCCAGAGCAAACCAGAAGTATTTTACAGCAGTTATTTCATGAAAGCTTGTTTACTATCTACTTTGCTTTCTTTTTGCAAAGACTGCATCACAGTAATTCCTGTCACTGAATTGTTCCAGTGGTATGTGGCAGAAGTTACTGTTGGAGATATTTCTAGCCAATTCGTCAGTATAAAAGTCTTAATACTTTGATTAAAACCAGATGCATATGTCAAGCAGGACCTTGATTATCTTGTTTGATTATAACAAAAATTTGCCCCAAAATAGCTCAATATAATCTGTTTTTTGGGCAAGCTGAAAATATGTCATACCAAAGCACTCATCCAGAGATCTTGAATCACCTGGCAGAGTAACAAAAAATCAGAATTATATTTAAAGGAAAGAAAAAAAAAGTTTCTCTTTGATGAAAGATCAAAATTATTTCTGGTATTAAAAAATACCTAATGCCAAAAATCCCACTCTCTGTACTCAGGTGATCCTTCTGATGCTCATTTATCCAGACAGGAAGAAATAATGTAAAAAAAATATTTTCTGTTATGATAAGTGGTTATACAAAAGATCTTCTCTCACCAACCATATAATTAATTTGAGAAATTAGAGCCTCGGTAAGGGCCTAACTGGCTTGGAAAATGTTAGAGTGAAATAGATTAATGTATATGGTGAGTCAAACTTACTTAGGTGTTGTACAACATATATTGGGTTATATTAATTCAGCAGAATGTCATTTATGAAATAGCATAGTAAAATAGTTAGGAGAATATCATGAAAACATGAAAAATGAGTTTTCAAGGCCAGTCATATCTAAAGCTCTAAAGAAAATTGGTTTATGAATGTAGATAACACAATAACACAAATATACACACAGCAGATCCCTCCAGAACATCTTTGATATAAACTGAAGTTCACCATTTTCTTGTCCCCAACTTCCATTTTCCAGGGCTTAATGGTTTTAGCTAGCACTGAAGTTTATGTTTTGGAAGTTAATGAAGATGAAGTTTTCTGGGCTTGGTTCAAACTGGAGAGAGTAGGAAGGCAATGATTATCCACCTAACTCGTAACTGTTACCTTGTAAAATAAGATTAGAAACAACTTTTTCCTATCAGAAAAATCAAGCATAACACAGACAAGTGGAATATGTAGTGCCCTGAAACACAAATATATACCTTTATTCTATTTTATGCAGGCAAAACCAACATCAAAACAACATGAAATAACTTCAAAATAAAAGGCAGTTAAAGTTCCTGAAAAAAAGAACACCCTAACCAAGACATCTTCAGGGTCTATAGCTTCAATTTCAAGAAGACAAAGACAATTAAGAGTTTGCACGCTGATGAAGATTTCAATTTTTATTTCAACCAGAAAGTGCAATAAATATGCTTGAGACAAAGTTTTTGTCTTGAAATCTGCAGTTAATCCACTTCCTCACCTCTGTTTCCTAGTCACACTCAGCATAGCATTTCCCAATTAGACTTCTAGTTCAGTACTGCTTCTATAGCAGGGGACTTGCATAAAAGAGAACTGGCAGGAGATTTTCAAAGCACTCATGCTAATTAGGTGTCCAGCTCTCATTGATTTTGAATAGGAGCTAGGTCCTTAAGAACTCTTAATGCCTTTGAACATTTCTCTTGTAATTTCTCTCTGTTCTACTTGTACAGCCCCAGCATTCAAAGACTTCAAGTCTAAAGAAAAGAAGAGACAGCGCATGATGCCCAGTCCAAATTATCCTTCATGTCAGAACTACTAGTTACAGTTGGAAAGTCTCAAAAGGATAGCCAGTGTGTTGTTGACAGAAAGAAACTTCAGGGCGGTTAATATTTTATATATTAACTCCTTCACCACTACAATGCCTGCTTTTGTGGAACTTTAAACATATGGTTTCAGTAGATCTGTGTGAATTAAATACATTTGTCCTTGAAGGACTGCAGCACCGCTGCTTTATTCTCAGTGATAAATCATCTTCTGAAACATAGTACAGAAGCCAAGTAACAGATTTAAATTATTTCACTATTTTTTAAAACTATAACTCAATTATAAGGCAAGTTGGGAATGTTATTCCATGTGCTATGCTCCAATGTGCAATATTAAATGCCATATATTAAAACAATGCACATGTATTATATGCCTTTGAAAAATCTGGTTTATTGTTTAGTAGTTTATTTCTCCAAGATTCTAAGTATTCTCATAGTCACTCAGATAATTTGTTTTAATGATATATAAAAATGTCTTGAGTCTTTTCAGAAAGCCTTTTCTAGCAAAGCATTTTGTTTATTCCAATAGCTAAAGTGAAGTACTGCAAAGTGAATGTTCACTGGCACATGCTATCAATGCAGCAAAGCAGAATTTGTTCACCTCTGACTCTTAATCCTGGGAGGCTTCTTGACTTATTGGATAAAGGGAGAGAGAGAAACACAAGGAAGGAGAGAGGATTCTTTCCTGCAGGTACTACCAGTAAAAGGCACACATCTCCAATCCTGTATATCTTAATAAGGATATGATTTGCATAAAAATAAAAGTTACAAGTCTAAATGTAATGCCATACAACTGGAAATGACAGGGGAGTGCTTCTCAGCAAAGGTACCACAAGTGAGCACATTTCAGTTCAGTGCAGGAGATGTTCTTCAAGGGGGAAAAAAAAGAATCATATAGGTAAAATTGTTCAAATGCAGTGAAGTTTTCTTTTTTCAAGCTAGTACACTGATAATGAACTTAACATTAAAAAAAAAAAACTGCAAAAAAACCCTCATTATGATGATGTTTTGAGGACACTGATTTCTCTCACTCATCTAGAACAAGAGACAGTTTAAATTGTGAGAGCTTTCCACTTAGTCTATTCCTTTCTTAAGAATTCTTCAGATCTCTGAGTGGGGGATGGGGAGAAGAAAGGTAGGAGGTGATGATGGCAGAGCAGCATCACCAATTCAATTTAATCTGGAATTCCTAAAAGCTTTTCAAAATCAAATCAAATATAGAGGGGGAAATTAGCATAAGAATCACCAGTAATAAAAGTAAAGAGAAAGAATAAAGTAATTGCTTTTCACCTAAGTTTAAAACAAAGCAATAACAGAGAAAATACTGCAGCTTAGAAAATGATTTGCCATCGCCATGATTCATTTCTAGCCTATAATAGGTTTTATTTCCTTGCTTTGCAGTAATGCATTCATTACATGCCCAATTTAGAGCAGAGTTAGCCACAGAATTCTTTATAAATATACAACAGTCACTCTTCAACTCATCTTCAATGCTACATCAGCATGACAACCCAGACCCATCAGTGTTGCAAGACAATAAAATGTGGACAATACTTGTCTAATACTGTCCTATTAGCTGAAAGAAAAGGTTTAAAATGACAAGATTTCTTTGTGTAATTGATTACTCCAGATTCCAGCAGTAAAGCGCTGGCTGTTTTGCATGTGTTTAGTATCAGATGCATGCTTTCTTCAGAAGCATGGCTTGTACAATGATCAGTGTTGCACAAAGAACATTGATCTGATGAAGGTCTTTGTGTTTTGGTATGTCACATGCTCTACCTAGTCACTGGGTACTCAGCCCAAGCATTTCTAACTCCAGACAACTTACTCATAGGAATAACTGATAAGACCATTCTGATCTATTAATGCTTTTACATGTTCAGTGTGCCATACGAAAGATAGAGGAAAGCTGTATCCGTTTAAGTCAATGAAATAACATCACAAGCAGTGAGTTTGGCATTAGCTACACCAATTAGTAACACACCACCATAAATTTTTACCCATTTAGTGGTTGCTGTTAGTAGCATTAATTTCCAGAAGAGGAGAGATGGCAGAGCTTGCAAACCATTTTTCCAAAGGTAAAACCCTGAAGAAAGATCCCATCTCACTAATGTAGGTACCTAACTTTCTCATTCTTAAACTCTTGGGATTTGGTGCATTTTCCAAGATATATACTTCTACTGTCCTTATAGTCCATGGATATGGTTTTGATATCTATAAAGAGGGAGGTTTTGGCTTTTAAATTTAGGTTTCCAAAGCAGGCATACAGCAGTCACTTCAAGCAGTCTTCAAAGGCATCTCCCCCTGTTACTGTGTTGACTATGTGTGAAATTGCACATTTATTTTCATTGCACTGTTCTTTAAGGACCTTAAAATTCAGGTGAAATCTATGTGTATATATAACCATATCCAAAACACCACATTTTGGCAGGTGAGCAGGTTACAACAACTCACTTCCACAAAGTTGTTAAAGAAACATTTGAAGTGAAACTTTTGGGGGGTGGGGGGGGGAAGCTTTTGAAGCACCTGCTTTTACTGGGTAACAATTGTATGTTGTATATGTACCAATCTGAAAATATGAGGAAAGCAGTATGCCAGCAAGTTAAGAGAGGTGATTCTGCCCCTATACTCAGCTCTTGTGAGATCCTGCCTTGAATACTGCATCCAGTTTTGGTGTCCCCATCACAAGAAAGACACATTTCTGCTGGAGTGAATCCAGAGGAGGGCCACACAGATGATCCAAGGGCTGGAGCACCTCTGCTATGAGGATAGGCTGAGAGAGATGGGGTTCTTCATCATAGAGAAGACTCCAGGGGGACCTTAGAGTTGATTTCCAATAACTGAAGGGATCCTACAGAAAGGCTGAAGAGGGACTTTGCATAAGGATATCTAGCGATAGGACAAGGGGTAGTGATTTTAAGCTGAAGGAGAGTAGGCTTAGACTGGATCTTAGGAAGTTCTTCAATACGTGTGGTGAGATTCTGGAATAGGTTGCCCAGGCCATCTGGCATCAAAAAAATGTTATAACTACTGGAGATTTGTTTCCATTATATAAGTTGCTGATCTGGTATTTTCATTTCAGCAAAACCAAACAGGTTAAAAACTTTTTCTTTGAAGTTTATTTTCTTTCTGTACAATAGAACAGATGGAAATGCTACTCACCCCACTCATCACTAAGCAGGAGGATAGAGTCTTATTTTGCTAAGTGTACCAGCTGAAGTTTACAGCTTCATCAAAAACATATTCTAACTCCTGGCATCATTTCTTGAACAATTTACAGCTTTGTGCATTGTGTTCTCTCTGGGCAACATTCCAAATTTCAGAGACCTGCTCTCGACTAATTTAGAGTGGATGGTGTTTGAAAGGTAAAATGTCTTTCTAATAAGAGGCTGCAAAGTCATAGAAAATAAACATAGTCAACAGTCCACAAAATGACACATCTGTGACCAAGTACACCTTTCTGGGAAGGCACTAACTCTTAATTAGCTGCCTAGGAATATCTGCTGCTACTTGACAAAGTTTTTTTGCAGCAGCTTGGCTGCAAAATGGAATCGTTTTAACCTTCTTTATACAAACAAACAAACAAACAATAACAACAAAAATAGAGGTGATATAACCCAATCAGTTGCACAAAAGCCTCTGAATCATCTCTAGCCACATTAAGTTCCTGACTCCAGGCATCAAGTATAAAATGAAATCAAACAACAAAATACAAAGGGCAATGGCATTATGTCCAACTTTGATTCTTCCCTTAATTCCGCTTCAATTATGATTCATACGGATTAAAGGCATTAATTCAGTTTTTCTCAGCAGCCAACAAATATATATAAATCAAACCTGTAACTCCCATAGTTCAGAGCTCTTACAAAGGGTTGGTCAAGTCATTAACTGTTACTGTTTTTCCTAGCAGTGGACAGAAAAATGCATTCTAACAAATATGCCACGAAAAGAAGGAATATGATACATTCTTTTGACTGTATGCCTAGATTCGAGACATTATGAGAGAGGGTAATCATAATGTTTATTGTATAGCTGTAGAATAAGTAAATGTTAACAGAAAAAGAACAACAAAATAGTCAGGAAACCAGACTTACAAAAGTTAGGCTGCATTCTGATAGGTGACAGTATTAGGTATACAGTTATAAGAGCTATTTTTCTGAGGCATGTAGAAATGCTGGAGGTACAAATTAAACATGTTAAGGTATAAAAGTTTAAGTTTAGGCACAGTGATATTAAGAAATGGAAAAATGGGCTAAATATTGGAAAGAGTATCATTAAAGCTATATGCATTTGGCTGTAGAATCTATAGCCAGGAAAGGTACAACCTCTGTACCCAGATGAACTAAAACACTTTAAAGTACCATAGCAACAGAAACAAACAAAGTCATGCAGCTCTAGGTGAGCTAATAAATATGACTGATTTTTATGCCTATGAAAACTGCAGAATGGAAGACAGTTGCAGAGAGCACTTGACAGAGCATTCAAAACTCAGGCTGAATTAACCGGAACTGAGCTTGATGAAACAGGTGGAGTAAAATGGAACTGAATAAGGAAGATCCTCTTCCCTATTTCAGACCATTCCTTGCTGGCTAAAAATGTCATCCAGGCAGACCAGAACAAGAACACTCAAAAATCTCTGCATCCTTCTGCCCCTCAAGTCAGTTGCATAAATATTCAGGGAATAGGAGGGTACTGTAGGAAACACTGAGAAGATGATTATTTTAGGAGAGATTTACTTGAGAGGTTACGGGTCACTGTATCAGTGACAAGAAAGGATGCAAAGAGATCATACCACAGAATTCACTAAAATTCCAGGTTGCCATGCTGCAGCATGGCTGAGTACTCAGACCACTGGAGTCATTGTCACTGGCCTTGATGAATGTACGTGGTTAGCATGCAGCAGAAGGACTTAACTTTTGGTTTTGCCATTGTTGATCAGTGGGACACACAATTTCAGTTCTTCATAATTTCATTTCTCCATCCCTAAACTGAGGATAAGAGTAATCTTTAAATATATTTACAAAGGGCATAATGTGGAGCAGCTCTGCAGTACAAGTGGGAAAGCCCACACCTTAGAATCCTGTCTGGCTCACTGGGACTTTCAGATCTCTGCTCTCTGATGACGATCTCTGATGACAAAATCTGAGAAACTGAAGAACTATTTTCACTAACTGCAGTTAAAAGAAGGTGGGCTCAGCTTCTACAGTTGAGTTGTGGCTGTATCAAATTTTACCAATCCTAATTTAGATGTCAAGGGCTAATATAGTACAAAGTTAAAGTTGTTAGTCAAATTAGATACTGTGGTAACTTTTCAAATTACATTGTTTTTCCAATGAGCATTTAATCTGCATGTGAAGGATGGCAATTGTTAGTTCATTAAAAATCATTTATTGATACCTGTAATTAGTATAAATACTAGTTAAACCATAAACAACACAGCCACAGAAGTACAAATTGAGACACATTTGTTTGGACTTGGTACTACTAGAATAACACTGAAATTGTGTTTGGCTTCCTGAAAATAGGACATAAGTGGCTAGTTATTTTTCTGGCTACAGTACTGCTATAGTAGCAGGACTGTTCTCCTTTACAACTAAGAAGTGAATTTGCAGTGTGTTATTTAAGGTATTATTGTGTTTCCTGATTCAGAATCTGAATCTGTAACACAGTGGGTATCTCATTTCTTTGTTATTGACATCTGATATTGGCAAAAGGCATTACTGGGTATGCTGTGAATAGTAAGGATGATTACTTCCCCTTAGGCCTATTTTATGGCTAGAATATGTTATATGGACAGCTGTATATTTTATTTTGGTTTGGTTTGTTGACTGATGTTGATCTTTACTGATTCTTCCCTACTGTGTATCCCTGAATTTGCATGGATAGACAGTTTATTTGGAGGAGGAGGAAGAATATATGTCAGTGACAGAGAAGCGGGGAATTGGAAGGCTTTATGGCCTTTAAATTCTGTCAAAACAATTTCATTTCTAATCAGAGACTTTATTTATTACCCTGGCACCACTTGTCATCTTGTTGAGGGTAATGAGTAAAGGGTGGTACAGAGCATGATACATATGTACCTCCTTTAAACTAAAAATAGCATCTTTTTAGCTCAGTGGCTTTTAAGTAGGTCTTCCATTTTTCTTTGACAACTTAATACTGTTCTATATTTTAATTTTATAATTAGCTCATAAACTACATGTATACAAATTCTCCCAGGGAGTGTGGCTTTGAAAACCATTTAGTGCTACATTTTTGTAGAGGGCTGGTGCATTTTCTAAATGTTTTGTGTATAAACTAGCTATTAATCAAAAACTTCAATATGTAACAAACAGAAACAAACTTGAAGTCACCTCTTGTATTGAGAAGGATTTACTTATAACGATGTGAACAAGATGTATTCTGGCAAAATTCAGTGTTCTCACTCACAGAGATAAAACATTAAATGCCAATAAACCCAGGGGGAAATCCTTAATTTCATATCCTAAACTTGGTGGATAAGAAAATTATGATTGATATTTCAGGAAAAAATATCCTTCTGCATCAGGCATGGAGAAAACATGTATGTGATGTCTGTTTGAGAGCAGACACATACACATTTATTTCTGTTTGGTTTTATTTCCACATGTATGTGGGTCACCTTGTGGGTAGGTGTTTTTCCATGTATATCATGCAAAATATGATCTCGTATATTTTAATGAACAGATTACTTTAGCTTCAGCTCTGCATCTTCAACTATCTAACATAGTTTAGGTGCGATGATGAAGGATGAGAAGTGGGAAACAGGAAGAGTGACAAATACCTAATCATATATCATGGGTTTCACTGTGAAGAGCTCTTCCTAGACAGTTTACTGATAGCTGCATTCACAGTATCACAGTCTCACAGTATATCAGAGGTTGGAAGGGACCTCAAGAGATCATTGGGTCCAACCCCCCTGCCAGAGCAGCATCACTTAGGGTAGTCTGCACAGGAATGCATCCAGATGGGTTTTGAAACTCTCCAGAGAAGGAGACTCCACAACCCTCCTGGGCAGCCTGTTCCAGTGCTCTGTCACCCTCACTGTAAAGAAGTTTCTCCTCATGTTGAGGTGAAATCTTCTATGTTCTAGTTTGAAACCATTCCTTGTCTTATCACTGTGAACCACTGAAAAGAGCCTGGCCCCCTCCACTTGACACCCACCCCTCAGATATTTATAGACATTGATCAGATCCCCTCTGCATTCAGCATTTGATATTTTCTGACATAATTGGACTATATTCGTCTGAAGGTTGAGGAAGACAACTGGAGTGGCAGTTGAAGAACGGTCACATACAGCTCCCTCAGAGTTTTCTCACTGATGTTAACTTGGTGTCATTCACATAAATATCATATATTTGAAACTCTAAATGGCCACTTCCAATGTACATTTGGCAGGAAACAGCCACATACAACATGATGTTAAAGTTTGCATGAAAGTAAACTGGTGACAACACTTGAATGGAAATTATAAATAAATTCTACATTAATTATTATTACTTCTATAATAATTTCATATCTGAACAGTAGCTTATGATGAGAAAATCTATATCTCCTAAAGCAGTGAGGAAAAGGTTTTCCATTAGTCATCATACCCTGCATAATGAGTGGCATTGCTAATAAAACACAACAGACTTCAAAGTCATTCAATCAGCAGTCTGAATAATGAGATTTTGTACAAAAATGTAAATAGTGGAGAGGTAACAAAAGCAATAAGGTGGATTATAACATTTCCTTTTAAGCCAACACAAACTGATAAATTTAAAGGAATTTAATTACTTATAATACAGAGCAATCCACAGATTCCTTGAAAATCAGAATAGGTCAGGGCACTCAGTGTTTTAGAAGAATATGAATTTCAACAATAGAAATCACTGCTGAGAATGAGTTTTACTGGAATCTGTAACTTTGCTGGAAAAATAAATCTGCCAAACATTTCTTCTAATAAATCAGAAGAATGGTTACACCAAATTTGACAAACATGCCAGACACAGAGGTCATTCTCTGGTGTACATTGCTGCAACACAGAGTAGAGTAGAATAGAATAGAATTGAATAATATAATATAAAACAATTAATAAAACATACTTTAAATGCCCTTTAATTGTCCTTTAAGTAGAATTTGATTAATTCATACAGAGACAGATAATTAATAATGAGAGATGGCATGAACTAATGAAAATAGGTTGAAACTTGCACTTCTAAAAGACAAGGCTTGTCATTCAGATTGGATTTTATCTTAGAAAGACACATAGATTCTCTTCAGGAACCCCAAGACAGGTGATAGAATTGTTAAATACATTTTTCATGGAAAAAACCCATAGTCATTTATTTGTCTCCAAACATAAAGACTTTACCTACTGTTTTGGCTTATTGTGGCGTTTCCTCTGAGGAGGCATAAATTGATGGATTGATGATAAAACTGTGGTGGAGTTCAAGAGCAGAGGTTGCTTTAACACCAGCTGTCTGGTCTTCTGCTTATGTTGGCTGAGGTGTAGAAGTCCGGCAATGCAAAGAAAAAGCACAGCAATGACCATTTCAGTGGTGTAAAAAGGTATCTGATGTTCACTATGCTCTGCTGATATTTTGTGTTAAGTAATGTGTGAAACACATTTTTAAAATTCAGGTGGAGCTTTGTAAATCAATCAGTAGATGATGATTTTTAGTAGTAGCAAACTGGATTTTACAGCAGTGTGCTCCCTTATGATCAAGCCAGCAGGTGAAAGCTTTGCTGCTGGCCATCTGCCATTCAAGCAGACTACACTAACCTTTTACTTTTCAGAAAGAATACAGCTGCTCTTTAGTAAAAGATACCAGAATCCTATTTAGCAATATTACTTTGAGCTGCTGGAAAAGCAGTTGTCAAAATCAGAAGCACTAATGGCTACACTGTAACACAGAGTGGCTTAGTTATGTTGCATTTAAGAGAACTCCATTAGATGAAACCAAGAAAAAGATATCTGTTAAGTAGAATAATAATATCGTATTTACAGCATCCACTAAGAATGCTATTTTGCTAACTTATTGAGCACTAAAATAGAATGTTGGAAAATATCTGTGCTCTTAGTAGGAATGCTCTTTTATTTCCTAGTCTGAATTTCTTATGAAATTCTAATATACTTTATGGGACATCAAAAAAAAAAAAAAAAAAAGGAATTTTGTCTGAAAAAAATACCTTGTTAACAGAAACAGAAGCTTTCAGCTTTGTGTACGGATACTGGCATAAATACCAATATTTTGCAGACAGGTTTCTAGTAAATGTTTTATACATCACTGGTTTTACTAAACTTATTTGGAAAAGATAAAGCATAAAATATCTCTGGTTATCAAAAATATTGAATAATCTTCTTACAGATTACTGAAGCTAATTCTTTAGCTCATCAAAACTATTTGAGTTATATTTTCTATCAGTGTCAAGTATAATAACTTGTATTCAGATGTATGTGGAAAAAATATTTGATCGTAATGAGGTTTTCAGTAATTAAATCTCATTTCATGTGCAAACTAGCTGTATCCTGGATGGAAAAATGCTGGACCTCGAGAGCACAACACAAAAGAGCCATTATGATGAGCACAGGCATCCTAATGATGAGAATGGTCCAGAGCTATCCAACTAGAAGATGCTGATGTCAGGAATGACCTTAAATGCTGGGTTACTCAAGGAGGTGGTGGAGACCCCATCTCTGGAGACATGGTGGGGCTCTGAGCAACCTGATCTAATTGGGGATGTCTCCACTCACTGCAGCAGGGGTTGGACGAGATGACCTTTAAAGGTCCTTTCCAACCCAATGCGTTCTACAGTTCTGTTCTGTTCTACTCTATGAATCTAAAGCAGACAGATCACAGTCTGGAAGATGGGGTTATTAAGTTATTGGTAAGATTGTACATCTAGGAATTAAAACTGTGTATCCCATTTACAGAGCAGATTTCAAATTCAGAGCATTTGTGAAGGATTTTTGAGTCATGGTAGATTACACTTTCCCAGTGGTAGCTAAAAACTTTACAAGAAGCTGATGTAGAGAACAGTATGATCTCATCAGTATGACTGGAATATTGTTTTACTGTTAGACTCCTTGCTTCTTAGAAGATGCTTATTGAAAAAAAATAGGAAGGTCACAAAACAGTAAAGGTCTGGAAAATCTACTTTGCTGTTAAGTTCAGTCACACATACAGTCAATTTTGTTTGAAACTTGAGAGCTGATGAAGGGATTTGATGCATTACCTACACTGGGAATAGTTTGTGCTATCAGACAATTCTTTACTCTGGAAGTAAAAGGCAGATTTAGTGGCTGGAAGCTGAAGTCCAATGTATTCAGCCTAGCAGCAGGCTCTGCTCCTGGAGTGATTAGCCATTAATCAAAAATTACCAAATGAGGTACTGAGTTTATTAAGGGGAAAAAAAACTATAAATCAATATTTCTTCTTCTACAAGATAGGATCAAACTCAAACACCTTCTGCATGTGATGCAGCAGTTCCTGAAAAGGAATCTTTCTGACAGTCAGACTGTGATTATAAAGGTTCCTTTAATCCTAAAATTCCTAGATAAAAGTCACCAGTCTAATAAAATGTTAATTGAGCACTCTAAAATTGGAGACCTACAAAGAAGTGGACACTTTACTGCAGCTCATAAGAGGAAAAAGGAAGGGCTCAACAGTTCTCAGATAAGAATGTCTTGGTAATACATTTGCTTCTAGAATGTCAGATGTCATGCAACAGCAAGACATGGTGTAAAAAGAAGCTGTCTTGGAAAAGTGGGATTCAAAGAGCCACTGAAAATGTGAAAAAATGAAATTACGTAAAAATGCATGTAAATGGGCAGAGAAAGCATTACAGTAAAAAATGAACTCATGCTTCCAAATAGGCAGTGGTTTTAGGCCACAAATGGCAGTTTTAGGCCATCCAGTACTTCAAGAAAGAGAAGTGATTGAATTTAAAGTTGGTTAGTTTAAGACATTCCATCAAGTGTTTAACATTAATGATAGCCCAAAGCTCTTCTTTCACTTTACCTATGGTAAAATAGAGAAAGACTATAAAATAAATGCATTGATCATTTTTGGTTTTATTATTGAATGGCAGCAATGAGCTATTATTAAAGACTGAAATATCACTGTTTTAATTAAAGTTTGGTGGGGCTGAGGGTGTAATTGCTTCATCACTATGGTTCAGAAAGAACAGGATCGATTCTGAATACTTCCCTCAGTATCAACAGAAATATTTCAACAGCACAAGAGATGACAACCTGTCTCACAGTTTTTTCCAAAGCAGAGAAAGGAGAAAATAATCTAATTTTGTTTCAACATGAATGCAACTTTACATGCAAACCATGAACTTAATTTTACCTCAGTTAGGTAAGAACAACTCTACCGAAATAAATAAATAAGCTTCAGTTGTAAAAAACTTGTACAAGAAGAAGCTGAGGTTAGGAATTCCAAGTTTGTCTGTACAAAAACAGTTTACTACAAAGAGCAGAAAATTTCTTGAGCTTCAGACATTTTCTGCTATTTATAGATATCAAAGAGTTGAAGTTCCACTCCTCAGAAAACACATTGCTTCTCAAGATCAACTGTAGGATTAGCTCAGAAGCACATGCTCTCCTACTGTGAAACACTCCTAAACTGGACCAAGTCTTAAAGTAATGGCCCTATCATGTTTAGTTGTGCTGACATTATAGTAATGGTATTAATCATGATGAACTCATTTAGTATTAATGTGGTTGTCATAAAATGCTTATACAGATGCTCTAAATTAATTAACTTGACCTTAATTTTAAAGGGTAACCTGACTTAGAGCAGAAGGCAGGCTATGAGCATGATCCTTGAGCATGAACTTCAATCCTTCAAAATTCCCTTATCACTCCTTCACCACAATTTTGTTGGGTAAATGCAACACTGATCAAGTCTGCTGATTATATATGAATAATGGGGACTGTTATGTTCAAAAGAAACACATTTTGTAGATCTTCTGTGTCTGTGGATCTTCTTAAGCTCTTTAATGTTTCATATAATTGAAGATTGCTACCCTTTTGGCAGTAATAATGCTTATGCATCATCACAGAAATGTTTCATTAAGACTGTCTGCTATAAAAGGGTACAGGAAAACAAACATATGCCTTAAGAGCAAGTTTAAACATTAAAAAACAATCCGTATTTTTTATGGTCTGTACCTTTGCCCTAGATTTTTGATGTCACTGTAAACCAAATACATTCAACATTTGGGGGATTTTGATGTTGTGGTGAAAGACTTGAAATTCCCTGTTTAGTTTTCTGTCTGGAAAAAAAAAAATGGAAAGCATGAATTGAATCTAACATTTACAATAAATTTTGCACAGAAATGACCAGTTCATGGTAGGCCCCCTACTTAACTTTCATTTCAGTACGTTATCTATTAAATTCTATGTACCACACTGGCTAGCAAGCACCCTAATTGATTTTGAAGCTACATTTCAAGAATCAAGAATCAAGAATCAAGAATCAAGAAGGTTGGAAGAGACCTCAAGGATCATCGAGTCCAACCTGTCACCCTACACCTCATGACTATCTAAACCATGGCACCAAGTGCCACGTCCAATCCCCTCTTGAACACCTCCAGGGATGGTGACTCCACCACCTCCTGGGCAGCCCATTCCAATGGCCAACCACTCTCTCTGTGAAGAACTTTCTCCTCACCTCCAGCCTAAACCTCCCCTGGTGCAGCTTGAGACTGTGTCCTCTTGTTCTGGTGCTGGTTGCCTGGGAAAAGAGACCAAACCCCTCCTGGCTACAACCTCCCTTCAGGTAGTTGTAGACAGCAATGAGGTCTCCCCTGAGCCTTCTTTTCTCCAGGCTAAACAGTCCCAGCTCCCTCAGCCTCTCCTCATAGGGCTTGTGCTCAAGGCCTCTCCCCAGCCTCGTTGCCCTTCTCTGGACATGCTCCAGCAATTCAACATCTTTCCTAAACTGAAGGGCCCAGAACTGGACACAGTACTCGAGGTGTGGCCTAACCAGTGCTGTGTCCAGGGGTACAATGACCTCCCTGCTCCTGCTGGCCACACTATGCCTGATGCAGGCCAGGATGCCATTGGCTCTCTTGGCCACCTGGGCACACTGCTGGCTCATGTTCAGCTGCTGTCAACCAGTACCCCCAGGTCCCTTTCCACCTGGCTGCTCTCCAGCCACTCTGACCCCAGCCTGTAGCTCTGCATGGGGTTGTTGTGGCCGAAGTGCAGCAAAAGGGGACACACCACACCAAGAAGAAGAAGAGAAAGGGTATACCCTGAAAAGACAGTGATTGCATTGTCCTACATCCAGGACCTCATGCCTTTAATAAGATCATAAAAATTGCTATATAAGCTCTATAGTAAGTGAGAAAAAAGGCATACCACTTCCTCTGCTGAGCCTGCCTTCTATTATCCTAATATAGCTGTCTCTTATTATCAGTCAAGTGTTTGAGAATTCTGTTAATTAAACTCTTAAAAGTCTGCAAGTCATTAAGCCCCTAATACAAATTTGTCTTTGGGGGACTGTGTGACAAGGATATGCACAGCCTTGCTCGATATACAAACAGCCTTTCAATAGGTATGACTCCTAGGTGCTCCCTAGAGAAACCTTGAAATCCACTACATATTAGCTTTTATAAAATTCAGCATAAGCAATCAGGGTGAAGGCAAAACAGTGGTGTTGCTGTGTGTTGAGAACACCAACTTGAGATGCCACTGTTCTAAATTCAGCTACAAAGTCTTCTGACATTTTCATTTAGAACAAAGACCTCTGGAGGGACAGTTAAATGGAATTTCTATCATTATTTACTGTTAATGCAGTTCCAAAGCACTTTTTTCCCCTTTTTTTTTTCACCTGCAGATTTTTTACAATAGAGGATAAACCCACCATTTACAGATGATAATTGCAAGTTAAATAATTGTTTTTCTTCCTGAGAACATACTCTGCTTCATCTGTATACTACTATGGTGGATCTCACACATTTTGTGAAGCTCATTTTCCAAGGCTACTTTTTGGCACAGAATTTGCTATTGATGTGCATTTACACTGAAACTTTCTTTGGATTCCTGAACTACTTCTTCATTTCTTGAAGTGCTTTCTTTTTTTTTTTTTTTTATAGTGAGTTTTCCTTTTCGAGAGAATGTATTTTCCTAGTTAGAAGCAGCTGAGCTTCTGAATATTCTCACTTTTCCCTGTATGGGTTCTTCATAAAATACAATAAAAACAAGGGAAGAGTATTATATGCTTCTAAGAAGCTTTGCATTTATGCAAGAAGGAGAAATATTTTTTTTTCTGAGATGAGTTATAATATTTTTATTTCTTCTGCTCTGTTTATCCTTTATATGCAATAATGTGCAGAGGTCAAAAGTTGCTGCTATTACAAAAAAAAAAATAAATCTTTATAGAAACAGGAAGGAAGTCTGTTACAAGTTGCTACAAAGAATAAATATTCATCTGATTTTGCAAGAGAAGCTATACTGAAAATTTCTGGAAGGTGTACAAGTAATGGATTCTAAAAGTGAAAGAATTTCTCACCAGTTTTGAAAGCCATTTCATCATAGAATAGATCAGATCAAAGATGAATTAATGCAACATTAAGCCTGAAGTTATGAAATTCTCAAAAACATGGTTAAAAGGTTAAGTAACCAAATAATGCCTTGAGGAGAAATTCCCAGTCAGCTATAGTTCTCATAAATGCAGATGATTAACTTTCCTTTTCCTATTCCCAGAGCAACTTCAAGTCATAGATATGGCATTCCCTGTCTTGATGGTTTTCCAAGAGAATAGCAAAATTTATGCTTTCTTGTAAAAACACTTTCTTTGCCTCAGTGCATCAACATTACTTTGAGTATCCACTATCCTGATATTGATCCTTTGATTCAGTGATCTCTTCTGCATAGTACAAGATACTCCCTCCATGAAATTCTGTGGTAGACATAATTTTGTCAGATGTTCAAACACAGTTATTCTTTCAAATGGCAATGGAGATTTTCCCAGCAAATGAGTTCTTGAGATTTGAAGTATTGAAGTCTATGACCACTGAACTCTGTTACCTACATCCAAATTTTGATTTCTAATTAGAATCTTATCATAAATCAAAATTAAGAGCCACCAGACATTCTTTTCCAAGGTGCTATCACATTCCTTAATTTCCATCCTCTTTTTCTTAATTAGGAACCTTTTTATTAGAACTCTTTTTTTGGAATATTTAATACTCCACATCTTAAGAGATGGCTGACAACTTAAAATGTGTGTTCTTTGGCTACAGTCAAGGAAGGAATTACTTCTTGCCACAGCATTGATATGAAGTTTGTTTTAAACCCAGAAAGATTCTCTTAGACTCATGAAAAATGGTATTAAAATTTATTATTAGATATTGCTGATTGTGATTGAAAATCACTTCATTAAAATACAGTGCAGAGAGATGAAGGACATCTTGCAGCAACGAAAATGGTTGCAAATTTAATTAAAACATTAAATTTTGTTGGAATAAAGGTCATAATCATAAAATGTAATTGAAGGGAGTACATTAGCATGTACCCTAAGGTATCTTTTTGATTTCAAAATATATATTACATATTTGACATTTAAGGAGGAAATAGGTACCATTTTATTTGGATGGATGAACTACGATGGTGAGAATTGTTCCACATAATACAATTTAAGAGCCCAATTCTTCAAAAAATCATTTGCTCCTTGCATAGGTGCAACACACAATTTTTATGTCTCTGACTGAGAAAATTCACCTTCTTATTTATCAAACATCATGGACCTGCACAGAGAGGAGGACATTTAGTCATATACCAAGACTTTATCTCTATGGAAAAAGTATAACTTATACCACTGACTTCAAGGATCGTTCCTGTCAGATTCTGGTTACATTTATGGCAATGTGTAATATTTATCACTGCATTTTCTCTCCCTTGCATCGGATTAGGGAGGCAAACAGTGCAGAGTAATAGAATAGAAGCTGCAAGAAGAACAGACACCTATAAAACTGGTGCTAAAAGTATACTGATAGTTCTGCTACAGGATCATTGTCACCTCGTATCCCGAGAAGTTCTTTTTCTAGCCTGAAAATATCCTAGAATTGAATAAAACTTCTTCTGAACAATTTCTTCTAAATACTTAACAACATTCATTGAATTCAGAAATTCAGGTACAGTCTTTCAAAATATTCTGCACCTCTTTTGCATCCTGCATATACTAAGATACCTGTTTGAAAAGACATCTGTTTGAAATATCTCAAAGAGGTGAGTAGATTTAAAAAAATATATATTTGCATATTTTAGTGTATATTTATTATATATATACATATTATATATATATGAGATATATATATATATATACACACACATATATGTTATTTCAATGTATATATTGTGAAAGAAAGTCAGGTAATCCAAGATGGATTTCAGCAGTGATTATGCTGATAAATTAATGCTGCAGATTGAATTGCTTCATTGGTTTTACCAAATCAGTTCATTTCTCTAGCTGTCTCTAGATTTAAGAATGAAAAGTAGAAGCTGATACAAAAAAAAAAAAAAAAAAAAAAAAAAGTCATGTTACTGAATGAAAGTACTGTATTATAAATACTGTAATATAAATGTGTGCAGATGTACTTATTCAGTAAAACAGGAGATTTTTCACTCACCAGAACAATCATCAATTTCTTCATCAAAATGCCTCAGTGTGCATCTCATTCATACCCTAAAATGGACCTCTAAGAGTATGAATGCATGTATACAGATTTTGAAAGTAATACATGTGGTCTAGGGAGAGGGGGTAAGCAATCTTATGGATTTTTATAGTTAGTGGAGTAGGGTAAGTTTTATTGAATAAAAAAAACCAATAACATTTGCAGTGTTCTTGTTAATTTAAGTAGCACACAGAATCATAGTCATATCTAAAGTCTGTAACCATATGGGAAAGTATCTAATTAAGGTTACCACAGCAATATAAAATATTACTTATAAAATGCTACAAGGTGTATCTTGAAACATACCACAGACGAATCTGCATGTCAAATGAACAGATGTTAGATGTGTCAGAAGTAATTATTCACTTCTGTTTTCTTCTGTTGGGCCAATGAATAAATTCATATGGAAATGGACCATACTTTAAATTAATTAATCAGTATGTGAACATTAAAGCAAAATAAATTATTAGAAAGCAAGATTTAATTAACACTATCTGATAAATTTTGAGTGTGATATGAGACCTATTTGATTTCAGCTATGAAGATTTCATAGGCAAAGATTCCTAAGCTTAAACATATTTCTTAGACTATAACAGAGACAAACACAAATGAATAAATGCAAATTTATATTGAATTTACCAGCAATCCACAACTGCTAGATGATTCCACACTCAAATCAGCACTATAAATGTGACACAACATGTATTCTTTGAACACACATTACCTGGAGTAACGTTGGTCAGTGCATGGGGCACATTGCAGTCCTTAGCAATGCACAATAGATTTACTCACAGACAATGAGCCTAATCTGCATGGGCAACATCAGCCTTGCTCCTCATGAGAAGAACTACAAATAAATTGTATGAACATAGAGGAAATATGTTGTACTTGTTCCTTTCGACACGTCTGATATGCCTTGGATAACATCATTTTAATTAATCTTGCCCAAAAATCCTTTACCTACTGGTCTGGCATTGGTTTGAGGGCATTGCAGCAAATCATTTTACACTGTGGAAATAAATAACAACCACACATAGTTTTTTTTATAACTGGTTGATTCTTAAGCATCTTAAATAGAGGTAGAAATCTCCTAAATCTTCCTTAGTTATCATCATCTTTCATTGCTGTTTCACATGGTCTCTAGATATTATTTCACACTGACCTGTTGCATCAAAGCCATCAGAGGAGCAGTACCAGACTACTCAAACTGTTTTTTCTCCTCATCTGTTAGTTTATATCAACAGAATGAAGAATTTCAGAGGGGCAAGAGAAACACAGACTGTGAAATAGAAAGCTAAACTTTTACTTGGTGTTTGTAAATACTTCATAAAGATGCTCAGAACTGGCATGAAAGCTGTTGTTAAGGAATGAAAACAGAGAAGGAAAAGGAAGCATGTAGGGAACTAAAAGTGCTGTTGTTTCAGAGGGGGTCCAGTGAAATGTCAGGTTAAATTTTTGGAAAACTTTGCAAGGCTGTAGTGAAACATTCAATGTAATAGAGAGTTTTGGCTGCTGGCAAAGAAAAAAATCAGGATACCTTGAAGAGCAATGTCATTACCTCAAAATTTACAGTGATTAAAATTTTCCCAAGCTTTTTATTTTCTCTTTTTCAGCAGTGTTTTCTTCCCTTCTAACTCTTCATTCATTTTCAGTCTGCTGTTAAACAGCTTTATCAAATGAAGGCTGTGTGGCTACGTAATGAGAATGTGTCCAATAAAAATGCTTTCAATTACATTTTAAAACTGCAAAATACCAAATTACTGCTGTATGAGAACACTCCATTGAATACCCTGAGATTACAAGAGAGGTCATTATGTTTCTCTACCACGTGACTTTGTAATATAATAGCACAGTGTCACCTTAAACATGATTTATTGAAAGTGTTGCAGTGAACAAACTAATTTTTCATTTCTAGAACCCCACAATCAATGAAACAGTTGATACAAAGTAAGAAACAGTCTAAACTTTTATTTCTTTATTTTGATTGCTACTAGAACTTTTAGAAGATAAAAAAATCAATCAAAAAGTGGAATCTAGTTTTCACTGTGATTTATTAAATTTTTGTATTTCTCTTCATTGCAGTTATATTCATAAGTGCTAGTTTCATTAATCTTTTTATTCTCATTCACTACGAAAAAAAATGGGTTGATGGAGAACTATTGAGTTGCAGGAGATGTGAGTTTTGCTTCTTATTTTATAATACCCATGATGCCTTGGAGAAATTAGTGTTCCAATGCAGTTAAGTTCCCTTTGCAAAAGAGATTTAGATGCTCAGAAAGCAATGGGGCAGCAGTGCTAAATCATTTGGGTTTGGAAATCTTGCCCAAATATCTCTGTAGTCAAATCCCCAATTTATGAATATAGTTTTTCCTAACCACTAGGATTACAGAACTTTCCAGGAGGGCATGTCTAGCAAAAATCCCAGTAGCAGGCATACTAAGGCATGGGGACACTAATATACAACAATAGCAGGCTGAAAATGTTGCAGGATATATTTTCTTATGTCTAAAAACTATGTCATGTTGTGTGCCCTAAAATATACCACAGGCACATTTAAGGTTATTTCCTTCCCAGTGCAGTGAAGGTGGAAATCTTGTCCTGCAGCATCATCTAACATGTCTGAATCACAGGGTGGACATAAGGTCCTCCAGCAGTTTGTTCCTTGGTTGTGAGTGGGGTCTTGTTAAAGGGTTGTGTGCTAGGTTCAGATCATCAGTGAGTGTTCAAGAGAAGTAACCAAGGGAAAGTTACTGCCAATAAACATGCATTGTGATTACAGTTCCAAAATGCAGCAGCAGACCAAACTCCAGTTTCTCCATCTTTGCACCACTTGGTGAAGTGTATGCACCAAAGAAAGACCAGCAGGATTCATGTGTATGTGAATTCAGAGCTCTGCACAGCGGGCAGGTCACTTACAAAGTTCTGTCCGTTCAGCCTGGGTTTGGAGCTTCCCACACAGGTGGAGGGAATTTCACCTTTCAAGCATCAGCCTAATGTAGTTTTCAAGATCTTGTTTTACTTTTTACACATTTTTCTGGTATCACAGAACACCATATTCCTGCTGACAGATGGAATGGTTTACCAGGATTAAATAAACTTATAAGAGTAAATCTGTTTCCCTCTGTTTTCAGATTTTGCATTCTTATAGTTCAGAATTTAAATGGAGATGAAAAGGGATTATTTTTTAATATGCTTTTGTTGTTTGCCGGGGAAGCAAAGCAGAGAGAAAGTCTACTTGTTCTTGTGGAGGGTGAGACATTTTGAACAAATGCTTTGCTGAGTTCTCAATTGCTGCTTTATTATTTTTTAAATTATTATAAGAATAAGTTGTTGTCAGCAACTATACCTTTCTTCCCTTGAAACAACATCTACTTTAAAACTTGCTAATAAGGTGCTCCTGTCAGACTTATCTGTACATTCCTATCCATTCTAGATCTCCTGGGATTAGAATTTATAAATCTGTGTTATTTGCACTAGGAACAATATGCCTCTCAGGCTGTATAGGGCAAAAAAGTCAGGCTAGCAGGGCCTCTGATAACTGGTTTGCTTCCTGTAGCAACTGGCCTAAGTAAAAATATAACATAATATTTAAGTTCCAAATAATTTTTACTTCTGTAATGCTTTATTTGTGTCATACATTAAGGACTGCACTATAACAACTTTGCTTTTGGGTTGTTTTTCTTTTTTCATTGAGCAACTCAGTTTTCAGCTGGGATAACACAAACATCTGTTCTTTTTCTGATGTTAATGTAGAAGGCAATAAAGATACCTAGAAAGTAACAATATGATAATTGCATACTAATTATTACCAACTTTCTTTCTAACACAGGGTTTGTTGGTGGGGGGGGTGGTTCGGTTTTTTTTGGGTTTTGATGATATGAGAGGTGATATAACAGAACCACAAAATAACAGAAAAATTTAGGCTGGCTCTCTGAAGGTCATGCAGTCCAACCTCCTGTGCAAAGCAGAGCCAGCCAGATCAGATTGCTCACAGCCTTGCCTAGTCAAGTCATAAATATCTCCAAGGATGAAAAGTTCTCAACTTCCCTGGACAAATTGTTCCAGTGTTTTACTAGCTGCAATGTGAAAAACTGGGCATTTATTTTCAGGAATTATATTGGCCATGAGGCGAACTGGGAGAAAAATGACCTGATAGTTCCAATAGAAGAAACTGGGGGAAAAAAAGACTATACCATATATGTCTAAGTTACAAGTACTGTAACTTAAAACACAGAAATCACATGTCCAGTGTAACTTTTGTAATTAGAGCTCTAAAAAGGTTTGCTTGGAGAATAAATATTGTTATTGACATGAATTCAAATTTTGGATATGTAAGAAGAAATAGACTGAGAAAGTTGACAACACAGGAAATATCATGGACCTAGAATGACAATAGATTTACTCCACATAAAATGCCTTTCATGCTTTAAATATTTGGCAGTCTCCCAGCAGTGAAAATAGAAATGCTACAATAATCTGCTCAAATGGGATTTGAAATTGAAAACAGGAAATACTGGAAATTTTGTAAACCAGCATGCCCAAGCAGTAAGGAAACAGTACATGTGTGAAGATACTTACAATTAGAAGTACAAACCAAGTAAATCTGCATGTGACTACTCTGACCTTCAATTCATTACACTACTGATTACCTTCATATTTCTCAATATAAAATAAGCATGTTTTAATTTTATTTATGCACAAATGCATCTGAAGTTTGGATAAACTCACATGAATAAATTAGAAACTAAATGAAAACCAGACTTCATAAGAAAAGCACTGACAAAAGAATTTATTGTAGCTCTGAGAGTGGTTCTGATGCAACATCATAACTCCTAGCATAAGTTTTAAATTATATTTGATCACACAATTATAACTTTTTACATAAAGCAATAATTTGACTGACAATTTTGCGGAAGAGAAAAAGGAAACCTAGCAACACAGCATCTCCTGTTATTGTAGCTGAATCCTTGCAAAAAATATAATGTATTTGAAAACTTTACATCTCTCATTTGAAGGAAGCATTGATATAAATCAGTCCAATGACAAGGAGTCAGTAAGTCCTCAACTCCTCCACATCTGTGGTCAGGGGAGGAATTCTGGGTATGTACATGCACCTCATGGATCACAGCCATAATTTCTGAAAGATTTGATGAAGGTTTCGTGAAGTCTTTTTTTTAAATGATCTTGAATTTTAAATCTTTAAGCTATAGCATCACTTTGTGAGGTACATTGCTAGCTACCAAGGCAATCCTAGCAAGGAAACATGGACAGGTAAAGATAAAACAGCAGAGCTGGTTCTCTGCCTACAGAGAAGTCTACAGCATGAATGGATAGATCTATGATACAAAACTCCAGATATTACAAATTCAGTTTTATAAGGGTTCCTAATTTAGATTTCATCTCTTTACCTTGTCTATAATGTTCCAAAGAGATAAATACTATTACTGCTGCTAGCACCACAAGTACTACAACCAGAGCAACAAAAACTGTTGCTACTACTACTAAATAACTACTAATATAGAAGTTTAAATCCAGAATTTTTGTTCTCTACTTTTCATGGTGTTTGGCCTATTAAGACCAAAGGGAAAGGCTGTTTACAAGTCATATCAGATACTCTCTGACTTTTAAACAGATACCCTCTGGGATTTAAACAGTTCTATCCTAGAAGTTCAGTACAAGACATCTGGGACAAGAGCACAGCTAATTCCAAGCTTTTGAGGAAAGAGTTACTGCAGAGAAAACGTGCACAGTAAGAGGGCCAAGAATATAGATGTCATTTGACAGCATAGATGTACTCTCTGAGAGAAAGTGCTTGTAATTTGTCTGCTATATTCAGTGTCTGAGTTCCTCCTGCCTCTGAATTACCAATTAAAAGTCACTTTTCATAATAAATCTTCTCAAAGCCATATGACAGCAAATGTCACATGCTTATAGCTAGCCTAATAAGCAAAATGCTAAAATAAATATTCTAGGTGACTTGCACTGGTTTTTGGACTTGATAGTCTCCTTTCTGATGTCAGTGTTCTGTAAGTCTGTCTAATTGGACAGTAACTCATCCAGCCTGACTGCTACTGTCCTCACTTTTGATAGCCATTAACTCTGCCTTTCATTGTGGAGCTGTACTTTTCCTCAGCAGAAGCCCATTGGGGCTGACAACCTCATAAACGTGAAGCAAAGGTCTTTTGAGACAAAATTGCATGTTGCAGTCACACATCCTCATCATAGATGTGCTCAGTGTCATTTTCTAGCAGAGCTGGCATCTTCTGGGACACTAAACAACACTTTTGTTTGGCCTTATCCATGTCTCTATATATCTGCAAATCCTCCATGACTCTGACATCCACTTCTACTCAGTGCCAGTAATCTCGTTTTCAGTTTTCAGTTAAATGAAATGTCAGCAGGTGTCAACTCTTGCTTCACTGGTGCAATCTTGTAATTTTGCTGAGCTAAATACAGATTGCTGTCTCATTCCACTGTCACCTTTATAGGCACTTTATTATTTTGACACCATTCTCTACCAGGCTATTGGGAAAGGGGGATAGCAAACTAGAGGTCCCATGTCTAAACCCATATTTCACAGCAAAGTGCTTCTTAAATGGTGCCCCTCAGACTGACATTACAGACAGTCATCATTACTATGTCTGAGATGTCTGGTGAAAACATATCTGATGTGCATGGTCATCTGTTTAACTGCAGTTTCATTTTTTCTAAGACTATATCAAAGGAATTGGGACAGGAGTTTAAAGCAAATGCAGATACACTGCCATTGATCATAACCAATCCTTTGTATCAGCCATTTGGGTTTGCTGTGTCAGCAGTGTGGATTACCTTTATGAATTTGGCCTTCATTTTTGGCATATGCAGTAGGCCTTGACAGTTTCCTCAATATCTTTGGCCACCTGAGCCCTTAGTATAAATTATCTCTAGTTTGCCTCTTCAGTTGTTTTTTTTTCCATTCTCATTTCCATTCTCAAAAGCCTGTTTTGTACCATTATAATGTTTTCAAGCTGTCTTAGGAATCATTGTCATTTAAGCAAAAGTTCCTCTTCCTACTGATTGACTGTATGGGCTGCAAAATTGCTCTTGTGTCCTCTTTGTGCTAATAATCTAAATTGATTTCTGCAGAATACCCTGGAAGTGTAGCTTCAGCAATCAGTGCCTTTCTTTGGGATAAAACCAGATAAGAATTTTAAATTCAACTGATTTTCTCACTCTGAATTTGCTCTGGCATGGTGCTGCCAAATGCCTTTAGGAAGTCTGTCAGAAATCCTTAAATCTCTTCCAGATTTCTATTCATTTTGCAAATCATGTTGCAATTAGAAAACAAAACCACAAGGATGACAACAACAAAAGACACTCTCTGTTTTGAAGTGGTGGTTGTGAGGCAGCATTTGGCAATGGCAGGAAGTGGAACCCTCCTAAGGCTAGACTTCAAGCCAAGTCCTGATCCTCAGTCTGAGTGTAATAAAATTCATTTGACAGAGTAGTCATGGTATTTAAGCCAGTAGTCTCCACTTTTGGTCTTAAAAAGTTGTGTGCTGATTACTTCCTGAAGGTGCCTAACAGCAGCTTCATCTTGTGCTTACCACCATGGTATTTGAAATTAAATATGATTCCATTCTTCTAGCTTTTTAAAATTAACATCTCATCTTCCAAGGACTTTTTTCGTTAAGGCTTGACAAAAAGCAACAGGCACATATGTCCTACAAAATTACCATTTACAAAACCCTCCACCCAGCAGAGTGGACATTCTAGTTGTGAAACATCAGTAAAAGCTAAAGCTTTTAGCACCTTTGGAATTACAGATTTGAACTTTCAAAGCTGCTAAGAGATTGGTTCGTGTTATTTTATGTTTTTCTCAGACCAAAGTGTGACTCATGTAGCCACTGATACTCTCTGTGGCAGCATTCCATGGCAGGCAGGATTTGAGGCTAAACTGAAATCATTTTAGAAAGAGACTTTGAATGTATTTTAACTATTTCTTGATATAAGTACGTAACAGTCCTCCTGTTACTGGACAACGCAAAAGTTTTCTTTGAACGTTTTGGCTTTGAGGAGTTTGTACCCAAGCAGAGATTGACAGGTATCCCTAGTGGATTTTTTTATTGTAACTAACATAAGAGAAAGGAAGAGGGCTTGAAGTTCCTGCTGCAAAGCAGTTAAAGAGATTTACTGAAATTTATTCACTGGGAAGAGTTTTGTAATAGAATTTGGCCTAGGAGTCCATATGAGGATAAGGTAAGCGGGCATCATTTCTTTCTTCTAAGGAATACTAAGGGAGACATTAACAGAAGGTGTAGTTTATCTGATTTCCTGGTCCCTGGGGTGCTGAGATGATTTCCATTTGCAAGTGTTTGGTTTCACTGCTGAAGGTCAGTAGTGCCTGCTTTGTGACTGCAGCCAGTGTATAAAGCTTAGCTACCACATGGTGGTGTTGCAAGAAAAAATCAGAAACTGCATAACCTGGGAATCCGCATTTTGGCAGGTTACACATTGCTCTGGAGAGCACTGTAGCTGAAACTTTAAAAATAATACCAAAAACTATAATGAAATAACCACTAAGAAACCTGCTGTGTTGGATCATTATGCAAATCACAAGTATCTCCTGATAATTTGCTTATCTGATTTGTTTGTGGCAAATATATCACAGAAGAATAGGACAAGACAGCTTGTTCCAGCCTCACTGGGGGTAGTTCGCTTTCCTGTCAAGGGTAGGCCAGCTGAAAACAAACACAACTAAAGTTTCAGAGGAACACTGTGCTTCCATTTAGCTCTGACTTCTGCTCTTTTCATTTCGGACTTGGATATTAGTCTAATTTTTCAGTTGTATTATTTGGTCTAATAGGTGTTACCTTCGTCTACAAGCTTTATCTCCCCTACATCCTTTACACCAGTACAGCTACAGCAAGGCAACTTTGGAGGAAAAAAAAAACAAACACTCCCCCCGCCTCCCCCAAAAACCCACAAAATAAAAATCAAACACATATAATTTTAATAATTTACAATATGATTTCTTTTTTATTATTCTGTTCCCATTATAATGCCTGTGTCATTTTACTTGTGAAATTCTAAAATGAATTAAACACCTGTGTAATTCTTCAAATGTAGATTCTGGCTTGCTCAACAGTACTTGATATAAGTATATCTAGTACCTAAGTAGGTTATAAGCTGATTTTAACAACTAATAAGTGGTTCTTTCCACAAGTATTTAAGTGGAAAATTAGTTCAGATTTCTAACATTCTCTATCTTTATTCACAGGTGAATTAACTGAGTTATTCAAAAGAATAAGGATTTGCCACTTGAATAAGAATTGTAAAAGTAAGCTTAACTGTTCTCTTCCTTTTTTGCATAGTTTGTTAACTGATAATTTCTCTTTTACAAATTTCCCTTCCAAGAAACATTATGAAGAACAAGCCTCTTGTGTCCCCTTTGAAGGCCCCTTTTTGACACCACTACTTTCATATACTTCTGAGAGATCCATCTGGATGCTCATAACTACTAATAATGTCATTTGGGTCACCTAGTTGCTGAAATGAATACTCAGGTGGATTATTGACTTGTTTATGATCAGATCTTGAATTTTTATGCCTATGGAGATGTGTTTATCTCTGTCAGGCAAGATTTATTACAAAGAGTATTTCAAAGTTCTAGATGGTGAATAATCTACTCTTAGGAGCAATCAAAAACTAGCAGAAATAATAAGAGTGTGACAGCTTGCTTAATACATTTCCTCTGTTTGTCTTGCTGATGGAAAATTTTAAAGATCCCACCTTCTGAATTAATCCATGAAGGTTTGTTCTTAGGTCTGCCTTAGGCAGTGTAAGTGAGGACAGGTTTATGTAAAAAGTGAAAAACACATCAATATTTTATCTTTGTACAAAAGTAACTACTATCACAACAAGGGGCTTAACCAATAGGGCAATACCTTCAGATAGTCAGCTCAGAAAAGTGCTATTTTGCATGATACCTAGATGAATTTCCCCCTCAGGGAAAACAGCCAGTTGCCTTTGGATGAGTAAACTACAGTGATTGTGCTACTAATGGAACTGAACATCTGCTCCAGCTTATTCCTATCCTCAGACATCAAACAATTCAAAACACTATGGCAAAAGTCTGGCTTAGATATGAAATATCTCATACACAACACAGCAGGCAGCTCCTGTTGTGATTCCACTCTCTTATTCCCTTCCTGCCCACACCAAAAGGAACAACACTGGGTTTAAATTTATTTATTTGGTGTAGTCAAGAGATTCTGGTTTCTATGAACAAGTCAGAGCAATTTAAATCTCTGTGTCCTACTTAGTCTGCTGTTGGGATACACCCAGGAGTACTTGGAGAGTATAGGCTATAGTTCTCTAGTTCTCTACCCTATGAGCTGGTTCTCCATGTAATCCCCCCACCACACTAGTCCAAGCCATACATTTCCTCACTTTGTGAGACAGCATCAGTGTCACTTGCCAAAGTTTATGAGTAATGACTTAGCCATAAAGTAGCTGTTTCACTGTGGTAGCACTATGTCAACCACGATCCCTCACATGCCATTTCTTTTTGTGTTAAAATTATCCCAAGCTTAAGCTGATAACAGTGTGGCCATTTCTACTGACTGTTCTCCATATGCTGAGTTTAAAAGCATTGAGGCTTTCATAAGAGATTAAATAAATATAATGTGTTTGGAGGATGCAAGATTAAGCTAACACAAAAACTGAGCTGCTGGCAAAGACAGCTTCTAAAGGCACTGCTGCTTTCCTGAGCTAAGTCACTTCAAATATGAATGCATTTAAAATGAAATGCACAAAGGGTAGCTGAAAAATAAATGAAACTTAAATTTCAGAGCCTCATGCACTATTTGCTTTTTCTTTTTTGAGAAATGAAACCCTCAGTAGTGTATTTACACCTGCAGATGAAAATATATCCTATTTGTCACAAAATCATTAATGACTACCAAACACCATGTGCTCTGGCTGGATAAAACTGATCTGCTGTCGTGTGAATCCCTAAGATGGAATTTCACTGGCTTTTGGAAATGTGCAGCTTCACAAACATTTGGGCATGCTTTTTCTTAAGTTCCATTATCTTGCAGCTTTATATTGGATAATAGTGAGCTGCACAGACCCAGAAGCAGATTAAACACCAAGAGTCAGAATTCTCCTTAGCCAAGAAACAACAATGGAGAAAATAATTTGCATTGGTGAGCTAGTCTATGAAACACCAGTATGAAAAAAAAGGAGAGGATTTGAATTCACCTGCAAGGTCCTGTCCTTTGAGCTTGTTTAGGTAAATTGATTTTGTGTAAGGAAATTTTCATTGCTTCTGGAAATAAGGACAGTAATACATGTGAAAAGGCATTTCCTACATGAGAATTGCTCCATTCTTAGTTACAGACTATACTCATGAAATTTGTTACTAGCTAAGTAAACATCAGCTACAACAGTTTTAAGGGATGTATCTTAAAGACTTATTGATAAATAACAAATCTTTTCACTTTAGAAAGGTCATTTCATCCAAGATCACTAAGATTTAAGGGGGAAAAATAAAGGATGATTTGGGTTTGTTTTTTTTTATCTTGAAAATTTTCAATTATATTATCTACTATATATTAAATATTTACAAATGTGCAGTGAAGATAAATGGAATTTACATTTCTGAGTGGTCATTTTCAGTGTTCATTTTCACCTGATTATATATAAGGTGTTCGACACAATATAGAAGTAGGCACAGGAGAAAATAGACAGGATTGTCTCTTATGGGGCTGAACTGGCCCCATATAAGCTTGTTCATCCTCTTCCTTTCCATAAAATCTGAGAAATTATCACTGTTCCTGGTAGATGGCAAGGGTGCCCCGTGATTAGCCTTGGCATAGCAAGAGTAGATAGGATGATTTTTTTTCCCTTGATAAAGAGTTTGTGTGACTGAGTGCTCCTTGCACATTATAACAGCTCACAGTTCAGCAAGGATCACAGATTAGCAAGGTCTGAGTTAAGTTGCAAAGCAGTGTGTCCATCTGGGCTTCTCTCTGCAAGTCACACCCCATTACTAGAGCCATGTCCTACAGCAGCAAATCTCTCTGGCCATTATCTACCCATGCCAGAGTGGAGAAGTGAGTGGCAGACAGCGGTCTTTGAAGCCACACCATGTTTTACTTGTCAAACAACACAACATCTCTCATTGAGCAAGATTAAGGGAATGTATTAAGCATACCTACCTGGGGGGTTTGTGGAGAGCTATTCTGGTGCTGTTGCTCTGCATCCCCAGTGAATAACAGCCCTGAGCACTTCAAAACTGCAAGGCACTGGTGATAATGAAATTCAGTGCTGCACAAGGCTCTGCCTCCTATTACACTTCTACACATTAAAAAAGAAGGAAAAAAAAAGCCCCCCACAAATGCCAGCCTGCAGCATGAAGTCTGAGTCAATAATGAGAAGCAGTAGATTCAGTTTCCCTTTAAATGCAAAATTCATTGCAGCCTTAACTGTTGTACATTGGGCTAATGATGCACGGTGCTCTGTTTATTACTATCTAGGTCACTGAACTGATTTCCCCTGGAAAATTGAATTACCTTTGATAGCTGAAACTGTGGGTTCTGGACATCCTGTTGGCTACAGAAGTAGAGTACGTTTGCCATTATTCTCCGTCCCTTCTTTCTCTGATGACACAATCTGCAGTTACATGCTTGTATTCGTAGAGCACCTCTTCATGCTGGAGCTGTGCCTGTAGGAGAGCATGGCTGGTAAGAGTAGTATCTCCTCTGCAGTCTCCAACATCCTTTACCTAAAGAGCAGAATAGCTACACATGGTCTTAGAACACTTATTCCTTGGTTCATGTGGATAAACACTGCTGGTAGCAGCCAAAGACAGCAGACTTCTGAGCATCTATTTACAAACAAAACCAAGCTTTCCTCTGGGCTGTAAAGAAGACTTTTCAAGATAATCTGCCCATCCAGATCACACTTGTATCCAGTGAACTTTTCCCTGACTTTTCCTTCCCTAGAACTGTAACATCTCCATTGAAATGTGCACATCATCTCTTCTTTTATCTGGGTGTTCAGATTTGGAGCTGGAAGTCCTGTTCCTGCCTGTGCTTCCACACTCCTCTACTTCACCTCTGCTACTAGCAGCATATGAGTATGTCTCCTGCTTCCTCATATATTGCTTGTTACCTCTGCTAGCTCTTTAACTGCTGAACTGGGCACTACTATTACATCAAAAACTGTTAGAAACATATATATGCTTCATAAAGTGCATATAACATCAATGATTGGCATGTTTCACCTTCCACAAGATTCCTTATTTCACACAGCAGCTTTTTCTCTGCACAGCATTTTTCTCCTTTCCCCCAGTGAATGTCTCTAGATGACTTATCTAGACGTTAAATATTTCAGCATTATTTAAATTATTTTAAAACAAGGAAACAGAAAACATCAAACTTTTTCACCCCATAGTCTTTGGTTCAGAGTGGAGTGGACCATAGATTCTGGTAACACCTTGGCAGTTCACTGTGCATGCTACTGATCAAAGGAGGCAGCTGTCATTCTGTCAGAATTACAGGTAAAATCATCTGGATTGCAACAGATCTGCTCCCAGAAAGGTGAAAATAGAATGAAACATCCCACATGGATAGGCCAAAACTCAAACCACTTCACAAGACCTCAGTTTGTTTGCAGTGCATAACATTTAGCTTACTTTTCACAGGTGAATGCTATGTAATACACAATGGTTTAATGCATTACAATATTCCATGGGAACCAAGCAAGAATAATCTGTGCTAGACACTTCACAAATGTAGGTGAAAACCTGTGTTTTCCATGAAAAGCATGAAGGATAAAGTTGACAACAAAAGGACTAGAATTGTGCTCACACAATGTATCTACAGCTACATATGCACTTCTAATTTCAATAGCAGCCTGCTGGAAATGTCGTAGAGAATCATAGAATACATTGGGTTGGAAGGGACCCTTGAAGGTCATCTTGTCCAAATCCCCTGCAGTGAGCAAAGGCATTTCCAGGTTGCTCAGGGACCCGTCAAGTTTGACCTTGAGTGTGTCCAGGGATGGGACCAACCACCTCCTTGGGCAACCTGTTCCAGTGTTCCATCACCCTCATAGTAAAGAACTTCCTAGATTAAACACTTGACAGCTACTTCGTGGGCAATGCCTGAACTAGGGCTTTGCAAATTACATTTGGCTGCAATAGAAGTGTACAAAACCAAACCACCAGCATAACTGTGTTCTTACATCTCCTTTCTCCCCAGGTTGAAGGAGATGTATCTGTAGTGAGGAACAATTTTGTTGCACTTTGAGTACATAGACACGATTGAGACACTTGGCTCAGGAAAAGTTCTCATTCAGAAATATCAGAGGTTGTTAACTTATTAACAACTTTTGTTTTCTGCAAGCAGGATGTTTGACAGGATGACTACTTCTGCATGAAAATCTTAAGCTCTCATATGTTTGCATTATGAGCACTTGAAAACTGCAAATAAAGCAAGTAAATGCCCTGCTTGTTTCTCACAGCTCGCTGTTCAGACAAGCTTTGTATTGCAGTGCTTATCTCTCTTTTACAGATTCTTGTCTTTAGCTGTGTCTCATTATGCAGCAATACACTACTGATTTGAGACTATGCACTTGACTGCTTCACTAGCACCTATTTGGGCTGATCTTTTGTTGGCTAACCTGCCTGAACCCTGTTAAGTGTCCTTCATAAAACACAGCAAGGCTGATCTGGGGACATTTTTGTCAGAGCAGATCTAGTGTAGCTCATTTGTCTACTGAAAACTGCCACCAAATCATGATTCATTTTGTTCAGTAGTCACATTAAAATTGTTCAAAGGATTTAACATTTGGATATAGGGTCTTCTGAGAAGAAACAGCAATTCTAATCCTGTTGCTTTTATTTTATACACTAAATAGTAAATTGCTTTTGGCGCTTTTGGCTTTTATTGCTTAATGAATTAGTCACCACAAGTAGGAAAGGCAATTTTATAGTATCTCATAAAGTGTATTTTAAAGAGGATGGTTATTAACCATTTTCAGTCTCTTTCCCAGATTGTTTTGAATGTTTTATATGTGATATGAGATCTTAAATATTGAACATATTGGGTTCCAGTGAATATTTCAGAAAACACAGACAAGCTCTTCTGGATTCAGTTTGTATTATTAAGCTGTCATAAAGTGGGAAAAGCCTCTCCTGTCATTAGACTATGTCAGAAGGGGAACACAGAAATGATGGGATCTGCAATAGTGAGGTCTGAAAGAAGGCACTGGAGAAAGAGAAGCAGCAGCATGAATGTAGTAAAATCAAAACCAGGAAGCTGGCTTGCATATTGAAGAAGGGGTTCATGTTTCATTTAGTCAAAGTTCTAAGCAGTAAGGCTGTCTTGGCAGCTGAATGGTATAGATTAGGGAGCTCTCTATGTAACTGTCAAGCTGAAGGATTTAAGGTAGGATTCAAGGAAGTGTTTCAATCAGATAGGCAAATTCTGGTTTGAAGGAGAAACACTGACAGAAAGGCCACTCACAGTCAGGTGGATGCAGATTGTATGGCAGAGCACAAGTCTTAACTCGAGGGAAGTAAATGTTACCCAGTGCTTTCTATGCCTAGAGCATTTTTGTTTTGTTCTTTATAATGAAAAGAATGATAGTAATAACATTTAAAACTGAAATTTTATTTTCAGATACCAATGAGTTGATGTCAGCTACATGGAAGTCCTGAGCTGACACATTACTGAGCCTCACAAAGGCTCCTCCTACAAGAAGCAAGGGCTTTCCGTGTGTAGGCTGTCCCAGGAAGGCATTTACTGCTGCCAGACACAAAGGTAAGCATTTTTGGAGGGAAGGTTTTACCAGCAAGCTGACATCATGGAGTTGGAAGCATTCTCTGAGCAGAGACTGATAACAGATAAAGGCTTAACCATGGATTTAGGAATGTAAAAACAGAAAACACTTTGAACATTGACATTTCCTGATCAGCCCAAACAGCTGTCTAAAATAGAAGCTGGAAGCAGATGTTTAAGACGACTACGGCATTAGTCCTCTACCTCACCATTTTGCAATAGCTTGCTGAATGATGTCTTGGCGATTTATTTGATACCATTTTCTGAGTTCTTTCAATGTATTTCTGTCCTGCTGATAGAAAGTAAATTCATAAAATTATTTGGATTGGAAAGAACCTTAAAGATCATTTGGTTTCAACCCCCCTGCCACGGGCAGGGACACCTTCCACGGGCAGGGACACCTTCCACCAGCCCAGGTTGCCTAAGGCCTCATCCAACCTGGCCTTGAACACCTCCAGCGAGAGGGCATCCATGATCTCCCTGGGCAACCTGTGCCAGTGTCTCACCAGCCTCAATGTAAAGAATTTCTCCCTAATACCCAGTCTAAATCTCCCCTATTCCAGCTCAAAGCCATTGTCCTTCATCCTTCTACAAGCCATTCCCATCTTTATTGTAGCAGTCCCAATTCTCCCAAGCCTGTCCCCACAGAGGAGGTGCTCCAACCCTCTGATCATCTCCACAGCCTTCCTCTAATGTAATGGTATGTAAAGAGAAACAAGTTTCAGGAATTAGCAGATATAAGCAAATATTTAAAGCCTGTCTGTCTAGGCTGCAGAACCATATGGCAATAACCTTCCTGAAGCTTAGGATTGCCTGACACAGCCTGCTGCTACATGATGTATGAGGTATAGACTTCTTTTCATGCTAATCTGGTAAAAATCCCTTGATCTTGAATAGATAAAAGTCATTGCAGGGTCTATCTTTTACTTTCATCTTCTCTGTCTATTATCCAAGTCTTTATCTCGTAAGTCACCTTTATCTTACCTGCTCTTTACCCCATACCTTCTCTCCTGAAAGAGCACATTAACAGGATACACCAATAACCTTTTTTTACAAAAAATTATTACAGTCCCTTGAGATCAAAAAAGGATGTCATTCATCTGCTATTTAGACATTCTTAAGTGGCCATACTTTTACTGCCTTGGACTTTCATTTTAAGGTCAATACTGTGTGCAACTAATAACTTTCATCTGAAGTTTAACTGACCAAAAATAAAAGACGGAGGCTTTCCCATTGAGGTTCAAGATGAAACATCAGTGTCTTACATACACTCATCATCCCATGTGCCTCTGCTCCCTTGAGATCTAATAATTTTTTAAAATACCAGAGGGGAGAGTGATAGTATTCTCCAGTGGGCACGTTTTCTCATGGAGCTTTTAAAGCAATTACATGATGAAGAAGTTGAAAGAGACAAAAGTAATTCTAAATATCTGGGTTTAGTTATTCAAAAGCAAGCTCTTAATAATAATGCTAAGTAGATGATAATGTTTAAACAAAACAGGGCTTGGGGAATTTTTAGACAAAGATTTACATTAAATTGGAAACCAAGCAATGCCCTCAAAAGAGGATTTTTCATTGTCATGAATCAGGAATAGGACAAGATTTCCTAGTAATAAATGGTGATGCAAAATGGATTTTCCTGTCACGCTGCTAAACTCTGCCTATTCCCATCAATAGGATTCACTGGGTGTTAAAAGCCTGAGGTGTTTACATCTGCGTTGTAAGACTTGAAAAAAAAAATTAAATTGCCACTTCCTGAATGCGAAGGAGAAATGGGAGTTAATACAGGTCACTGTTTTAAACTAGAAAAATAGCACACTCTGAGCAATGAAATGAAGCAGACATTTGTTTTGCTGAGAAAGCAACAGAGTATGCTTTTTATTTGCCACTGGGAGAAAACATTTCTTATGAAGGAAAAAAAGTGGGCAGCATAGTTGAAGCCTATACTTTTAATGCTATACAAAATGTCACCTTGGATCCGGTACGAATCCCTCAGACTGGTGTCAAAACACCAGTTTCTCCCTTCCTTGTCTTAATAGTATGCCAAGTAGTTGCATGGCCTGAGTTGGACAGACAGGAGTAAAAGGCAAAAATAGCTTCCAGTAGTAAACAGAAAAGTATTTGTATAGTCTCAGCAGACACAGATTTAGAAACTAAAATGCATAAACACAAGAAGATCTGAGATACCCTTTGAAACTACAACATGTACTGTTGAGCCACAGCATGCTGGGTTGTTTTACACTCAGCTGGGTGAATTTTCAAAGGTAGTCAAATGAGCAAATGTAGAGAAATGAAAAAGGCTTATTGGCAGCTTACAGATTGTGTAAGAAATTTAATTCTGTCCATGCTTCAGCATTTGTAGACAAATAGAACAAAAATCACAGAAGTGAGGAAAGGCAGGTTCTGCAAAGCTGAGCACTTCCATGGTACCTGATGGAAACCAAGCTGGCACCAAACAAACTTATCTTCATCTGGTAGGGAGGAAGGGAATTGAATTCCGAGAAATCAAAGGGACAATGTGCAGAAAAAGATCTGGCACTCTTATCGGAAGTTTTTCTTTGCATTTGTGATTATAGAAAAACAGCTGTATAAGAAGAGGTGAGAAATGGGACTAGTAAAATGTTTGAGAATCTGGGGACTCCAAGTGAGTAACGAGAAGCCTAATTTTGGACAGGTCAAACAAAAGCTTTATTAACTACCATCACAGTGAGAACAGTTGGACAGCGTCTCCCTCTCTGGTCCCCTGCTCTCTGCCAAGTGATTGCAGAATCAGAATCACAGAATACATCTGATTGGAAGACCCCAAAGATCATCCAGTCCAACATTCAACCCAGCACTGAAGTGTCAACACTAAACCATGTCCCTAAATGCCAGGTCCACACAACGCTTAAAGGGACAGTGACTTCACCACTGCTCTGGGCAGACTATTCCAATGTTTGGCAAACCTTTGAGTGAAGAAATATCCAGCCTAAACTTGCGCTAGTGCAACCGTTTCCTCTAGTCCTGTCACTTGACACCAAGAAGAAGAGGCTGGTCCCCTCCTCACTCCAACCTCCCTTCAGATAGATAAAGATGAGGTCTCCCCTCAGCCTCCTCCTTCTCCAGACTGAACAACCCTGGCTCCCTCAAACGTTCCTCATAGGCCACATGCTCCAGGTCCCTCAGGAGCCAGGTGTGACTCCACTGGTCTCTGACTCATACTCCCTGATGCTTCTCAGCCTGCTCACCTGTCCTTGGAGTTGTTACTCAGCAAGGGAGGTGCTCTACCTGGGCACATCTCCCGCAGGTGAGCTCTGTGCTGCCCTGCTGCACCGATGCCATAGCTGAGGACACTCTGCAGCCTGATGCTTGAGTGGTTGCAGGCCTTCCCTCGAGCTCAGGCTGGGTAGCTGCATCAGTGGTGGTGGGAGCAGCATATGAGGACACCAGAGCATTCTGCCGGGCAGAGACCATTGCTCCTGCGCTGGGGCTGGTCTCCTCTGTGAATGAGACTTCCCCTGCCTACACGAACTGCCTCGCGCTTGCCGCCAACGCTCCGCGCTCCTCCCTGTGGCGCTTAAATAGCCTGGGGGGCTGCGTCAGGCTCATGCCTCTCCTGCCTCTCTCTTGAGAGGGGCTGGCTCGGAGCTGGGGCGGCGGTAGGGTTCCTGTCACGGTTTGGAAGGGGGGAAAACAACACCACCACACAAACTGTCAACCGAGTGTTTTTTAGTTCGCCGAGATGCCGCGGCGCCAGTGATGGCTTTGGAGGCTGATCTCCGCCGATCTGCTTTAGAGGCTGTTCAAAGAACCCGCGGAGGCTGCGTCACTGCCAGCACTTCTCTCGCCTCTCTTGTGAGGGGGACCCAGCCTGCAAAGCGTTTCAGACCCAAAAGGAAAAAAAAACAAACTGGAGGTGGGAACAAGCAATCATTTCAGTATTGAACCAGCCAGGTATGCAGCCCTGGGAGGGGTGGATTCCTTAAGAACCTTGTTGCCACGTTTCGAAGAAGGAAGCAAACAGTAACTAGTGTGACAGTATGGAGCGACGGCTCTCGATGGCTCCTGCAGTGGTGGCACATCCAGTATTAGCTCAAAGGTGAGGAGTTGGAAACAACCACAGGCTGTTAGCTAAATTTTAGCTTTTGGCCAGCTGTCTCCAAAGGTAAATATTCGTATTTTTATCATCACATAGAGAAATCAGAATATTCCTGTCACAGTCATGCTTTGCTGAGCTGCAGTTAGAATGCAGCTATCACAAGTTAAGGCTGGTGTTGCACTAAAATGGTATGTTACCATGGGCTGATAGTCTGCAGATACTGTCTAAAATTCTAACTACCATAAAAACCTTAGATTAGCCCAGTGCAAAACATGGTACCTCAACAGAGCAAAATTTAAGTACAACAATCAGGTTTTGACAGTAATAGAAGATTACTTGATGCAGATGCTCCTACTAGTTAAAGACAGGCTTATTAATGTTTCATTTCAACCACCCTGTTTGACAAGCCTGCTGTAATTGCCATGCCACATGCTCACCTGCCAGCCATCTCAAACCTGTGCCACCAGTTCCTAAACACTAGAACAAAATTAGCATTTGACCTTTAGAAAGTTACCTCAGAATGCAAGTGCATGTCCTAAAACTCACATAACTTGTCTTTTCTTGGCTGAAAACATCAAGAATCCATAGTGCAAACCACTACAGGTTATAAACACAAGGAAAGACCAGAGAGGCAGGCAGTTTACAGAGTGTGATTTACTTGTAGCAAAACATATTAAGCATGCTGCATACACAGTGCACTGCTTCAAGAAAAAGAAATATAACAAAGTGTTTAATAACAACAGAGTGGCATCGGAAATAATTAAACTGCCTCCTTCATAACTCTGAGGACAAATGGAATTGAAAAGAAAACCTTTATTTCTCGTTTTTAAGAAAAATAGCCTATTGTTTCACCTCAGTTGTTCTGCTGGAACAGTACTTTCAGTTTTGTTGCAAATTTTCTTAATTTTTTGTTGTTTTCACTTGAGAAAATAATCAATACAACTGACAGAGTGAGAAAACAAAGTGTCAAAGAATATCTACTTATGAAATTGCCCCATCACAAATGTTCACACCCCCCTCCCCTTTTTTTTTTTTTTTTCTTTTTTTTTTTTTCTTTTTCCTGTGTGTTGGAGGCCCCTAACTGAGATGTTGCTATCGGGAGTTTGCTTTCCCTGGTCTGCCACTATGGCCAGTAGAGGGGAAAAAAAAAAAAAAAAAAAGACCTCTAGAGAGCACTGCAACACATAAATTCTGAATTGTCTTTTATAAGCCTCTTTCCCTTTTCTCTCAGCTCTCAACAAAGCCTTTGAATGTGTTAACTGGGAAAAGGTAGACCAATATATTAGTTGTGAGCCAGCAAGTTTGCTCCCATTTGCTTAAAAATATCGGGTGCTTATCTAAAGCAACTGGAAACTAATTCCTTCTTTCAAGGATTTCATTGATTCATAATAGTTTTTATTTTCCCTAATATAAAGTAGACACACCCAATTTTGACAGCATCACGAATTCAGATGTTTTGGTGTGTTGAGCTGATCAGGTTCTTTTTAAGACTAACGTAGAAGTGGAATAAGTTTTCTATTACTCTAGTTTCACAAATAATCTTTCAAGTTCACTTACAAAACCAGAAAGTTAGAACAGATTGCAAGATTTATCCCCAAAACATTCTTGAATCTTTAATCAAAGGTATCAACAGATACCACTTCTCTTTCATTTTAGAAAGAAACGCTTATAAATACAACTGACATTTTAGATACCTTGTGCTACAACATTCAGCAGCCGCTACTTTAGCAAGCAAAATGAGACATGACACAAGCAAAGTAACTCCATTAAAGGACAAAATATTTTCTGTGTTCTTGTACTTTGAAATTATTTTAAAAGACAGAAAGAATCCTATTTGCATTTCATCTCCATAATACAGGTCTGCACTTTGCAGCTGTCTAGATAACAAATGGACATTCTGCAAATAATAAAAAAAAAAAAGACAGAAAAGAAAAAGTGTAATTCAGTAGACAATTGTTTGCTCTAAGTAACTAGCAGACAAATGTTATGGTAGAAAAACAGCATCTTCCTGAAGCAAGAAAATGTAGCCTTAGCTAAATGATTTTGCCTGGTATAGTGAGTGCGGTAATTGTTAAAGGCAAGCTTACAGGCTTTGTTACAATTAATGGAATTCCAACCTTATGTAAATATGATCAGATTATATTTAACATATTTAACATTTAATATTTAACAAGGAATTGTTGTTTTGATTTGATAGCTGCTTTTCCAGTGGCAGAGAAAATATTATTGTTGACATAATAACATTCTTGTTTTTCTAACTTTATTAGAAGTAGCTCTGAAATAGAATAGTTCATAAATACATAATTCAGATTAAATCAACCAAACATATCCAACTTTATAAATAGAACTTCCTCTTCCACTGGCAATTTCAGTTAATGAGCCTTTTGTGCTGCTCAAAATAGTTGTTAAATTGGTGAGACACTCAATAAATTGAAATCCCAAAGGGCTAATGTTATTCTGTCAGGTTTTTATGAGTCAGGGTAAAAAAGGACCAGTGATAACTATATATAACTCAATAAATTTGCAGAAATACCAGCTAAATCCATAATCTCTCTCCACCCTTAATTTATATAGACATATTAGCATTCATTTCATTTCCTTCACAAGATCTGCTATTTTCATTGGTCATTCCTTTTAAAATTTCTCCATTTGCTTTCCCTTTTTCACTCTCAGACACAGTGATCTTTTCCTCACCTTCCAGTTCCTTCTTATTGCAGCATATTATGACCACCCATCTTATGTATTTATTTATTTACTTACTGTAAAATTACTTCCAGCCTCTCTTCCAGATAGTGCTGTTCCGAGGCACCTGTCTATTTGCTTTACAGCCAGCTTGTAGGAAGGAAAGTTTATTTGTTCTATTCAAATAGTACTTTTTCCTTAAAACTGTCTTCTTTCTAAGGTAGCTTCAAGGCTTCAGTGCATCAAAAATTCATCATGAAAAACCTATGTAGATATTTTCAAAGTTTTACTATGACAATGTGACACATCTTTCAAGATTTATTGAGAGAACATTTAAGTAACAGTGCAATAAGGTGGAGGGTATAGAAAACAAGGCCTACGAGGAGAAGCTGAGGGAACTGGCATTGTTTAGCCTGGAGAAAAGGAGGCTGACATGAGACTTTCTTGATCTCTACAATCCATTAAAGGAGATTATAGTGATCTGGGTATCAGCCCCTCTTTTCCTAAGCAATAGGTACTAGGGCAAGAGGAAATGGTCTCAGTTTGCACCAGCAGATACTTAGGCTGGATGCTAGGAAGATTTTCTTCACTGAAAAGGTCATCAAGAATTGGAACAGGCTGCCCAGAGCAATGATGAAGTCACCATTCTTGGAGGTTTTTAAAAGCCATGTAGATGTGGTGTTGAGGTGCATCGTGGTAGAGTTTGCAGTGCTGAGTTTACAGTAGGACCCAGTGATCTTAAAGGTCTTTTCTAGCCTAAATCATTGTGTAACTCTATCAACCTGTGACTCTTAAGGTCTTTAACCCTGTTTACTCCATACTTCTGTTGTATTGCTCATGCCATGGAAATTTCTCTTGGCTTTGCTATGCCCAATTTGTGGTGAGTCTCTAGGCCTTTACAAAGTGACCACGCTGACAGCAGGTGGGAAGACTCAAACCTCAAATGTAGCAGTTAGCTTGCAGGAGCAAATGTACCATTCTCTATGGCAACATCTGCTTAGCTTGATGGAAAAAAAGCCACATTTAATTGAACTGATTTGGATCTCACAAACCAACTAACCTCATTTAACATCCTTATTTTAATTAAGATGTAGCTCAAGAGAAGGGGGGTGGGAGGGGAAGCCTTGAAGAAGCAGCTTCTTGCCACCAATTGCTGACACCCTTGAGTGATTCTCTTAAGCTTTTCCATGACCTGGAAAATTCCAATAGGTAAAACACTCAGGCAAAAGCAGTCAGTTGCAAGTTATAGAGAGTCACAAGAACACAAATATTAAAATGTGCCTAGAAATAAAATCTCTAGAATACACACTGACATCAAATCACAGTCCTCTTTCTACCTCTCAATAGCTGCAGAATGTAGTTTCAGAGTTCTCTGGGGTGCTAATTAAAGGGTAATCTTCCAAAAGACCTCAAACTACAGGTAGCACTCAAGATGCTGATTCTCCAGGTAGGATAGTAAGGTAGATGTTAATCCTAACAACAGGAGAGGCAAAACAGAAGACAAAAAAAAAAAAGAGAGACAAAATAAGCTGAATAAAACTGTGTTTCTAACACATAATTATCTTCTAGATATTTTGGCTCAGTTTCATAAGGGTAACCCTAATTTTCATACATTGTAATAAAAATATTGAAAGAATCCTTTAAGAGTTTAACTGAACTGGCCAAATTAATTTTAAGGGGAAAAACAAAATCAAAACAAAGCCTCAAACAAAAAACCCTCCACAAACAAAATACTGAACCTTTCCCATTAACATTTTGCAGAATTTCCCATAGGTAACAAATCTACTTTTTAAATACACCAATCCTTTGCAGTACTTCTCCCAGGGAAGCCATTTGCCCATACAAGTCATTACAAGTGAAAATTCTTCAGGAAAAAAAAAAAGTTTATGTTTTGAAAGAATCTGCTAAATACCCAGATTTGTAATAATTTTCTCTTTCATTTCATTCACCACCCATGTCACACTCAACATTCATCAAGGAAGCTTTTGTGGCAACACTGGCATCAACTGTGAAGTATTGATCTCTTAATTGTCTATAAGCTTTTAAAAACATTCTTCCTGCCTGAAACAATTTAGGGGCTTGTTAAATAGAGATTAGAAAAGGAAGGATAATCTCATATTTCATAATTCATCCTTCCTGTAAAACTTCAGAGTTCTGTTCCTGGAACTGCTGCAGGCTTCATTTGTGGTCCAAGAAAAGTCAATCTTCATCATCCATGGAAATACTATTTTGTTCCTTCTATCTCATTGAGAAGTAGCATCCGTCTAGATTTTAAACTTATTGGGGGATAAACTGTCAATCATTATGCAGTGCTTAGAATTGTGAGCATGTTCTATCACCTGGGATGTCTAGATGCTATTACAGAGCAAATAATAACAACTCCCATAAACACAATGGATACAAAAGGAATATATTAGTGAATGGTACAATTTTCACAGCCTCAGAAGCAGGCAGACAGCTTCCCTTGGCTGACAGGTACCTGCAGTGACAAGTTTTAACACTTCGAAGAGGATTTCTCATTCTTCTTCTGCCGACAGTTTCGTGCCTTGCAAATTAAAGTTGCTCATGTGCATTTTTAAAATTCATACCCAGCTGAAGTATTAAAAGAAAATAAATGGACACAGGCAGGCAGCAGTTGGATACAAAATGAGTGAAATTGCATCATGAGACATCACTGTGTCATTTCACAGGCCAGCTACTTAGCTGGTATTAATTGGAGAGCTGCAGTGATTTGGACAGAGTGCTGCCACAGGCGTGATGGGATTTGCCTCAGTAATTTCTGCTCATGGAACCAGATTCATTTTAAGAGTAAAAAATGGGGGGGGGGGGTGTTTAAACCCTTTTCTCATCTATTGACAGCCTTCATTATTAGTTGCTAACTTGCTGAGGTTTGTTGATCTATGTGTCTCATTTGAATACATTCATTATTTTACTGCCAGAAGAAACAAAATTAAACTTAATTAGAGGTCATGTCACCTCCAGCTCAAGTTAATTAAAAGCCTAATCAAACCTTTTGGGAAACAGTAGCCTGTCAGTAAAAAATGATAATGGGAATAAAGCACATCATACACCAAGGACAGCACTATGACTGTTATTTTACACACATACCTTTATTTTACAGCAAAAGAAACCCCCAGCATAGCAGATACACCCTTCTATAACACTCATACTAAATAAAAACAGTTTTCTTTCAGTCCAGTAACCAATGCATGTTGCAGGAAGAAATGCATGAATGATACCACATGTCTTTATGCTTCCTAGCACCTGGATGCCAACTAAATATTACAAGGTCAACTTTTCAACTTAACTGCATTTGGGAGAAGTATGAAAACCAGCTGGAGGTCTAACATAACTACAGCTCAAATTAATAAAGATGAACTAGGTAGAATTGTTAGAGTGCATAATTTGGCTGGCTAAGTCAGGACACCTGTGTTCTCAAAATGCACCTACCTGCTGTGTGACCTAGGAAAGCCACTGCCTCACTGGCTATTTGTTTTGTCTATTTAAATCATCCTTTATCTGACCCAAGCCATATCTCAAGAGTGCACAGTTCTTAAGTTGCTGATGGCCCTGGTGTTAGTTTGGTTCTTTCAGTGATGCCACCATCAAGCTTCAGGTTAATATCATCCATACATATAAGGACAAAGATTTCTGCAGGAATGATCATTCCTGGAACGATAAAATGCTCACATGCAGTCATATTTGCACTGAAAATATAATGTAATTACCTCTGGTCACAAAATATGTTTCAGACAATCTTAAGCTCTCAGTAATACATTCTCTTCAATTAATAGATCTACTCATTGCTTCTGAAAGTGGTTTGCAACTTCAGTCACAATAAGCAATAGTTAGAAATTAAAGTTATTCTCTCTCTCCATGATATTGTCAGGCTTTTGAACAGATGGCAATCCCTGCTGATTTAGGGCAGTCTGCTTTCATTTATACTGGTAAGGATTTTATGGAACAGAAGGATTCCTTTTGTAACCATAAAGCCGTCGAGTCAGTAAAGCCCTCATCTCAACAGGTGACCACTGTGTCCTTGTGAAGCCCCAGTCACTTCAGGGATTTAGTATGCTCAGGATCCAGAGTCTCAGGTCATATTTGTCATTGTGTGCATGAGGAATATTCAGGAATATGGGAATATTTGCCTGTATTTCTGGAAGGAAGCACCACTCACTGCAAGTTAGCCTGGCATAATTTGCCTGAAAAGAATGTCTTCAGAAATAGCTACTGTAAGACAGAACTAAGTCTGTGCTGGGACTGTGTTAGCCAGAGCTGCCCTTTGTAAGCACCCAAATGCACTTTTTTGTTGTGCTGGTGTTACAATTGCTTATTTTGACCTTAAATGGGATGACTTCTTTGAGTCATGGCAAACATATTTAAGATATCAGCTAACATGGATTGAACCATGAACTTGAGCCTATGTCCTAGCTTTAACTCCATATCTAAATAAAAAAGTGTTTCACTGAATGTTGTTTTTTTTTTTCAAGTACATTTTATAGTATTGAATGCAGGTCAGTGTTCCCATATGAAGTTTTTGAACTTGGCATAATTTGTTTTTCTATCTCCATAAACAATGCACAGAGAGCAAAATACATGTATTTTGGGGGCTTTGTCTTAGTTCAAGCTCTGCCTTCCAAAGATTAGAAAGTGTGGAACAATTAAGTCAAGGGAAGGAAAACAGCAGCATTAAATAATAATAGCTAGCTTCTAGTATAAAATAGTCCAGAAGATGTCAGAAGAACTTAATACCAGTCATCACTGCTGTAAGGAACCTACAAAGACAGACATTTCTCACAGGGGAAGTCTAATGAAGGGAAGTTCTACTAACAGATGCAGAAGATTATCATGGCCAGTTGTTTCACATCACTAACAGCCTCATATAACAGCTTCTCCCATCAGGAGCCCACAGCTGAAATTTATTATAAAAGGGAGTTATTTATTTTCCAATAAAAATTGTTCATCTGACTTAAAAAGAAGTCCTGAAAAAAAGCAACAACAAACGTGGGATACTCAACATATGTTAATTGTCTGTATGACTTTGAAGCTCATTTTCTAAGTCCAGAAAGAACTTGTTAATTTTAAGCCCATCTGCTTCACTGGACATTAAAAAATAACAATCAATATTAAACATTAAAAACTCAGACTAGTTTGATATCATCCCTGTTGTGTACTGGATGAGCTAGAATTCATAACAACAGGATCTAAACCATGGTACTTTAGACATTCTTGCTGCTTCTCCTGACCCTTATTTCTTTCACCTGCAGAATGGTTAGGTGTTTAAGCTGAGCTGAGTAGGTTGTCTTCATCAAAACAACTTTTTGTGAGAAACTTTCAGAAATCATGTGTTGATTTCATAGATTCATAGAACGGTTTGGGTTGTAAGGGACCCACCTTCACTGTAAAGAATTTCTTCCTGATGTCCAGTCTAAATCTACGTTCTTCCAGGTTAAAGTTGTTGCCCCTCATCCTATCACCATAAGCCTCTCCAGCTTTCTTGTAGGCCCCCTTTGGGTACTGGTAGGCCATTTCTGTGTTCCTTTAAAATTCAATCCAAAGAAAAATCTCATAACACTTAATTCTGAAATAAAAATCAAAAGACCTGAAGTTTAATTTAAAACTTCCTTAGTAATGTTCTTTGATTTGCTCTTTATATCATTTCATGATGTAGAGAATATTGTGACGACTACTCAGAACTGCCCCTTAACACTAGCTGAAAGGCATTATCTGCTGAGATGAAAGTACATTTCCTGTTTGTGGACCAAATGAAACCACAAGTACAGATGCATTTTCTTGGGTTGTCCCAGAGCAGATATTTTCCTTACTTACAGATTTGAAAAAACTTGGTTCACCTAAGCAGAGTAAAAATAGCAGAAAGCAGATCGGGAATAAATTGCTAATATTGAATACATCAGTATTTCCTTCTAGTATTGTCTGTCTTTCATGACACATTTTCAGGGAGTAAATATTAGAAAACATGCACAAGTTTGTTCTTTTACCTGCTGTCATTTTCTCCTAAATGTTACTCTCAATTTCAGAGCCAAGTAGAAATATCTCAGATGGCATACAGATGTTTACATCTAAATAAACATTTAATACATGTGAGCAATCCAGTTACAAATCAGGGCTGAAATACAGATTTATTATTCCGGAACTCGGTTGGTTTTGTAAGCATTTTTGTGGAATTTTCCTCTTCTCATGATAGCTCCCAGCCAGCCAAACAACATGTATTGTATGCTATTCAAGAGTAGTGTGTCTATGCTTAGATTTACGAAGGCAGGCACAAATTTCTTAACCACATGTAGGAATTCAGATGGTTTCTCAAGGGGGAAAAATGCAATAAAATGCAGGAGAATGTTGCTTCCGTTATAAAAAGCATCACCAATTGTCTACTGTGAATTGTGTCATACTTTTAATGGCAGGATCAGGCTTTTGAGCAAGAACAACTGAGGAAATTGGAATTCTCAAAGATTGATGTCCACCTTGTCCTGGTTTTGCTGGGACAGAATCCCAGGCCGTCTATAGCTTGCAGGCTGTTAGCAGTTTGGAGTCAGTTTGGGCAGGTGACCCAAATTGGCTACATGTGTGTCCCAGGCAATGCACTTCATGTTCCGTATAAAGGGGGGGAAGTTTGATGAGGATTGCTTCTTTTTGTTTCTTCTTTTTCTTGCTTTTTTCTGCCTGTATAGAGGCTTGTTCATGTTCCTGAGGACTGCTTTCCCATTTGTTGTGGGTGCAGTACATTTACTGGGGTGAGCATAACTTTGTGCGCTTTATATCACCATTGGTATTAGTATCAGCCTGGCTGTTTCATTAATTCCTTTTTCTTTTCAACCCATAGCTCTTCTTTCCCTGATTCCATTTCTCTGCTGAGAGGTCATCAGGTGATAGAGCAAATACTGTAGCTTAGCCCTGGATACAGGCTAAATTCACCTTTAATCATGAATTAGAACCTTAGCTACAGTGAAATTTTTATCCAGAAATTATAACACAAAAACAGTAATTGTAACATTAATGTTTATGAGCATTTATGACCCCATCTCTGATAGATAAATATGTCATTAGATGCATGTTATGGATAGCTTCACGGGATCTAAAAGACATTGTAGAGTAATAACATCTTGCATATAAGCAAACTGGCTTTATTGTTCTATCCCTATATCTTCCTTTCCATTTACAATATCTAGTACAGCAAGAAAAGAAATTAAAAGCACAGGTGAGGCTGACACACTCTAAGGCTCTAGAGCAAAACTAATAGGAAAATGAGGAGATTAGTCAGGGTTTAACTAGCTCGAAGTATAGTCTAATAGTCACTGAGTGTGAGATCTAAACCTCACCCTGACTGAATTCTTTGTCTGGTGAAACAGAAAGCCTCACTTGTAAAAGGAAGTCTCCTCTGGGAAATATTTTGGAATTGTGGGTATGTGTATATGGTTAATACTTTGATGATAAGCAAGAGAAACTTGAATGACTTCATTTGTGAGTAAGGGCTGTAAATGTGGGGAAGGCAATATCTGGGAATGCTAAAAGGCTGAAGAAAAAAGGAATCAGCCCTAAGTCAAAGCATCCAGAAGTGGTGGATGACAGAAAATAAAGAGAAATATGTCATGAAAGGAAAACAGATACATGGAGATTAAAAAGAAGGTACACTGAAAGGAGAAAGATGAAGGAGGAAGTAAAAATCAATGGGAATAAAATATACATAAACTGAGTCATAACAGGATGCTTGTGTTTTGTCAAATGGATTCATCAATCTATACAAAGAAATTAAAATGTAAAGCAGTGGAAAAAAGATACAGCAAAGCTGGGCTGAAAATGCAGTGAAGCTTCCCTGGGGCAGCACAACGCCTGAGGCTTCCCTCAACTCCACTCACACAATCTCGAGTTTTGGCATCTGTCAGTCAGACTAGGGAAGCGTGCTTCCATAGCTTGGTGATCTCTGTAAATGTCAAAGGCAAAGAAGCATCCTGCCCATAAAAACTGTCTTCTTGGAAATCCAGAACCAGAGAGGACAAACATGGTATGCTGTGATATTCCTCTTGTAGAATAACCCAATAATCCCAATCCAAGCAGCTTTAGGCCTAGGTGTTTGATGTTAAATTGTGCATCCCCATCCACTTCCAACTTCCAGTCCATCCAGTGCAGCACAAGGAATAACAGACCATCTCCAGTTGTAGGTGGTGCATAAAAGCTGTTACTGAAATGAAACACTGTGAGATAACAAAGTTGTGTCTCCACATAAGAACATTTCTAGTGGACAATACTTGGTTTACGCTTTGTAAATCCAACCAAGTCCCTTTGTTAGAGATGCAGAACTTTGTGCTGCTCATACAGTGTTTATTCTTTGACAGCTGCTTTAGCTCTTTGCCTTGCTTAGTCTCTCTAAGTGAACTGCTTAAACAAAGTGGAAGAAAATAGAAATAATTGGTGAGATTTTTCAGCCATATCCTAGTGCTAGTTGGCAAGCTATTAGAAGAATAATGACTTTGATAGTAATGTTGTAACAGAAACAGGAAACCTCCTGTTCCAGGGGAGGGGAGTGGAGATTCCCAGATGCAGACACTGCCTTTTATTGATAGTTTTACTTCTGTCTCCAGGAATAGGTTGTGTGTTTCCCCATTAACAAAGAGGAATGCTCAGGATTCCTATAAGCGTTTGTCTGCTGCAATCAGAGTGTAGTTTTCATCCATATGCGTATAGGAATGCTGTTCTCAGTGCCTGATCTGCTGCAGGATATTAAATCAGAATGTTCAGTAAATATAAGATATCTTTTAGCAAATTAATGTATTCTGTAAAAGTTCACATTCCCTGAGTGCTTAATGCAGCATTTCTGAAATTGTAGGCTGAGGATCTTTTGAGGTTGGACGGCATTAAACATCTGCAGCTGGCAATGGTTCACTTGCCCTAAGGTTGAGAATGGAAAATTACTGGCTGGATGTGTTTATTCTAGCCAGGAAACTGCTAATTACTTCTTAATTGCCAACAGGAGATCATTTCCTCCAGGATAAGTGAACAAACATTTGTGACCGGTAATAATCAGGTTTCACTTCCTTGTCTAAATGAGTGCAAGCAATTCCCACTTCAAGGTCCTACTTAAAAGTTCAGAAGGTACTGACCTAGCTACTTTGGATAGCTTCACACTTCAGTAATCTTAGTTGTTGCCAAGGCATTGCCATTATACTATTGTTTCATGATGTGGACCATATTCATTAATGCAGGTCTAAATCTGAATAAATACAGAACTCAGCTTTGATTCCTGTGAGCAAGTAAAGGTTTCACACTGTAGAGCATTGGGTGATTTCTTGTGATTTATTTACAACTTGTGCTGATCAGACAATATTTTCCTACCAAAATCTTCATGCATTTTAGTACTGGAAAGAATAAGTAGAAGTTATGAAAGTAAAATAGTAAATATGAACTTGTAAAAGCTCTGTCTGAACCAAGATTTCCTTTTTATACTCTCCCTTTTCCGTTTCCTATTGTAAGGAAGCATTACTCTCCATTTTGTGGAAAAAAGGGAACAAAACATCAAAGCATATTGAGAGCCAGGAATTTATCAGTAGCCCAGTTGTGGAAAGTCTAATCTAAAAATCCAGCAGCAAAATATTGCTAGATCAATTATAATAATATTGACACTATCAAAATACATATCAAAAGCCTCATCAATAATACCCTTATTACTGATTATTACTCAATTATTACAGAAGAAAACTCGTGATCCTTTTCCTCTGTAACATGCTTCCAGCATCCCTCTAGCATGTAATGTCAAGAGCAGCAGCCGTCCTCAAAGAGAGCAAAAATTCACAGCTGGTTACTAATATGCCAAAGTCTTTGCAAGGCACATGCAGCACAAACACCAAACAACTCCTTCCCCAAGGCACAAGCTCTACTTCCTTTTTTATCTACTCTGATATCACAGTTTGCTCTCTAAAGCTTAGGAGAACCTCCCCTAGCCCTATGGCCCTCAGGAGCGGCAGCTGACCTCATGAGCCTAACAAGGCCAGGCAAGTTCTTGAGATCCTGCATTGTCTGACCAGTACAGAGCTTGGGACCTTCTTCTGGTATACACAAGTTTTACTAGCTTAACAGAAGCTACAGAGGAAGGGCTGAGATACTGAATTTGTCAGCAGAAAGAAACCAGAGATCACAAAAATTAATCTGCTGTAATGTGGGGATCTCTGCATTGGTTTGTTAGGGTCATGAGAAACTAGGAGATCAAAACATTGCCTTAATTACAATCTCTTTATAATTCTTGTATTTCTAAAATGAAAATGCTAGTATTTTACATAATGGTGTGCAGCAAAATTTGCTTGAACAATAACTACTGATAAATACTTCAGTGTTTCCCCAGGTTAACTAATTTCAACTATGGCATTTTATTCTCTCTCCCACGTATGACTTTATATGCACATTCACAATGGGCACACAGTGTTCATACTGTGAAAAGTTGATCTGGTTGGGGGTTTTTAGAATACTAGAACTGAATGAAGATAAAAGGGATATGTATGAAATGCAACATGTTTAATATTGTCAGTCTCTATATCTACAAAGACATGCATCTCTAGCATTGGCTTTAAACAGTTAAGCACATCACAGCCTCATGTCCTCTGTGTGTGTGCAGTGGAGGATGGTGAACATGCACTGTTGAAGCAGCTTGAATTCCTTCTACTATTTTAAATCCTCTGTAAGGAGGAATTTTGTTCATTTTGCACTGTAGATTTTATTGCCCTTTCACCAAACACTTAGAAGAAGAAATCCCCACCAGTATTGAAAGGGCTTTGTAGCATATCTTAAATCAAGTTTTAGTGAGCTGATATAGTTGAGTCATTCAATTATGGGTTTTGGCCTTTTTTTTTTTTGCTATGTATTACCTTTTTTATAAGAGTAAGAGAAGACTGGGAAGCCCCAGTATCAAGAGAACGTTCAATTCGACCTCAAAATGAGGAATAAAATAGAAGGAACCTATTTGAGAGACTGATTTTTTTTTTTAAAAGGTTTAGATAATGTATTTCTTTAGTGACATTGAATTGGAGGTTTTAAAGCTCAAGCTGTCTGATAACCATTGTTTTAGCAAAAGGTTTTGAGCAGAGTACTAATTTTTAGTGTCACAGATGTATTTTAGTTACACCAATCATTTGGACATGTACATACAAATCCATAAAGGCTTTTTCAATTTCTTAGTTTGCATCAAAATACTACACAGTGTTGCTTTGTAAGTCCTCTGCCTATTTTACCTAATGCACAGCTTCCATTTTTCCTGAATTTGTAGAAAGTTTTTTTGTTCAAAAGTCAGTTGTTTTTTCTTAAGCTAGATAACTCCTTGCTCACAGTTAAAATATTTCATAATTTGCTTACTGCATTAGACGCTGAGTGTGGTGACAGTCTTGTCATTTAGTTTTAGTTATGTCCAGTTTGTAATCACACGTGGTTTCTTGCTCCTCATCTTGCATCTGGCTGCCTGCTTGGTTTCCTTGGGAATTGATGTAACTAACTTGAGTTAAAAGTAAGACAATCTTGGTTGAGTGTTTACGTAAAGCCTCAAGAAGCTGTAGGAAGCAGGAGCTAAACTCTGGTTAGTATTAGGAATACAACACCACCAAATGATCTCTAGATAAGCATTATTTTGTGTTTTGTTTATATATGTTGCAATATCTACATATGAAAATCAGTGATCTGTAAAATCCTTATGCTTGATGGGTTTAAGTATAGTTATTACACTGCCAGTGATCTCCTTCCATCCATAGTTATAAAGCTATTTTCCTAACGACTGTTCATTTCAGGATGGTTATAGATACACTTGAGCTTGCAAATAAATTACAGAATTCTCATAATTTTCGCTCAAAGGAGTTTTCTGGGCTTCTCCAAGTCTGAAGTTGTCTTGATACATAACACGTATGAATCAGAGATTTATACTAAGGAAAGTGTTTCAATGCTGGTCTATTTTCAGGTCGCAGACTATCAGACATAACAAGTAAATAGGAGTCAAACTTAATTTACAGGAATATGGCAGGCATTAAAATAAATTCAATGCATCTGACAGAATTCTGTTGCACTAGTGTGAGATGGTGCATCAGCCTAAGCACAAAATTCTCTGCTTTAGAAATGTCCTCTACAAATACATAAGAAGAAATGAACATTTTAAGCCACAAAATCTTGTTCTGGCATCCTGATCTAATAGTTTGCCTTAACTGTCACATCCTTGTCAAAATTGTTGTGCCATTAGTTGGTGAGCAGCTGTGCAGCAGTGAATTCTGATTACTCTCTTTTTTTCTTTTTTTCCCCTGACTTCCTGCTTAAGATATTTTAACTTACTGGTGAATACTGGATTTTCATTATTATTTAATACTGCAAATTAGCACATTTATGAATCTCAAATATTCTGATGTTATTTACATTTTATTCATGTTATTTGCCTCTTACTCATCTTGTAGCTATCCACACAATCCATATGGATTTTCTGCAGACAAAAATTCATCCACTGGTCAAAACATCCACCAAATACTTTATGCATTGTCAAAATTGGGCAGCAGCAGAACAGAAGCTTTTCCAGTTAACTTGGGTTTTACTTCTAGTAGATATAAATCAGTTCTCTGCAATGCTTGTGTAACAGGGTTGAAGAAATAGAGCTTGTTGGAATAGAGTGAAATCCAGTAAATCTTCAAATGCTAATAAATTAGTAAAGGTAAACTTCCAGGAATGTGACTGATGTTCCAAGTTAAAAACTGCTTTTATAAATTCAGTTTGTGACTGTGTGGTGACTGCTATGTCACCATGAGACAGCGTCTTGCATGTGGGCACTGGCCTTGAATCCCAAAAGTAGCTGTTTATGCACACTCAGCTCAGCAGGGTAAGGGTCTTTAGTCTGCACCTCCATGCCAAAGTCTGAAGTCAGTTAATGTCATGATCAATGCAGGGTAAAGGTACCCTCAACCACCTCAAAAAAGAAGTTTGCTTTGCAGGTGTTAAACTGGAGCATGGCTAAAGCTCCTCTAGTTCACATAGGCAAAAGCACTAGAACTTTTGCATATTCTACACATGGAGCATGCCAAGAGCATGTTGTAAGTGCTGAAAGTCATTTAGTCTTTAGTTCATTTTCACACAGTATGTCTCTTTGAACATTATGGCATGACACTAAGATAATATAAACATGTCTACTCAAAAGCTGTTGGGAAAAATGAGTTGTCAGCTATCATATATTTTACTTAGCTTTCATAGCTTATATATTAAAACAATAATAGCTGTGCATGTTATTATACAAGTGCAAAGTATGTGCACACCAGATGGCAATTTGGAAACATGCATGAGCTGAGGATGTATGGAAGACTTTGCTCACAGCACACCTTGAATTCAGGCAGCATTTCAAAGAACATACTGAATTTTTAATTTTTTTTTTTTTTTTACTTATAATAAAACATTTTTCTTCAATAAAGGTCTTTTCCGTTAAGATTAAACTAGAATTGGCATAACACATCTCTCAAACAATGCAGTGCTCTGGTTTGTTCTCTTTTCCATACTATATTAAAGCATTAATATTAAATGCTAAAATGGCTTGTGGCTTAGAGTGGTTATGAAAAAATCACAGATAAAATGCCTGAAATAACTGTAAGAACATAAATACTTTATATTTTCATTGGTGATAATGTCCTTCCATTATAACAAGCCAAATATCTTTCTTTTGCATTTAAACTTTAAATTGCTCTTTCAAAGCTTCTTTTAAAATGTTTAGATTAGCAAAATGGGATTACATATTTAAAGCATTAGTTGCTTATATTTCCTGAAATGATGCTCCCAAATGAAACTCCTAAAAGGTACTGCAAGATTCTTCAAAAGAGTTTGATGTTCTGCAATAGAAATATCTTGAAGCCTGCTCACTCTTCAGTTTCTGTTTACATGTCTTAAAAATGTTTAAGACCCTACAAACTAGTGATTTAGGTTTTAATATAAAGTGACTTCATTATTTAAATCCCAGGGTATGTGCAATGCCTCAGTGCCTTCTGTCTCAGAATATCAGGCTGTGTAAATGCAAGGCTTGATTTGCTGTTTCAGCTGTAATTACACCTGTCTAAAAATCCTAGCCGAAGCTGGGAAAAGGGCAGGTCTGGACCTTTTTCATGTCTGAAGCAGAATTTGGGAACTGAAACACCTTCCTTCCATCCTCCCCTAACTTGACCGTGAGTCTCAAGATCGTCACACCAGAGAAACCACTGCACAAAGGGAATGGTCATGTAATGACACACAACAGCACAGCAGCCTTCTGAAGGGATTCGGGGGATTATTTTTTCCTCTTTATTTGACACATTTTTTATTCTGTCATATATGTGACCCAGAAAAATCTCTCCTCTGGCACCTTGTGGGAGATAGTGGTGTAGTTTTGCCTTCTTCAAAATCAGCAGGAGATGTCAGTGGCCAGTGCTGTAGCTGTCCATTTTGCCTGGTTTTGGTGTGGCAGTTGAGCATAATAAGCCATGTGCTGAGCAGTCATGTTTATTCCCCAGGCCCTTGTAGTGGCAAGTTGTCATCTGAAGTTCTCCTCTTGTAGCACAGCAAGACACCTTGCATTTAAACAAGGCAGACTATAGAGCTGATTTGGTAGTAGAGAAAAGCATCTTTCTGTGGAGGGCTGCTCATTTTGTCTTGGTGATTTTCTTGGGAAAGACTTGGGGTACACCATGACAAGTAGGTCATGTGAGGAAGAGCCACCTACCTGCTGATCTCAGTTCTGTAACTGACTATTGTGAGAGCCCAGTGGCTGCCTCAAAACAGTGTGTGACCTACCTTTTGCACCTATATATAGCAATTGGATTATGTCTTGCTTGAAACCTGTTTGTAATTAACTGAAACTATATTGAGTAAAGCAAAACCATCTACTTTAAGTCTTTACTGAAATGTCTTCAGTGCATTCTAGTCCCTGCATTCAAATTCTACTTCTACGAATGGCAAGACAACCTGGAAAAACAAAACAAAACAAAACAAAACAAAACAGAAGGAATTACTGAGGGTTTTTTTCTCAAAACTATATCTGCTGCCATCTGTTGACTTCTGAAGTACTTTCTAGTCTTAAATAAAATACAATCAGATTATTCAGATGTTATACATATAATTGAACCTCTTAACAGCACTTTAAGATACTGCCAATTAGCCACTTGAAACTGAGCCATATGTTTTCATTTTGTAATAAAGCCACACGGAAAAGGCTAGAATCTGTGAAAACTCATAGCTGCACAACATAGCATGGCACAAAATAATTTGTGTAGCTATTGAGGAAAATAGTCAAATCAGTGAAAACACTGGGCTTGCAGAATAGTGTTCCCAGGGAAATATTGAGTATTTAGATGCAAGATGGATGGAGTAATAACATGCAGCAATGTGGGGTCAAAATCTGCAGCTGGGTTTAGTTTGATTTTTGGGTTTGTGCTTATATAAGTAGATAGGATTCATTTCCAAATTCAAACAAGGAGAAAACTGCTTTGAGGGTGGAGAACACAACGACAAAGTAACTCTTCTGCATAAGCCCTGTGTTTGTTGTGCTGCATGCAGAACTTAAAATTTTTATGGACTTCTTTCAGTTTGTTTTTTTTTACTCTCTGCTGGTATTCTGTTTAGAAATCTGAGTCTTAAGAGGCATTTTTTATCTCATGACTACAGCAACATCCAGATGTGGAAGTTAATGGCATGTATGTAGAATTTTTAAGGTGTCCCGTATCTTGCAATTAATTTGAAATTAGATAATGAAATTAAGTTTGTTCTATTTTTTTTTTTAGGACAATCCCCTATTAATTCCTAATATGATCACAACATGTTTTGCAGTATCTATGGGCATTAAGCTACATTTTGTATAAGTTACATTATACCCATCTCTGAAACTTCCTTATCCAATAAGCAGTGATGCTATCATTTTCTTAATTTGTAAGAACAGATATATGCCTTGGTGTGATGAAATTCTGCATTGGAAATTCATTCTTCCTGTCTGAAACCTGTCTTTTCTTTCTGATTTCTTCTGTTTTGAGCATCCTCAGGAGAACGTTTTGATCCTTACTGCAGATACAGGAATGGAAACATCACTGTACACCAGGGGGAGAATCTAAAATACAGTAGTTATTCTTTAACTCATTTTGCTATAATGAATTGTAGTAGTCTAAGCAGTATCAGTCACTGCACCTATTTGGAACCTTCTGAAAATTTTTAGTTCTCTGACAATTAGGAAAAACTAAATACAGCCTAAACCCATTGGTATTTTAATACAAAAGTATTAAGGGCTCTAACAAAATGCAAGTGCTACAGAGTCTTTGACACTGGCCTGATTTTACCATTTGTCCCTCTTTCACAACAAACCACATCTTTGACCTAACCAAGCCTGCTGAGGTGCAGAATAAGGATGTGCTAGAATAAACCAGATCAATGATGTTTCACTAGGTAGCACTGCCCACCTCTGTGGTTTAGCATCCAAACACATTCTCATTTATTTAAAGCAGGTTTTCACTGGTGTGCTCTCTAGTTGCTGGCAATGTGTATGAGTATTTTCAGTGCTAAAAGAATAAAGTCACTTCTTTAAAGCTCTGTTCACGTGGCAGACTGTCTGTTTTCTAGATGTCAGTCTGATCAGTTGGATTTATTTTGAGCCAACGTATATTTGTCGAGGTGTTTTATGGAGAAGTAAATAGTATGTGTAAAGCAAATGCACATTGGTTTATCTGCCAGTTGCTTGGGCTTAGATTAATCCTAGTTTGTTACAAGAATCACAAATGTTATATGTAGTCTTAGTGCTTAATGTCTCCTCAGAAGTGATGACTGCTTTCCCCAGGAGAAACTGATCCCAGTTGGCCTTAACATTTCTGCCAGGAAGTGACAGTTAGCCTTCTACCAGAGGCTGTAGAGATCCCCCACCAGCACAATCACTGCTTCATTTTGCATCTTTTCCCCCTAAAAACTCCCAACCAAACACTTCAGGCTTTTTAAAGGAGATTCTGTTTAATATTCTATTAGATCAAATTTGGGGTTTAAAATGTTTTCTCTTTTGAGTTCCCTGGCTGCATCTTCCTTATTCACTAGCTGTAGAGTAGAAACTGGGGACCTGCTAATAAGTGCTATCAATAAAAATTTACCTAATTAAGTTTCAGACATAATCCCTTATTATTGTAAGAGAGCTCAGTGAGATATAAGATAATGGAGTAATAAACCCCTGAAAATTGGAACTTAGCAAGGAAATAACAACAGAACTTGGAATTTAGTGTTGTGATCTCAATGATACAATAAATATTTAATCAGCAAAAAGACCTGGGTAGAGCAGCAGCAATTAAGTTTAGGCATAGATTATTTGCAGCAGCTTTGCATTGCCATTGTTTTTAATGAAAAGAAAACAGAAGCCCTGATTTAGAGGTCTTCAAAGAACTTGAAATGCTAAGGGATAGTAAAATTGGTGCAAGCATAACCTGGCACCTCAGTGATTATAGTAACAAGTAGAATTTAGATGATCCTCTTTCCTCTCTTCATAGCTATCATGATTTAAAAGAGTAACGAGCCATTAAATATAAAATGCTAAGATCTCAGATTCTATGCTATCAGAACATTGACAATATATTGACTCTTCTTGAGCAGTTTATTTAAAAGCACAGTTGACACCTTAGCAGTGATGTAAATGATTAGCATGTTAGATTTTTCTCCTCTACATCCTGCCTGACATACTACATGAAGTATTTTTTTGGTTAATCTTTTATGTTGATTACAAACAAATCAATTTCTTACATGATCAGCCAACAGCAAATCTGTAGTAGTAAGTTCCAGAATGTTATGGTGCACAAATGAGTGATTGCCAACTTAGCCTGTTCAACCAAGATAGCAGCTGAAATAAAGACTGATAATTATGTTTACAAAATGGCACATAGAAATTTAAAATAATCTTTGGGTTATGGTTGGCTTTAAAGTATGTTTATTAAATGGAATTACACTACTGTCTTATTAGACCCAGATTAGTATGTTACAAAGAAATTATTACTCCTGAATTCTGTGTTGTATAGAAATTTATCAACATAATGGGCTGTAGCTCTAAAGTTGGGAGTTAGGGAAGAATTATAGGAATGGTATTCATCTAGAAGCTATAGAAAATTTTATATCAATTAAGACCTAAAATATGTGTATGGAAAGGTTATTTCTGCTTTCCTGCCTCTCTCATTTTTACCTCGATTTTTTCCTTTATTCACGTTTTGTCTCCCTTTTCTCTAAGAGGAAAAAAAAAAAAAAGTGCTCCAGGAGCAGGGCTAGTTTTTCAAAGAATATGCTTATCCTATTCAACTTAGGTTTCATCTTGAAAGAAGCTGGTAGCTAAGTGAGTGCTTTCTGTTTGGCACAAGTGTGAATTTGTTCTAATATAAAGCAGCAGAAAGTTAATGGGTGGAACAACTTTTGAATCTCTGTGGTCATCAAAGGGAGATGCAGGTAGAATGCATGTCATTAATGCCATCTTTTGGGTGAGAAAAAAAACACAGCTGTAAAGATTATTTCATCAAAATACTTTTTTTTCTTCCTTTTTTTTCTTACTTTTTTATCCTCAGTTTCTAGAACAGCCCCCTGCATTGTTTCATTTTGCTTTGTTTTTGGAATTAGAGCCAACTGTAGCTTTCCACTGATTCATACAAATGTCAGATATGTAAAAGGTATGTCTTGTTCTTAATTGCCTGCCTTTCTGGCAATGAAGAGCAATCCTACAATAGGACCCCCAAAAGAAGCTTTGGCCAAGGGATTCCTTAGCTAGTTGATGAGTTCTCAAGGAGCAGCAAGAGTGGGCTGCTCTGAGGGAGGCAGCCCTTCAAAGGGGACAGTCAGTCCCCCAAGGACCAGAGCAAGGCAATCTTGGCATGTCTGGTGACAAGGGTCAGCTGCAATACTAAGTAAAACAAATAATAAAGTGGGGGGGAAACCCAGTGGCAGGAGAATACCTAACCTCTGGAATTGAGCAGAAACTGAGATTTGAGGGTATAAATCTGGAATGGGAAAAGACAACTTCAGATTTTATATTTGTTTTAATAGGAATTATGGTATTAGCCTAGCTGAGGTGAAAAGGTTCTCATCCTATTTCAAGTAGCTTCCTTTTTTTTTTTTTTTTAGTGTGTTTCTTGCATTTCTAATTCTGAACAGTTTTGTGGTGAAGCATAGATGCAGGTAAATGGAGCCTGTAAGAGTATTCTTACTGCTTCTTTTATACTGTAACCAAGTGAAGTGACCTGATTATTTTCTTTTTCCATTATGTCACTAGTTTTGTCCATCTTGATACATGCAAAAAGATTAATACAAACAATTGAACTAGGTCCTCATATCAGCAATTCTTATTTTTCACCCCTTTTCCCCACTGATGGTTGCTACTTCAACTATTTCCATTACAGAAAGATTTTTTTTTTTTTAATAAGAAAGTTCACTTCTGTTTAATTTGATACAGATGCATGGTCACTGTTTCAGGCAATTTCCAGAGGAAATGAAAATAAATTTGGAGTCAGAATGCTTTTCATGGACAAGTTTCATTTGTAATTCTCATGTGTAAAGCAGGAATGATATATCTCTAAGATTTGGGGGAGGGTGGATTGTGTTTTGTTTGTTTTGATTTTGTTTGGGTTTTTTTTCTGTGAAGTTATCTTTTACCTCAAAATATTTGTACATATATAAATAATAGGTTATCCAGACCAGCATGTGTATTTTTTAGTTCTCCAAGTCCTCTGAGATTTACCACAGCTAATATTTAGGTTTACTGACCTCAGGTGTATGCATACCTGGGGTTTAGGGAGCTTTAAAAATCAAGTTTATTTGTGCCTTACAGTTTCTGGTGCAGTGAGTACTATTGATCTTGTTTTGTGACACTTCTGTAACTAACGTTATCAATAATGTGTTGATTTCTCTTACTAAAGAACCAATATACATGACCAAATGAGAGCAGCCTGATTCCAGGCAAAAGGCTGCAATCTTGCAGGGAGGGAGTGAAGTGGAAAAGGTGAAATCTATTACTGGAGAGTGTTAGAGATCCTCAAAATTAGGGGATTTTTCTTAATAATTTTCCATTTTGTATAATTTCTTTTGGTTTGACTGATTTTTGTAAAAGCTTATTAACTAGTCAGCTATTTCTCCAGGTAATTCAGTGAAGAAATACAAGAAAGGAGAAATAAAGCCAAAGTGTCAAGCCATAACACTTTCCAGCCAAGAGACCTGAGCTGTTTACATAGCTCTGTCATGTAATGTTTGCAACCTCCAGGACACTTGCAGAAAGCAGTTTCATAGGAAATCCAGATACTTAGCCATTTGATAATTCTGCTGAAATGCACAGACAAAAGCATGAATAAGAGGGAAATAACTTTGGTTTCTGCAGCATGCTGACAGTTTGCTAAAGGCCCTGCTCTTCCCTTCTGACTCCATTATGGCTGTACCACAGTGACCAGCTTAAATCTGTTTTTTCCACAAGATGTGCTGCTACACTTAGGTGAGAAATTGTTTTTCCCTTAAAAAAGCTTTCATAATTAAAAAAAAATCCTCCCTCAGCTGGTGTGAATGACATACAGACCTTTCAAAGCTTCGAAAAAGAATCCAGGAAGCCTGACACCATCACTTGTATGTATTAGTATGTATTAGCCTGACACCATAATTAGTATACTATCAAACATAATATGCAATAATTTAATTAGTATTCACAGGGGTAAATATGTGTTGGGAAGAGTTCTTAAAATAGTTATGAAAAGAGAAATTATGCTTCACAGACTTTTCAAGGTTCTTTCAGGGAGCTGCCAAACTTATGCCAGTTGATACAGTTTGTTTGAGTAACTGGAAAGCACGTGGACACCATTCCTTGCCAAAATGCCATTGAAAATATAGACAGTCAGGGAATAAGAGCTCCTTGTGTAGAACAACTGCTTTGGCTTGTCAGGGTCCTTACTACACTAAAATGCCATAATCTCCCTGAGAAGTCTCACTGGAGACCCCCAATCACACACCTTCTGCCTGTGGGCTGAGAACTTCACAAAGCCTTAGGCTTGTGCACCCAGAGGTGTACTCCTGTGTCCAGCCCTGTCTTCTCCAGGCTTGGCTTTCTTCCTGCTTTCTCCAGGTAAACTCTTGACTTGTGCTGTAGATACCCTTATCACCATCTCTCACTCTGTCTCCTGCTCCTTCTAACTGAACTGCTTGGGGAGTCCTAGAACAGGACCCACTGTCTTGTCTTGCTGGGGATTAGGATTGTGGAAGTGTCCTGGTTAGCAAGGTCAATATCCTGCCTCTGCTTCTCTCACCTGCTGCAGCTGCATCCTTGCTGCTTCCAACAGGACAGCAGTGAAAAGGAGTAAGTGGTCTATTATGTAGAGCAGCTGTCAGTTGGAGATCCACTTGCTGGGCTCTGTTTATGTGAGCAAATAAAGGGAGTTTTATAGTAACAAAGTTCTACAGAGCTTCAAATACAAGATCTTATTGGAAGAACTGAAGTGACCTTATGACACTGAGCAACTGAGAGAAGACTTAGCAGATTAAATTCAGCAAAGCTGTACTTAAAGTGTTTCACATAGGGTGAAAAAAAATCTATGAAACAATACTCTGAACCATTACCACTTGGGAACGAGACATTGCCATCAGTGTCAGATCAGCATTTAATAGTCAAAAAGGGGCAAACGGAATGCTAAGAATTAGCAGCAAGAATGAACAAACCACAATTTTCTTCTGTCACTGTACAAGCTGCCCAGTTCTATCAGTGTGGTGTGCAGCATTGCTCTCAGAAAGAACAGAGATTAAGAACTTGAAACAGTTCTGAGGGAGTCAGTGAGGATGATCAAAAGTATGGAGCAGCTTCTCCACAAGAAGCAAATAAGCTACCTAAGACTTCCTCAGCCAGGAAAAGTGACAGAAATGGTGCAGTTGTAGGTGGAAGAGGAAACATTGTTCATCTCCAAAACACTTCCTGAATGAAGGTGTGAAGCACAAGTTCGAAACAAAGGGAGACTGATCTTCACACAACTTAGACATGATCTGGGAAGTTTTGAATAAACATGCACACATTAAAAAAGGAACTGCCAGAAGCCAAAAGGAAAAATCTACCAAAGGCTACTGCCAGAAACTCTTGCTGGCTTAGACGGATCCTTCTTCAGATGTATAATGTCTATTTTGTTATGATCTGTCTGACAAATGAACATGTTTCTTTTCCTTTAGTTTTGTAAAGTTTCCAGTATCATAAGTAGAATTTATTCTTATTTATGATTTGAAGTGAATATTTGTCATCCATTTTCAGATGATCATTCTTGTTCACTGACTGTTCATTTTAATAAGTAACTAATAATATAAACCATTATCAGAGTCATGCAATAGTTCAAAGATCATTACAAGCAAACAGACAGGACTGGTTTATGAAATGGCAAGAAACATAACCCATGCTCTTTCTCCCTGTCCATATCATTAATCATCCAACTCTAACTTTTAGCCATAATTATCACACTATTTTTTTTTTCTTCCTGGGCAAATAGGCAATAGCTATTACTTATACATTCTGGTAGGTGTATAAAACAGAAATAATTCTATTTTGAGGTAGTCGAGTCCTCAAATAGTTTAATCAAATCTTTCCTCTAGAAAGGTATTTTGGAAGTTTTCTCATTGAAAACAATTTAAGTAGGGAGCTCTTCTACCACTGGATCAAGGTAATCTCCTTTAGTTTTGACAAACATTAGAAAAATTATCTTGGAAAGCATATGCAAAAATCCAACATAATACAAATGGCCAAACTCTCAAATTATTTTTCTATGCCTCAAACATAAATCAGGAGTATTTTAACTCATGTTTGTCTGATGGTTTTCAAGACCACAAAGGGCAAAATGGTGTCCTACTGAAAGCATTTAACAAGGTAGCTGTGGTAGGTCTGTGTAATTTAGCAGAGAGATGATCAGCAGAATGGACAGGAAAGGAAACTATTTTAAACAAAACTAAAATAGAGGCTAAATTGCATGGATATCATATTGCACACCTTGTAAATGTTTTCTTTATTTATGTAGAGCTCTTTCCTCAGTTGTAGCCTACCTTAGCTGATTTCTGGCTGGAAAACAGCACAGATGAATAGCACATTGATGAGGAACTGTAGGGAAAGGGTAGAAATTATGCAATTAACTACAAATCTGCATGCAGTGAATGAGAACTAATATGAGAGGCTGAATATCGTGACAATTAATGCCCCACACAAGACTTCAATAGTGAAAACTTGTACACAGGCAAATAGAAATGGGGTTCGTTGATGTACTAGCATGGTAGTTTACACATGAGTTTAAGTCAGTGCTTGCAGCCTGGACTAGGTAATCTGCTTGGGACACCCTGTCCTCAACAGTGTTGGTTTTTGGCTTTTGTTTTTTCCCTAAAGGCAGATTGGAAAACATTGAGTTATTGAAGCTGCCAAAATAAGAAACCTTCACCTTTTAAACAGTACTATGCCAAACTTGACTCCTGTACTATAGAATCTGGTTAATACAGAGTGGATGCAGGCTACACTCAAATACTCAACTTCAGGGCCCAACCTAGTTATATATTAGTTTGGTTCTTAATTAGCATGAGTCAGCTTGTGCTGATTGCACTACCTAGCTTGCAGGTCAGGTCTCTGTACAGCATGTTTACATTGCCAGGATTCTCATTCGAAGCAAACACAAAAGCACAGAGATGTATGATAAAGATCATTGCTACAAGAGAGGGTGAGGGCAGGAGATGGAATGGCCAAAGTGTCCATTTTTGTGCTTTGCTTCTCTGTTTTGGGCTTTCTGAAAATTTAGCATTTCCTGAAGGGAGGTGGTATTTACTGTTCATAGTATTTTTCAACATTATTTTAATATTTTTAAGAAGCATCAGGGTTATGGCATGCCTTTGTTCTAGTAGAGATTCAAAGTAATCCTTATTCAAAACGGTATCATTCCAAGTGCCTTAATGGTGGGGAATATATTCTGGTTAGCCATTTGATTTTAGTTCAGAGCAATCTCTGGAGGAACAGTGTATTCAGATGTTTTTATTGAGGTGCATTTTGAACTAGCTCCCCAATTCTCCTGGCATTGAGTTAAATAGTGAAGCAGTATTATGCAATTTGTGGTGTGTCTGTGCATGTGGTATGGAGCGGTGCTTTGTTAGGAGCACTTGGGTCCTTTTACTACCCTTGAACAACATACAGTACATTCAGCATCAATTTTACTCCCCTTTTAATTTAGAAAGTAAAACTTACATTCCCAAAGGTATGGCTCACTTTTCATATGAAGTATTGTATTTCCCTGATTTATTGAGATATTAACATGGAAATGGTGATGTTAAACAATACTTGGAATAGCTCTAAAAGTGTAGTGGGAATCATGATTTCATAAGAAGAAAATTAGTTATGTAGGTAACATTATTGTATAATTTCCCATAGGATCTCTACATCAGGCAAGATTTTATTATATTCTAAAACAAAGTTGCTTGCACTCACTTTAAATATAAAGTACTGCTGAATTTGCCAATATCATAAGGCTGCTCACAGTACAAGCAAAGACATCTGTTAATGGTACCATGAATAGTTATGAACTGTGGTACTCAAATGGCTTTGCCAGCAAAGCATTGCCTCCTAATTTATTTTTATAGCAAATGGATGCCTCATTTTTCATGGTTTGGTAGTTTGCATTCAAATGTACCAATAGCTTCCAAGGCAATCACTTCTACACAGTGTGTTTTATTTGAGAGCATAAGATGCAATAGCTAATGGGGTGTTGGTGGGTAGTCTTCTCTATCAGCAGTTTTGTATGAAGCCTTATGTTATTTTCCTTTGTTTAAGATGAGTCCATGAAAAGGAATGTACTACATAAAAGTATGCTTATTGTATGGAAGATTTAATTTAATTTCTTATACACAAATAAAGAGGGACAAAGGCTGTGTAATTACACTGGGTTTGTCATCCAAAATACTACAGCTGAGCTGGGTGGTATTTCACATTTTCACTCATTCCTGGAGGCATCACCAAACAGTAGATGGGAACACAAGTGGTTTCAGCTGTTACAGAGAAGTTCAAAAGCATCTAAAGGCTTCTACAGAAATCAGTTGAGAGGAGGGGAGGCAGCAAAAATTATAATTAAACTCTGCTTAAACAATTTTCTGAGATTAGGGATAGCTAATATAACCAATTCTAGAAACAGTTTGTGAGATGAATGATGATATGATTCACAGTCAGTAGTTACTTTCATAGGTTTATCAGCTACCTTGTGGTTTATTACCATGTAACCAGTTTAAAATTGGTCTTGTGTGGCTGGATAGATAGGGATGCTGTGGCAGTTGGCTGGCTGGACTGTTGTCACACTTGATTTTGGCTGTGGTAGAAGAGCCAGAGTTCATTGACTCCAGCACTGAGGATCCTCTTCTGTGTGCATAGCACTGCTGCTGGCTTTTTTTAGTTTAATTCCAGTTTCCTTTAATATGATGCCACTAACCACTGTGGTGTGTATGGCTGCATAAATCAAGTGCTCCCCCTCTCTTTTGAGGGCTATCCAAAAAAAAAAAATTCATTTAATTTATCATACTAGGATAATGTGAGGTCTGGGGAGATTTGGTTCTGAGAAACCTTGAGAATGCCAATTATTTTTTTTTTCTTTCTCATGGCAGAATGTTGATAAAAATTAAATTCATCTTATTAAAAACCACGAATACAAATATGATTTTAGAAGAGCTTTTCTTTTATAAGTACACTTGTTTGGTTGGTTGGTTGGGTTTTTTTTTTAACTGAGACTTCTCTAAGTATTTCCAAGCACAGGTTCAAATTTCCTCGTCTTGTCAGTCTCACAAAGCAGTCTCATGAGACTCAGTCCCTGAATTGCTAGCTTTGGGGCTAAACACAAAATGGGATCCTGCTGAGCTGTGCTATTGCTATCCCCAAAGGAACTCAGAGCTCTCCATAGGGAGCTATTAGGTAGAGCATTTTGATCGACCTCTTAAGTGCCACTTCTCCCATGTGTGAGCCCAGTAAATGCTCACCATCACCCTCCAAACATGTATATCCCACTCTGGTGGCCCTTGTGCAGACACTACTTGAAAACTGCATTTAGCATTGTAGCTTAAACTAATATTTGTTACAACTAGTCTGTAGATTTATCGTGGATGTCTAAAACCTTTGAATTTCCCCATCTTTTGTGCCCTTTTACGATTTCACCATACTTTGGGTAGTGTCCTCCACAGGATTCTTTGTGTGAGATCCTACCATAGCAGTGAAGCCTTAGTGTTTTGAAAGAATCACTTCCTGCCACTCTTGAGAGTGAGGGGAAGAAAAAAAAAAAGAAACAAAACAAACAAAAAAAAGAAACATCCCTGACAAAAAGTTTCTCAAGCCAGATATGTAACCAGGAAACCCTCAGCTTTGGAATTCACTTAATTGAAGGCTTTCCAATTAGGTCACCAAAGACCTTTATCAACAAAGCCCACTACTGCTTCAGCTGTAGCAATAGCTCTACTATGATTCAAAACAGCTTCAGGAAAGCTTCTGTTTTCCCTGCCCTCCCATTCTGTAAATCAAAATAACCACCTCAAGCTTCTGACTAGCACTGGCAAAGCAAAGTCTGTTTTAAGATACAGTTGTCTAAGAATCCAAATCTTGCAGCAGACTTTCAGATGCTTCACAGGAATGCCAAGAAGCTTGGCAGCTAAATAACTGTTTACTGTCTCAATCCAGTTTTGCTACTCCTCCCTTTCCACTGGCATCACCTTTACATACCTGTGGTAAAATGCAGGATGTTAGTATGTAGATCTGTATGTCCTGACAAAAAGAATCTGAAATATATAACAATTACTGTAGTAGTAAGGTAAGTTTTCCATGTGATTCTGACTATAAGTTGTGATGCACTATAATTAACTGAGCTTATAATAAGCATTTTTACACCAGTAGCTGTAACAAAAAGCTGGGCCTGCAAAACTTCTGCGTCCAAATAACATCATCCTTGCATGCCTCTCTGCTGGAGCAAAACCATCACAAAAGCTTGCAAATAAAACCACTACAAAAGGTGTGTTTGAGCCACTCTTGCCAGGCACGATTTGCTTGGTGCACCCCTTCAGCCATCACTGCTAAATGGTGCCGACACTGATTTGTCACCTTTGAAGGCTAGAGCAGGATAAACACAGGAGCTGTTACACTGTGGGGGATATCGATCAGATCTGGTTAGTGCTCGGTGACTGTATGCTAGTGAAATCAATCGGGCAGATTACTTTGTGCTCGCTGGCAAGTAAAGCTCAGCTCAAGATGTGATCAATCCACCAATCTATAGTGACAGAATAATACATTAAAACAGATTGATCCTTGAGCTACACTAAATTGGGTTAAATCCTTGTCCTTGGATGAGTTTGTTTTACAGAAATGCGATTTATGCACAGCTGCTTGGTTTTTTGTTAAATTTTTTTAAACACAGTATTTTTCTTTAACATCTTCCTTGCCAGAACTGCCTTATTTTCCATCCTGTGCTATGATGAATGCTTCCTACATGAATGTATGTAACAGCTTCATGAGCTCTGAGTCACAAGTTAGTTGTAACTATGCTTTATTAAATCCTCCTTGAATTTCAGCCTGCAAGCTAGATCTGAAATGATTTGGTGATGCCAGAGGTAGAAGGTTTATGCCAGTTCATAAGAAACTGTTTCATCTATCTCTGTCTACCACAGATTTGCTGTCTGTTAGGGTAACCAGTCTAGTCTACAGGTGCCACTTTTCTATCAAACATGGTTACATGCTGTTCATCTCGCAGCTCTTCAGGGTGCTTTGAAAGCAGGCAACTGCTTGGAGCCAGGGCAGCATAGTCACGAGTTTGGGGCCAATAAACATTTTGGGCTTTCTATTTTTTTCTCCTCTTGGTTTTATCCTTTCTCTCCTTCTGTTCATAGACTTGTTCTAGACTTGTGCTTCAATTTAGTTATCATCTTACTGAGCTTAACCCCTTACTTTAATACCAGTTCTTAGTTTTTCCAATGTCTGGCATTTTCTCCTAATTTTATAGAGAAGTACTCTTTTCAGAGTCTTATTGTATCATGGACAAGCAACAACTTGGTTCTCATGAACATTTGTAGTCACTTAGCATGCCTGAAGAAGACTGAGCCAATTAGAAATGCACATATTGACACGGATGTGTGTAGGCATCTCAAGTTACTTGCAAATGTGGATCCTGTAAATTTAAGTTGATTGCTTTATTAGGGTAAGATTTCCCTGCAAGCCCCAAGTTTTTTATGTCTGCTCCAGGTAATCAGTGATTGAAAAGTTCAGCATAAATCCATCTAAATTGCATAGATCAAGTAGTGTAGACTCTTAAATGTTGGCAAATGGAATGACTGAAGGTGGTCCAGCATTGTTTAATTCTGTTGTTCTTATCTGAGACAGTCCAGCAAGTGTTTGATAGCCTACAACTTCAAGAGCACTCATGCAACAGTGTGAGACCATCACAACTCAACACAAATTGGTTTGGAATTTGGGGTGGATCTCTAAGCCATCAAATTGAGAGACAGAGGAGGAACAGATTGGAAAAGCACAATGCATTAAAATACCTGAATGTGTATTCTTTAAAAGGCTGGCTTTATAGTTCAGAGTGCTGGGATTCCAGACAAGTAAAATACAGACTGTTTGTATCCTCTGTGATCTGTGCTGTTATATAAACCAAAATGAACACACTCTTCCCCTCCAGTTCAGAGATGCTTGTGGCTCTTTGGATCCTCTTTGGTAAGAAAGAATTACTTTTGCATGTCTTTGTGGTTATGTTTTTGCAGCACTAATGCCTTTTGCAATGACCTTAAAAATATATTAATGCTGTTATCTTGAAAGAATGCCAACTGTAAAAAATTGTTTAGGTTCCACATAGCACGTTGACAAGCTCTAACTACACTATGGATACGTTTAAAGGGGGAGTTTAGTGTTGTGCCTTTCCCAAACAGAAGATCTAATTGCAATGCTGCAGGAATCCAGATCCCAGCTGTGCTCCAATTGCGAGTCATCTGTGAGAGTTCTTGTCCAGAACTCAGACAAACCTGGCAATTTTATTACAACTTGTAATTTTATTACAATTCTGATCATCTCTTGCTTCCTCAGGATGACAACACAGATGAGTTGGATGCTTCTCTTGGCTTTCAAGCGTCATAATGAAACTAATTTTCTTTCCATACTTGCATATTCTGGTAAGAGGAAAACATGCAGTGCTTAGAGTTACAAATATTTCCAAAGGTCAACCTTTTAATACAATACTTTTCATAGAGGGGAGGTAGCTTTCAAAGCTGGAAATGTTTTTTTCGTGATTACATTTTGGTTTAGGATTAGAATAGCAAAAAATAAAGGAAGGAAAAATACATAATGAAAAACTAAAATATTATTGTACATATTGTATCATAAATAATAATTTATATACATAGGAAGCCAAAAAATACATTTGTCTGTTTTGCTCCTTTCATTGACATTTATCTGTAAATGTTACACAAGAGGAAGCAGAAAGCATCAGTATTTAGCAAATTATTATACTGCATCCTCCAAAAGTCAGGAACTAGGAGGCAATTTTCACTGTTCAAAAAACAGATCTAGAAAATAACAGCAGTAGTTATTGTATATCAATACAGGTGCAAAAAGGTAATGCTTAAGTAAAATAGCTCCTTTTCCCCTCTCTTCACTTGAAGGATGTTCTCTAGTGTGCCATACACAGCCCAAGATTTCTAGTTTGAGGGCTTCTTACCCTATCCAGAAATTGCACCCTTTAAACACTTACATCTCATCTTCTTCCATTTGTTTTGTTGGTAAAATTGATGCAATGCTTTTAAAGTAGATAATTTTTTTAAAGTGAGTAAATATCCAATTCTTTTCTTGTTGATCACGTGTCGCCTTGTATCAGATGTAACCTCATTTCATTTGGTTTTTACTGTTAACAATTTACCAACATCTCTGTCTTGCTATCATACTAACTGCTTTGCTTCTCTTGGCAGACAGTCTTGCTGATATTATTGCTCTTATTTGTATATTTATAGAAATTAATACATTTTAATATAGTGTATTATATATTCATAAATATATAATGAACAATACAGGAAACTGTTTCTAGCATATACATATTCAGATCCATATAACGTACAGCACAGGAAACTGTGCTTCTCGCATGCTGGAATTCCTGCAATAAATTTTACTTCTTTGTTTGAAATGCCTGAAAGCATTTGAAGTGGAAGGCCACTGTTATCCAACAGAGTCTTAACAACACACAGCTTCAGTTTAAAAAGAAAGAAAATCTAAAGCAGTGAAAGGTAGACACATGCTATTCTTTTATTTCTAGAAGAAGAAAAATCATCCCCTCACAGCATTACTTTACAGGCCCCTGGGCAGCTACAGGTAGCTAATAAGTGTGTCAGAAAGAGAAACAAATGGGCAGTTGATGGGGACTCATTGAGATGCACGTGGTGCTGCGGGAAATTCCAGCACAGTCTGTTTCACCCAGTGTCCTACTTCAGCTCCATTACAAGTGACAGGGCAGTGTTAAGGAAGGCACTTCCAGCTCTTACAACCACATTATAAGCTAGTAATCAATTATTTACCGAACAGAGGCAAACAAAAAGCCTTTCACTACCCTAGTACAGTATTCATCAAAGCCTCAGCTGCTAAGACACCTAGAAGAGTTCAGAAACAAAGCACTTTCACCTTTTGTAGCTTCAATCTGATTTAAGGGCAACAAATTCTGTAAATCATTTACAACTGCCGTTTGAAATTACCTTGCTAATAATGCTAAATTCTTCCTACAAGTTGACCTGTGTGCATGTGTATGTATGTATAGATACAGGTGCTTAAAACGGAAATTGATGACATGGATGTGTGGAAAAGGGAGTCCTTTTGAAATCTACAATGTAATGAAGCTCAAGGGTTTCAACTGAGAACTGCAGTGAACATTTAGTGTAAAAGTTAATGTGAAAATAAAGGGAAGACAAACCAGAGGTGTGTGATGTTTCCAGGACCATCTAAGTGAACCACAGGAGGAAGCTGGAGAATATCAAGTGTAGGAAATCACACCAGTGCTTGCTGATGGAGATAGTACCATAAAGTCCAGTTTGGATCAGGCTCATTTAATTTCCTCTAGAGTCTACAGTATCTTTTTTGGTAGCTCACCTTAAACTAAGAAAACCTTTTTCTGATTGTCTTTTAATGCAATGGTAAATGGTAACTTCATTTGGAAAGAGTAAAGACTAAATGTACTATGTGCTGTCACTTCCTGTGGCAGTCCCTTTGTAGCCCCACTCCAGCTGCAGCTCTATTTTGTGTCTCTCCTAACCCTAACCCTCTATATTTTTTTTTTCCCCTGTGGAGTAGCTGTCAGTTTTTAGCACTTAGGGCAGAATAGGGAAGGCACTGTCAGACCAGAATTATACCTGCTGCTTTTGCCTCTGGGCCTTGGTGGACCTTCAAAGCTGAAGCTCCCTTAGCTCACTTTCCTTCTCAATGTACACCTGTGAAGTTCTACTAACTCTGTTTAACATAACTGCTTCTGACACAGAACGTGGATGCCTGTGAAAGTAAGACTCCTAAGAAGAAAAAGTATTGTGTGATATGCTTTTGCATTCATTTTTAAATCCTTTTTAGTTTAAACAATATTAAATCATTTTTTGTTCAGTATAATTATTGAGCTAGGGTGAGAGACAAATTGCTTTCAGCAAAATGTCATATCCTCTAATTGTACTGATATTCATCGAGATGGAGAGATTTAGACATCTTAAATTTCTGAAAGTTCTTCTCCAAAGAATGTCAAGTTAAATATTTACTACTTTTAGAACATTCTGCATATGCTATTAACAGTTATAGAGCAGTAAGAGTAATACTAACTCATGGCATATTATTTAACATTCCCTGGCTGAGTCATCTATTATATCTGCCCTATTTAACTCGTGTTCATTTTGTACATCTGAAAATCATTTCCTATTGGTTGTGCATTTGGAGACTCCTCCTGTTCAGACAGTTTGAATGAGAAAAGGGTGCTTAACTGATGTTTTACTTTAAAAGGAGTACAGCACCTTTTAAAGTGAAACTGTCAAATGTTCCAGAATCCTTGGTTTGCAGGTTGTAGAGACTCTTAGAGATTTCTGTGTGTAATACATGGCAGTCATCAGAGTTAAGGACAGCAGTTTCCAACCTTTTCAAATACTGGACTTTCATCTTTTTAAAATCTTCTAGAGGAGCGCTGTGAAACAGCTGACCAACTAGCTTCTGAAGCACTCTTGTGCTTTGTATTCCACTTGATCACCAGAAACCATCTGTCTGCTGAGTCACAGCTCTCATTTAAATCATATTAAGAAAGTGTGAAACTATTTATTACTGATCAGTGATTGAACTTGATGAGAATCTGAGCTTCTTTCCAGAAGATCCTAAATAGCATAGTCTAGCAGGCTGCCTTTTCACAGAATCTTAAGAACTACATTTAAAATTTGTACAGAATGTATGCTGTTTTCTGAAGGCACAAATAATCTAAAAGCAGAAAATTAAATTATAGGCAAATTCATCCAACTAAATCTGAAAGGAATTCAAAAGGAAAAAGTAAACCAAAGTTTTTACAAAGGATGTTACTTAATATCTGAGATGAAGTAACACAGAACATTTCTGCATTTTCTTGAATAATTCATGTTAGTTTTTCTTGAATAATTGGTACTAAAGAGCTTTGCCCTGACTTATTTTTGGTGGTGGTGGTTTTTTTCAGTTTTGTTTTTGTGAGGGCTGGGGAATTGTGTTGTTCTGTACTGTGAGTATTCCTGTCTTGAACTTGGGATCTAAAATTGCCTGGCATTGAGTATTCAAGAGGTAGACTGCCAAATAATGGCGTTTTACCTATGCACAAATGACCTTTTTCTGATTTAGTATGAACTGGGGAAACAACTCCACTTGCAGACTGTAGCATGGCATAGATCTGCTTTTTATTCTTGTTTCTAACTGATTCATTTGCTTTGAAGACTGCAGCAGCACACTCATTGCTTCTAAGTGAGTATGCAAGTTATCAATTTCACTAACCTTGCTTGCCGCTTCAAATTTTTCTGAAATACATAAATAGTAAAAGACTTGTGGGAAAGACTCCAGAGCTAAACACAAACAAATGAATCAGCATCTTTCTAATTCCCACACAGAAGGAAAGTCTGCCTTGAGAAGGTCTGAAGGTCATGAAATGGTGTCCTATGTGCAGCAGGAGCTGGAAGGAATTTCTGAAAGTAAAATTGCTCTGTGGAGGTGTGATCAGTATTTTAACCAAATTTTATGCTTCCAAAACCCATTTTCTCTTCCAACAGAACCATCTATTAAAAAAAATCTTTTTACCAATATGAAAGAAGGACAAACCTATATTTCAAAAGTCCTTATGTTTCTGATTCCATACAGGAAATAACATATCTACAAAGCAATGCTAAGTATATAAATGTCAGTTAGCTTCTCTTATGAGTACAGAATATGAAGAGTTATCCACACTTCTTGATAGCTGCTTATTTAGATTTCAGTTAGACAGTCTTGGTATACAGCAAAGAGAGAATATCTGAAGGTGTACAACTGAGTTTTTGCATTTTGGACTAGAGGGAAAAGGGGTATGCGTGGGACAGGAGATGTCAGTAGTTTTATCCCGCTCATCTTCACTGATCTTTCTGCAGCAAGGGGGAGAAGAATTTGCTGGATTAAAAAGGGGACTTGTGTTTACTTGCCGTTTCTCCAATTGCAAAACTGTCAGGAGTGGTGCAATACCATAAAGTCTCAGACCGTCATGATATTTTGATTTCTGTGACTGGAAACCATGTATTACTGCCCATGAAAAGGACACTTGAACCATCACAAATGCCAGAATAAAATCTAAATATCTCTTGTGCCACCTAGGACAAAAGTGAATACTATATTTGATAGAGCAGCACAGTCAATGAACACAGTGCTCTGCCTTTATTTTTCTCTTGGTCTTCATTGTTAGTCTAATTCTTATAATTTGTATTCTACACAGAGTTAGGAATGTAAATGGCCTTAAACGTAAGCAACGTTTAGTGTCTAATCCTGGTTGTTCTACCCAGCCCTGGCCTTTTAAACTCAACAGTTTCATAGTGGGAATCTTGCTGAGGCATTAGATAACCTTTCACAGATAAAGTTTCTTCTTTAATTAAACAATATCCCTGAAAATACAAATCACTTTCTAAGAGCTGAGAGTCTGCTGTAGACACACCAGAAAATAAATTGGGTAACTCCCATCTCCCCAGCAGCATGTCTAGCTGCCTTTTATACATCTTCCACTCAATTTCCCGATAAGCCTTGAAAATGCATATTCAGTGCAGCAATTTATCCTCAACGCTTCAGTGCAGAACTGCCTTAATTTGCCAATTAACACTTCACCACCCTCCAGCAGGGCCATCAGTTTCTTTATAGCTGGTGAAGCAGCAGTGGGATTGTGCTTGCTCACTTCACCACTTGGTACTGCCAAGGGGGTTACGTAAAGGTGAAAGTCGTTTCCATTACAAAGTTCTCACTTGCAGAATGTAAGGTTTGAAATAGCTTGGGTTTGTCTCAGCTCCTCAGGCTGGCAGCAGCTACATGGGCCACCGCTTCTCTGCACAATTTCTTTGTTTTTTAAACAAATGAAACAAAAGAGTAAGAGATGAATATCTTGAGAACAGAAGATGCGGCATGGCTCCTAAAATAGCAGGAATCAGAACTGAAGAGAAGGGGGAATGGGCAAACTACCAATTATACTTAACATTTTTATCTTATCAGCCTCTCCTCTCACTAAACCAGCATTGAGTGGGATATTTAGTGTTTTTTTAACCCTCTTTATATTATTTCACAGCCTAGCTACAGAAAACAGAGTTCAGTCAGGCCATAGCTGGGTTTCCTCCGACGGTGTTGTTACCTTCCTTACTCTGCAGAGTTGTGGTATCTTCCAAATAATGAATTTGTGAATCATGAAGGTCGATCCATGTGTACATCTCTAGCCAGTTGCATGCTAATTCTTAGTGACTTTTCACAATCATATTAAATAGCTTGCTTTAACAGTCTAACCTTGAGTGCAGTGGGAAAGCAATAGCCGTACTACATCTCTTTCAGTTTTAAGGTGATAATTTCCTTTAGATCATGCTCTGGGTGGTTTGTTTCAATCAATACTGTCTCACAAAATGCATCTGTAAGTTCCCAGGGCCTAAGTGTGTTTCTCAATAACATTCTCTTTTCAAAATTAGTGTAATTGTTCGATTTTCCCTCAATACTTTTAAGGTAAGAAATTACATATAATTGTTCTCCAGTGAGTCCTGCCAATCATGACACATTAAATTTTTGCTCTAGAGAAGTTACACTCTTCATGATTTTAAGTTTTACTGAGGATAAAGTTAAATTTTCGTCTGATTTTCTTAGTACCTGCTTTGGTTTTCCAACAGTAAAATCAAATGTGGGAGATGCTGTGAGGTCCTAATGAGCTAATTGCTCAGGTCTTACTGATTGCATTCAGGCCACTCTACAAAAGGTTAGAGCCACTGGACTGTTTTCCTCATCTGTGCACAGGTATGAACTTACTCTTTGATCTGAGTTCTTTGTTATCCTGATCTTAGAGAGAGCGTGAAGTCAGAAGAGGTCCAGGTTGGTAGATCCATGTTTACTTAAACTGACATGCCAAAACCCTTAGTGGAAATAGGGCAGGGGCCACGTGAAGCCTGCTGCTTTGTCAGACAAAGCAAAAACGTTTACGGAGTGTGATAATGGCTCCTGCACTAAGCCACGCAACCTCAGCACTTCTTGTTTTGATTTTACCAAAAGGCAATCAGAAAAAGAGAAATGGGAGGTTTTGCTGTAAGAAACTTTACTACTTGATACACCAAGTGGTTGCATTCCTGGAAGACGAAGCTTTTGCCATTAAGATACTATGGATAACCACTGCATTACATAAAAGGAAGAAGCTACTTTATTACTTTTGCACTGCAGATTTCTTCTTAATCTCATCCGTGATGGGCAAAAGACTGTAAACAGATGGAAAGACTCCTGCCAGTTCTGTTAGACTATGAGGCTGGATTAGAGCCAGTTCTAGAAGTTTTTTGCAAAGCATAACGCTTTTCATTGCAATCAGACTTCAGCTAAAATACATTTCTGAGATGAATGCAGATCTGTCATTGTCTTCTGTATCTGAGTATTCAGACAGCTGTTCAATTTCCAGATCATTTTAATTTTGAAAGCTAGTTCATTCACTGCAAATGTGTTCATAGGATCAGCTGGAACTTCTATTCACTGGAGCAAAAATGCTCTTTAAAAATGAACACTATTTCTGTATTACTATTTCATTTCTCTAATTTTGGAGTGCAGATAAACTTACAAGGCAAATGGTTTGCTTTAAACTACTACAATATATGTTATGAACTATAATGTGAAAAATTAACTGGTCATCAACTATCATAGAAGAGTGTAGTTTTATTCTTTACTAATTGTTGATGTTCAGCGAGTTCTTAGATCTTTTAAAAATGCTTATTCTTCATATGCAGCTTTGAATTGTACACTTTTTATTGCAGTGTTATAAACATGTTAATTTGACTGGAAATGGGTCAGTTTTGTAGGTCTAAATTATAGCTTAAATAGCAAGTACAAGGACCAATAATTTTATCTGAAGCCAGCAGTAACTATGTTATTAAACTTTCATGCAGCCATAGAGGTGAACCAACACTTGGTTGTGTCAAGCATTGCATGCTAGGTACAAGTTTAGTAGGAACTGGGGAACGCTGCTTTTAATCTGTCTCACTAAACCCCCAGCATTCGGGGGAAATCATTGCTTCTGCCTTTTTCCACCCCTCCTCACCCCTCCCCACTCCCCACCCCCATCTTCTACAAAACGAGTCACTGGCCTGTTTCAGTTCTATTTTAAGCCTCTTCTGTGATGTCTTGTTTTCTTTCAGTTGTTCTTTTCATTTACTTTACCTGTCTCCCTCACTTTTCAGCTATTCTTGTTTGCAGTTAAATTCTGAAAAATTTTATTTGTGTTTTCCTTTCCTTATGCAGGGATGTTGAATAAGTATTTTATCATTCCTGTTAAACAGTGGCTCATTTGTAGTGACATCTTGAAACATATCTTATAGATGTGCTTACTAAAAATTCTTCTCTTGAAGTTTTTGGACTAGCGTTAGCTTTTATTTACAAGCCAACATTTGTATTGTTATAACATTCCCCTGCATATTATCACTTCCATAACAGAGATCAACACATTCATATTTGTATTTAAAACCTGACACTCATTTTAGTTTATACTGTACTATAATTCATTTAAAGGCAGTATATTAGACTTTTCTCTATTTTAGAAGATGTATTTTAAAGACGTCACCTTTAATAGTTGCATAATCCCCACAGAGTTTGTTCCTCCATTTATAGTTTCTCACAGCCAAAAGCAGGTTTTCTGTAATCTTTGGAGAGGGCTTTCTTCAGTAAAGATTCAGCACCAAAACCCTTCCACATCACTTGAAGTTTATCTCCCTCCACTCCTTCCTCTTCTACATGAGAAATCGAGGATAACTCTGCCGTCATTCAGCAGCTTTGCTCACTGTGCTGGGGAATGGCTGCGGAATTTTCTTCTCTGAAGCAGACCCCAGGCTTAGCAGCATTAGCAGCACCGAGAGGGAAATCATTCTGCCTGGAAGATTTTTGTCTGTATTTATTTTAGGCTGCTAAGCCAGATGCCATATTCCCATAACAGTGAGAAAGCTTAGGAATTCAAATGTACCTTCTACTCGTGGCACTGCTGAAAGGGAAATCAGTCAAATGGCGAGCAAGGCAAAAGCTATAAGCATGCAGTTGAGCACAAGAGGAGAGGAGGAAGAATGTGAATAAGCACAAATAAACTCTTACTATCTTTCTGGCACCATCCCTTACTTAATGTTTCCCTGAAGATCTGCTAATGTGAATGGGCCTTCTGTAAAAAATGTTTTCAGCATATAGAAATGGAAGTATCAGCATTAGAAAACACCTTGCATTTTGTGATTTCTTCCTAGCCTGCCTTTAGACAGTTTTTTAATTCTTCTGTTAGACAGATTTTCCTCAATACTTGTTCTGAATAACTGGAAGAGAGTAAGATAGAGGGAGGCATGCTGATGTTAGTCAGAAAGCTAGTGATGGGAATAAAAAGGGTTAGGTAGAGGAGTGGGGTGCAGTGTGTGACCTCTTCCTTCTAGAAGATGTCCACTCACTTGTCCTCCCATTTCCTTGGTAGATGCACATTAGCTAAAAGAATAGCAGTGGTGAAATGATACTTGTATTATCATCCCTGAATTCAAACCTAAGCCAGATACAAAGATACTGGTTTTATTATTTGTATATATGCTTATTTCTTCTACTGAAACAACCAGCACTAAACTATTGAGCACAAGACATTATGCCTAAATAATTTAAAAAGAGGTACTGAAATCTTTTTATGGTAATAAAAACCACAACTTAAATTTAGAGGGTCCAAGTGGATGGATGCTTTGCTTGGTTGTGGTCTGGAGTATTTAAAAACATTGGCTTTCTTTATCATTAGGGAGATGGCTTGGTCTCTGCTAATTGCTCCTGGTTTTTCCATGCTTCATGTTAAATTTAAGAAGCCAGGAGTGTTTTTGTTTTGGAGTTGATTGAATTAAAAATATATTCACATCATTTTTTTTTTTTTCCTGAAGAAGCTTGATCTCTTCTAGCAACTGAGTTTCTTTTAGAATCAAATCTAACATGAAAAACTTAATTTTTCTAAGAATCAACAAAAGCACAAGACCTTGACTCCTCTTTTTCTTCAGCAGATTGTGGAAGCTAGATTCCAGCAAAATGACAGGATAAAACTTTGCTCTGGGTATTGGGTAAAAGCACATGCCTTACCTTTATTTCTTTTTGTACAACTGAGTGGCAGAAACTTAATGTAAGCTGACAACTCTTAGAGTGCCCTAATGACAGGACACAAGTGGATTAGAGCAGCTGCATATTGTAGGATTTCTGATACAAATCACCTGGATTGTTAATGTTGCACGGTCATCTCACTAACTAGGTGGGAAAATATAAGTACTCATGTTTTTGCCTTGCTGAATTCTCTGTAGTTTGCTATGGCCACATCACTGTCACACTGGCATACATTAAGTCTGATACACGAAATTATTTCTAGTTGCAATCAAATGTACCCCACAAAGTTCAGTTCAGCTGCATTCCTTATCTAGCCTTACAGCACCTTCTAAAATTGTGCTAACAAATCTCATGTCATCAACCCAATCAACAAATCTGTCTTTATATTTTGCTTCCCTTCAGATTATTCATTGCAAGAGAAACTCCACCTTTCTGCTGCTTTGATCACTGTTGAAGATTTCTAAGAAAAAGATTTTAGGAGTGCCAGAGTCTTAATTATTCTTTGTAAAATTTTCAGCAAGCTGGAGTTGTCTTGTTAAACCAAATATTTTCCAGCTGTTTAAGCCAGAAGATTACAGCCTTTAATAATGACAGCACAGTTCATTCTTGCAAATATTCACCTGTTTTTGTCTTCCTTCATCTGTGGCATTACCTAAGGGTAACTCCAAAAATTTAACAGGCATTTTTATTCAATAAGCAGTTTCTAACTATACAAGAGAGCAATTTGGATTCTTTGCTCCCTCTCCCTCCTCCTTTCTTGTTGCCATACTTGATGTTTTCTTAAAGCAATGAATTAAATATAAAATCACTTCCCCCCCCCCCCCCCCCCATAAGTTCCCTCCAATCAATTGTCAAGTACAACCAGAATATGATCACAGCAAATTAGATCAAGGGTGTAGCTTGTCCCCAAGCAGATGCAAATGCAGACTACTAAAGGGCAGATCATGTATGATACTTCCTCTGACGTCCTTGCATTTCCATCTGTTTTCAGATTAGAAGATTTCCCGAGCTGGTTTGTGTCTACTTAGTAACCCATAATTTTTCCAAGTACTTGTCAAGTCTCCCCTTTGGCAACAAGTAGTGCAGATGCACCACTCATTGTGTGAGAGCTCTCTCTGCTTCCAAAAGAGCTGAAAATTCAGAAGTGTCAAAAAACCAGCTGCAAATTACTTGATGCCTGGAAGGCTGGCAGTAGAGTAGCCTTTTTTCAGCTGAATTAATATGCTGATTCAACAGACCTGCATCTTGTGTGGTGGTGAAAGTACATCAAAACCTGTGAAGGAAACCAGGCAGCTAAATTTTCTGTCCAGTGTCCAGATGCTCAGTCAGCAGTTGGGTTCTCCGTCTGCCCTTCTCCCTTACTGACTGTCTTGTTTTCATGCTTTCAATTCAAAATTTCCTGTAGAAATATTTCTTATCTGGAATTTGAAGTCAGGAGTTAATGGACCACTACAGCCTTCTCTTCCCACATGCCTGGCATGGAAATCCTGGTCATTGTCTTGCTTTAACTGGTTTTCCAGGTAAATGAAGTGACATTCATAGGAGAATAGCATATGTAGATAAGTGACCAAACTGCTGTTAAAAATACTGTTTTCTCTGTTCTAGACAAAGATGAAAAACACTTCCAACCACCTGTAAATTAAAAAGTTTTCACTATGAAATCAGAAACTATACAGATAGTCCTCAGACTAGCTCAGTGTTGCTTTCACCTGTGTCAAAACTCAAAGGGTTAAGCCTTTCTCTGAAAATCCATGGGTATTTTCAGGCAGATTGGAAGAAACATTTCTGTAACTGTAATTTATGCAATTCTGAATCAGAATTTAGATTAAAACTTTGAAGTGTCAGCTACAAAGAGCTGTGATGTTAAAAAACTCCAGTTATTACTCTGGGCTCTTGCACATCACACAAGAGTTTTGATTGTAATGGGATTTTCCTTCTTTAAGATAGAAGAAAAAATTGAGTTGTAAAGATTTATGTACTATGTCACAGCATTCTTAGAGATTGCTGTTTTTGTAAGATTGGTTCTTTTATGAAGGCATTTTTCTTCCACTCTCCATCAAAGTTACATTTCTGGCTCTAGAAGTAAGGTTGTTCCTGCTGGTCTGGTTGTTTAATTTTTCCTTTCTTTTTCCTTTATTTTTTTTTTTTAATGTCACTCACACTTTGAGAGTGGTATTCTTTTGACTATTACATAGCTTTATGATGCTGTCAAAATTACAAAGTATATCACTAAAGAATGAGAAAAATGGTGAGGTAAAAGGAATTAATTTATAACAGAACTGTCCCAAATAAAGCATTTTACTTCTTTTGTTTGTGAAAGTAATATTCTTATTTTACAGCAATCCTCTTAGAAACAAGAAAATATATTTGGTTGAGTCACTTTGCTACCAGCCTGTACAACAGATTTTTTCAGCGATATAATCTTGGGATTAAAATGGAAATACATCACCACCTCCTTTATACTTCCTTGTGCTTGTTGTTAGCATGAGGAATGCATGTTGAAGAGCAGGAGTTCATCCAGTGCTTCTGGAAATAACCTGACAGATTCCCCCTTGTGAGGCTGTGGCTGGCACAGCAGCCACAGATGTTCCTGCCATTGCCAGGTAGACAGGCTTCCAACAGTCTTTGACTAATCCCAGTAAGACTGAGATTAATGACATCCTATGATAAAGCTGCCTTAAAATTACAGGGGAACTGGTTTTACATTTCTTTCAAACCTCATGTAGATTCAGACAGCCAATGAACCAACTAAAGGTGTCCCTTTAGCTCCACTGTAAGAGTGACAAAGATGTGGTAACAGCTTGTGGCAGCCATCTCCTCTACTTCTTCTGGCAAAGGGGGTTCCATACCGCATGTGGTCCTTGATCATCTAAACTTAGACTAGCCTGACCCTGCAGAAACACAAAATTGTTGGTCCAAAGTCTTTTATTAGGTGTATGTTGAGCTTTGAGGTAAAATAATTTAAGTTGCAGCTGCTCTTAGGGACATAAAAAGGTTAGTCTAAATTGGCAGCCCATTTCACAACACTTCAGAGGTATGAATTCTACCTCTGAAGTGTGAGAGCCATTTATGATGAACCCAGCTTGTGTGTGCAGATACATGTGGGGTGAAGACAAAAACTAACTGCTTTTAATTACCTGGCACTGAATAGGAGGACTCTGAAAGAGATGCCATTTAACAATATTTATTGTAGTATTTTTCCTATACAGAGCCCTTTCTACAAACAATATTAATTACAGGTCTTTTTAATTTCCAGCAGAAAATGATGTAAGCCATTCCATGTTACTTATTAGTTAATCACAAAATGCATGTATGTGCAATGAAATATTAATATACAATTCTATATTAAAATATTTCACTTGAATGTCCAAAGACTTTCCTCACAAGCAAATTTAGGAACGTATAATAGTTTCACAGCTATAATTCTGAAGTTAGGCAGTTTAGTTGTTTTGGTTTGTTGTGGGGGGTTTTGTTGTTGTTTGGGGCAGGGGTTGCCACTGTAGAAGTTGCTTATGTTTGTTACAACAGAATGATGCTCCAAAGTTGCTTTTGGAAAACAGAATGATGCAAAAACTGATAGGACAAAGTCCATGGATATCAGTATCAAACCAGGACAAAGTCCATGGATATCAGTATCAAACCTTGTTCACTCTTAGGGCACAAGGAGAAGTCATGCTACCATCTGAATTATTTTAAAGATGCTTAAGCATTGTTTAGGAGGGATGAGTGTTAAACCATACTTGCTCCCAAGTAGCAAGTGACAGGATGAGAGGAAACAGCCTCAAGTTGCACCAGGGGAGGTTTAGGTTGGATGTGAGGAACAATTTCTTCACTGAAGGGATGTCAAATACTGGAACAAGCTGCCTAGGGAAGTGGTTGAATCAGCATCCCTGGAGGGTATTTAAGATGTGTAGAGGTGGTGCTAAGGGACATGGTTTAGCAATGGACTTGGTAGTGTTGGTTTAATGCTTGAAGTGAACGATCTTAAAGGTCTTTTCCAGCCTCAGTGCTATGACTCTAAAATATCGAGTGATGTACTAAGTATCATTTCAGAATCTTCATTTGCGATACAGGACACTTAAGGAATGATATGTTTAACATGACATGAACTGCCAGAAGGTTTATTTTTATTCTATTAGAAGATATCCAGATGTGAAAATGAAGCAGCTTTAGGCTCATGGAGTGGTATTTGCTGTTACAGACCTGGAAATTAAGTAGGAAAAGTTTTAGCTGCGCATTTCCAACCCAAGATTGTGCACTGACTTGCTTCAACTCTGAAACATGTTTCTAGGTAGCATTATCTCTTAAATTTAAATATCAGAAGAACTAGTGGCTAGAAAACTTTTTGAGCATTAAAAAAATATATATTATTTACGTTATAAAATCTTCCTTTGCCAATCTATCTGATGTAGCACAGGTCTTAGAATAACCTTCCAAAGAGGTGTTGTCTCTTCAGCTGTGCAATGTATTTAGCACAGAATTGAGGCACAGCTTGGTGATGTGCAAGATTTCAGGCCTCTAACTGCCTGAGAATTATGCCTTTAGTATGCAAATACATCTCCTAGGGAAGTCCTGATTAAAGGTAAATTAAATAAATGTACGTGTCATTTAAAGTCAATGAGATGTATAAACCTGTAAAGTTATATGATAATTAGTGTGCTGTGTCCATCTATCAGGAGCTATATTTCTTACTGAAATTAGAAACTGACGGAAGATTAGATTCTTCTGTCACAATGAACTGTCACTAGTCTGCCCTTCCTGCCACATCAATAACCCAGAAATCCTTTGGCCATTTGCAAAGAGATTTGGGGGGGGTTCAGCTATTTCTGCTCTATTCTTCTATTTCATGAAAACATTCTGTTTAATATGTGCCAGAAGTGGTGTTACCTGAACCTGACAGCAGTTTGTACAAAGATGCAATTTTCAGACTGTCACTTTCTTCTTCCATCTTTGCCTGCCTTTCTTCTCACAAAACTTTCTTCCTTTCTTGTTGCTTTTATCTTCCAGACAAAAGCATTTCTCCCCTTATCAAATGCAGTAGGCAAAGGAGGGGGTTTTGTGCTTTTTGTAAAAGGACTGCAACTCAGCCATTCATTTTGGCAATTGGTATGCAACTCTGACCTCATCTAAAGACATCCAATTGGATAATCAGCATGTAGCTTTGAAAAAGAGCTTATCTGAACAGCCAGACTTAGCTCTCAATTATATACTCTGAATAATATAAAGGTGGCCCAACACTGGAATTGTTTGTTTGGCTCTTGTCTACTTCCTCCTTTCAATTTTTGTGTGTAGTGTTTGCTGCTTTTAAAACCTTCTGTTGGGTGAGAATATTGTAGGTTGGGTTGCTTCCATTTGTTGCTTGATGAGGTTAGCAGAGTGTGAAAGAAAAAATTTAGTTTCCAGAATATGAGTTTTAGGGAAAAAAAGAGTATTTCTAATCTCTTGGAATTGATGATTACTGGGTTTTATGTGCTGAGTTGAGAGGACTGAGCTCTAGAGAGGGCAGGGAGGAGTAACTAAGAAAGCGGCTTTATGAAATAGCTGAAGAAGGCTTCTGTGAGACAAAATGATGCAAGGATTGTTTGTTTAATTTATTTAGTACTCTTTTCCACAAGGCAAACATACATCTTGGACACGTTTAGGACCATTTCTGTCAGATGCATGTGGTTACTGCTAATCACAGGAATCCCATTCTAAAATACAAATGAACGTGCATGCCAAGTGCATTTTGCATTCCCAGCCTCAAAAGCATTGTGATCATGTTTTGTTTCTTGCTGAATACTGGTCAGTCCTGGTCCATATACAGTATGCACCTGTTTAGTTAGGTGTCTGATGGAGGGGATGTGTATTTTAAGTGGGTGGGGTTTAAGCACCTGTCACTACTCCAGTCAGCTTTTAAATGACTACTGTTTGATGATTTAAGGAACTAGCTTAAATTTAGATTTTTTTTTTTAAAAAAAAGGGAAATTGTGATGAGATTTTACACTGTAAGCTCATTGAGGAGATGTTTTTTATATGTCATGCCAGTACAGTGTGAGTCTGGGCTCATCACACATCAGTGTCCTCTAACACATAAATTTAAACCTTCTGTAAACAAGATTTAATCTGTACAGGGAATATCAACATTCATATATGTTCTTATATTTACTGTGTTGTTTACCTAGCAAAATTGCACCAGTATCTGTAACTTTCCTCAGCAATGTTTGCCTCTGAGCACAGCTACAATGTTCCTTTGACTTGCAATGGTGGTGTGGTATTGGAACTTAGCTGGGACTGATACCTGCTTCAGAGACAAAAGAAAATGCTTCTAATATAACAAGTGATAAAATGTGGATAAAGAAACTTCATAGCTTCATAGCATGCCAGTAGTAGCTGTGTGATTATCCAGCTTGGGCTGGGTACCAAAGACCAGATAAATAAAATTCTTTGAGAGGTTACTGGGAAAAGATGAGTGGTAAAAGGGAACTACATGCTTCAGGACCTGCTCCATCACTCTATTTGGAGCCTGACTGACAGAGGTAACCAACACTGCCTGGTTATGCTTTGTAAAGATCACATGCAGGTAAAGCCTTCAAGAAGAAGGAAGATGTCCACAATGATTATTCTTCCCAGAACCACCATCAGAAAGAAACACCAATTTGTTGGTTGAGAGGAAAGCAACAGGTTTTTACATTACTTTTACACTCTTCAAATGCTTCATGAAAATCCATCATTCAATTAATTTCAATTACATTTGATATATAATTCTTTTCTAGTAACTAGATTTTAAATCTTATAGTGCTGTCTCATTGTATAAACATGGAAATAAATAAACATCTGAGAATTTATTGTGTGAGAATTATTGACTAGTTTCACTAAAGGAGTGCAATTGGTGCTTTTGACTGGTTTAAGTGAATCAAAAAAATTGTTGCAAAGCGTTGCTTTAAATATTTATTGATATCCGGAAGTCATTTTCTGATGGTTTACACATTTTAGCCTCAGGCTGGTTTTCACCCTACAGGTTTTTGTGCTATGTCTTCAAAAATTTGTTTGAACTGTCCTTTGCCAAGGAAGTTGAGAGTCTATTCTTATAACCATGTCATTTCTATGCTTTGTTAAGAGGGTAATATGTCACTCTGTATTTGTAATTTTGTCATCTTTCTTTCTGACTTTATTTACTCCTAAAAATATGTAGAAAATGCAGATGGATATTTCAGAAGTATTTCCTAGTTTAATCACCACTATCAAGGCCCTTCCTAGTGTTTACAACTGCAGGACCCATTAATGTGTCAATTCAGAAAGAGCTATCATGCTTTTAACCTGCCAAAAAAAAGCAACTGACCAACCAAAAACAACAACAAAAAAGACCAAGAAAACCCCACACCAAACCAAAAACATGAACAAAACCATAAACCCAGCTGTAGTAATTACACATTGTTTTCATTTTTTTTCCCACAAATGGCATTGAAAAAACAATCAAGAAACACTTCCTTGTGGCTTGAGTTAGAGTGGGAATCTGGGCATTCCTGTGGGGAAAGGGCAATTCATACCAAAGTTCAATTAGCTACATCCAGCTTTCAAAACTGCTGGAATGTAGAGAATTTTGTTTCCAAATGGCAAGAAAAGAGCAGAAAAATCTCACTTGCTTTTTCTTTCTCCCTCTCTCTTTAGTGCTCTCTCCCCCTTTATCCTTTTTGTTTTGTTTCCCTGGCCTATTTAATAAACTCTCAGACTGAGAGTGTCAGAAGAAAAAATGAATTGTGGAAGATTTTTCTGAATGGAACAGCACCTTTATGAAAAATACCATTAGGACTTCAGAAATTTTATGTCTGTGTTAACAGTCTTGGATCTCTAGTCTTTCTTACTCATGGAAGGATTAGCTACAACCATTCCAATTTAGCATAGATACATACTTGAAAATAATTTTTCCACTCTTACATTGTCATTCAGCAATTCCAGAAGAAGTAGCAAGCCAAAGGAGATTAAGAATTCCATGTTACCCATATTTTGATAGACATACCAGACTGTTCCCTGTAAATTTCAAGATATTTTAGTGTCAGGAATAGATTTTTTTTAATTATTAGTTAGCTTTGAATCAAACCAGGCCGATAAAAGGATGCTGGGATTTGGATCAAATTGTAGGCATTGTGATCCAAGGACCAGACTGTTGTTCTTACTTCAGGAATGGATAAACAGAGGTGTGTGTTTTGATTTGGCCAAGAACTCCTGTTCAGCCAGAAGCACGCTCAGAACAGAACTGCCACTGCTATTTTTCTTCCCCTTTTTTTAAGCCATTAAATCAGTATTTTTCCTTGGGTGCTGAGAGGTATGAGAGGTATGGCCTGAAAGGGAGAACCAAACCAACTCAGTTATGGGTGGAGGGAATAGAGCTCAGAATTACTTTCAAGTTATGATAAAATTTTAAAAGCCACGTTTCTAAACAAAGTGTTAATTGAGACACTCCCTTTTGAATAAGCATAAATGGTTTCTTTCCCACCTACTTGCCACTTATTTAGTGGATTTAATTATCACCTAGCCAGAAGGCAGAGACACCATTACACCTAGCCAGAGGGGACCAGAGGAGAAAGTAGTCACTTTAATGAGCTGGAACAGAAGTAGGTCAATGAAAACTATATGTATAGTTTACTAGAGTGCTTCTATGTGTGTATTTATATATGTTTATATGATTATTAGACTAAAGGTGACATTGCTTGTTGGAGTTTAAAACATTAAACTTCAGTTCATTGAATGATGATTTGTTTCCTTTCTACAACATTAAACTTCAGTTCACTGAATGATGATTTGTTTCCTTTCTACCTTTTCCATCTATTCTTGTAGTGATTTAAACCTTTAGCTTTTCCTTGGCTTATTTATTACCTTTGTTACTATAATATCTTATTGAAGAAACTCTATTATACAAGTATTTCAGTTTATTAGATCTTTCTGTAACAAATTACTAGCAATTCTATTTGCTTTTATTAAAAAATTGTTTTATGCTGATATTTTAATTTCTTTTCTAGAACTACAGGATATGCCTATAATATACTTTCTATTTCTTAAATAGCTGTTTAGGTTTATGTTAAAAGGAAAAAATCATTCTCATTTTCTCAGAATCCTCAGTAGTGCTTTTTTTTTCACATGATACAAGTTGCTGCTGTTGGGATGCATGTGTGGAAAGGACTGGAAATAATGGGAAGAAGAGATCATTAGTATAGAAAACATTAGGTTATGTTGGTCTGTGACTGAACAATGGTCCTCAGGAGGAAGGGCTTCACTGATTTCAGAAAACCATCTGATGTAGTCCTTAACACCATTTTCTTGTGCATTTAAGAGTTCTTTTCTCTTTCCTGTTTCCTTATTCATGTTACACTCTCTTTTTCCCAACTGTAAGCCAAGGGCTATGTTACTAGCTAACATCCTTCTGTGAACTAATATTTACAGTGAAATATTTATTCTTTCTCAAAAGTTGTGTTAGCCAGCCTCCTTGGATATGCCTTCATTAAGTGAGACATTGAGAGGAACATTTGCTTTCCTTAAAGGCAGGTCAAACTGTGATAACAAGGACCTAATCACCAGTTTGTGATTGATACTTGTGGGATATAACATGATGATTTCTGATGTTGTTTTGTTGCAAATAAAATAGGAGAGGAAAATAATGGAAGGATCTGGGGTTGTTAATACAGAGGCAGGCAACCATGCAACAAATTGCTAGCCTGCAAGAACCCCAAAACATCATCTCCTCATTCTTTTCCCCCTGTATTGGCCACATCACATTCTTAAAATACATGTAAAACACAGAACTTGGTTAAAAACAAACAAACAAACACACATTTAAAAAAAAACAAACACCAAAAAACCCAACAAAACAAAACCAGAAAACGCTGTGGCTGCAATATAGCACAAGATTTGAAAAGCAAAAGCTGAAGGGTATTAGAGTTCTGTATCAGAAATCAAAACACGCAAACCAAAAAATCATCCTGTGACCTGTCTGTAGTCGGGAAGGAGAGGGAACCAGAAAGTAAGTTTTCCTCCTGATCCCAGTGTCAGCAGCTGATTTAGTCATGAGCAAGGAGCATGGATCCAACAGAGGAGAGATTCTAGGAAGGCTCGGATATGTCCCTGTTTGTCATGAATGTCTGGTGCTTCAGAGACACTGAGAATAGAAGCCCAGAAAGCAAGTCGAGCATCAGAGGGAGGTAAAAATCTTTTTTTTTTTTCTTTTTTTTGGCCTGTCTGGCACCTGGTTGAAACTTTTAAGTCTGCTGTTGTAACAAATATCTTTCTCCCCTTGCAAGCAAATCCAGCCTTCCTTAGTGATACCAAGAGCATGGCTACCCAAGGGCTTAAATCCTTTGTTATGTGCTAAGGGCTTAAATCCTCTATGATGTGCTAAGTGCCTCCTGCACATTTCTGTAAAATCTTCCATTTGTGCTGAATCAGAATGTGATTTCCTAGAAACTACAGAGACATGAAGATTTCCTTGTTCAGATATACAAAATATCTGTAGGCAGTGTTGTGTTGTGTGAGATCAAATGTGAGAAGTGTCCTTGCCAGTCTCTTCCACATTTGAATTGCCAGTGCTGGCTTTTCAAGCCTAGAAGTCTCCTCTTGGAATTAAAAAAAAATCCTTGCAACCCTCACAAAGCACTGAAGTTTCAGCTTAATTTTTCAGATAGAAATAATTTACAGTAGCTCAGCTGCCAGCATTAGTACAATTATGTACTATGTACAAATAATGATGTACAGACATGTAGAACGATTTTGGGAAAAAATGAATTTAATTTACTCCTGAGGGCTAATGTTATTCAAATAAGTCTGTATGCCTGGCAACAATGCTGAAGAATCATCTTTGTTCTGTGCATTGAGCTTAACCAGGCTGATGAAGGGCAGTGAGACAAGAATGAAAATGCTGTGCAGTATTCATTTAAATTCCACATCCTCCAGTGGCAAAGGCGTAATCCTTTTTCCTGGAATTAAGATTTTTGTTCTTTTCTCTACAGCACCAGACAGGTTATTGCACCTTTCCTGCTGTGATCTTAAAACCTTTAGGTCTGACTTTCCCACATAATTTGCTTATTCGTATAATTTCTTTTTTAATAACACATTTTCCAGTACAAGTCTGTTACTTGCTCCTGAGTGCAACCACTTTAAATGAGATTACACCGAGATCTGCATTGATCTGTTCCAGTTTACTGATTCCCATTGCAAGCTTATTGGTAACTTTGTTAATTCCCTAAAATTTGGTTTCTTGAGATTGAGCACCTTTGTATTCCCATACTGTATTGATTCATTCCCAGCAGTATTAAATCCAAGTAGTTCCTGATTTCTGGTCTTGTGATTTCCTGCTTAAATTCTTTATGGTAATTCCCTGCAGCCCACAAGAATAATTCCTCTTCCAGCTTCAAAGGTTAACCAATATCAGTTAAGAGAGAAATAAAACCGTAGATTACTAGTAATTTCTAAATAAGATTTCCCATAAATTCAATATGCTTTTGTTTTAACTACATGAAAAGAAAAAATGCTAGAGTGGTCGGTTCAGCTTTTTTTTCAATCTGTCTTTAGTGAAACAGTCACTACAGGAGTTTGCCCTCCTTTGTTACCAATTAGGAATCCATGTATACGTTTCTGCATGTTAAATCCTTAGACTTAAATCTCTTTTATCAACATCGGAAGACTTCAGACTGCAGCAGACAGTCACCCAAAACCCTGGAAGATGTTCTAAAATATCAGGTTTTCCTTCTATTTTGCAACAGCAGTGTAAGTAGGGCTGTTAACCATTTTTGACTGAAGCTGAGGAATTGCTAGTGCAGCCAGTGGGCCCTTTCATGGGAGCCATTCTGTATCCTGAATTATTCTGACTGCAAGGGAAGACCAGAACCGCATACAGCAGTAAAGATGCAACAACACTGCAGAGGATTTGCACAATGAGATAACGATTTTTCTGTTTGCTTTTCTGTTCCTTCCTCAGTAATTACTAACGTTCACTTCTGTGTTTTTGCACTCCTGGGTATTGGATTTATGTTTTCACAGCACTATCTACAGTGACCTTAACATCCTGTTCCTACGTATTAGTGGTTAGCTTATCACCATGTAGGTAAAATTATTTTTTTCCCTTGTGCATCGTTTTACAACCATCCTTCCTGAATTTCACCTGCCATTATCTCACTCAGTTGCTTGGTTGCAAAATTTTTCTGCGGTTCTTCACAGTCAATTCCTATCTCTACCACCATGAATAACGGTAGCATCCTGAAAGTTTGTCATCACACTTTCCACCCCTTTTTTCAGATAACTTAAAAACATGCTGAACACCAGAGTCTCTAATAAATCCTGTTAGACTCTGCCGAGTATCTCTCCTCAGGGAAAGAAATTACTATTAAACTAATTTTCAATATCTTTCCTTTTAATCAGCTGTTTTATTCATGCAAGGACCTTCCTTCTCATGACTGCTCAGCCTGTTTGAAACCTTTGAAAATTATTCTTGTAGGCAGCCTTTTGGAAATCTATGGATGTTGTACTGACTTTCTCTCTCTCTCATCCATATTCTTATTGATTCCATTATTATTGACTATAAATATTTGCAAAATATCTTTGATAAATGCCTTACCTTTATATAAGCTCTGTTAATTCTTCTGCAATAGATCCCATTTATTGTGGCTTTGTTTATTCTCTTTTTTTTATAGTTTCTAACAATTTTCCTGGCGCAAATGTCAGGATTATTAATTGGTAATTTGGGAGACATGTTCCAGAAACTTTGAAAACCGTCTTTCCAGGCACCTCCCAGTCTTCTGGCAACAAGATGCTTGTATGTGGCATTGGATACCATGCTCCTAATAACTCAGTTATTTCATTTTGAATCCCCACATTTAAAACACCTGGGTTTGGTGCCTTTCTTGTTTTTCATGCCACCATAGGCTTTTGATTTGACACATCAGTTTGATACAGGTCCTCTGATGCGTTGCCTGCAGAAGGGGTTACAGTACTTTCTTCTGCTGTGGGAGCTTTCTCTTCTGTGTTGTTTTTTTTTTTTTTTCTCTGTTACAGCTATGTAGCAAACTTCACTTAAAAGAAAATGAGCATTCCAAGAATTGCTTCCTACTACAGCAAAGAAATAGGAATACTGCTCAATTTCCACTTCAGAGCAGCTCTGACCTTGGATTTTTGACAGATCAGTAAGCAGCCACAGTGTTTTCAGTCATACAAGGTCATAGATTTAGAATAATTTCACTTTCTTATTTATCCTTTTCCAAGTTACTAAGTACTAAATAAAAGTTACCCAGTTACACATCTCAGAGTAAATAATTAAGACACTTGGAAGTTAATCTGATGGAAGCTTGTTGTCCTACTTTACCTTGTTACACTCATTGAAGAAGCAGACTCTGGAGGAGGACACACTGGGTTCAGCTCCCATTGCACACTACACAGATTTTGTATTTTCTTTATCTCCCTTTTTGGGGAGTTGAGGGGTTTGGGCTCTTAGAAATGTTTTAAATCCACTAGTGAACAAAAATATAAGATGACTGATCAGGAACCCTTAGGATTCATCAAGGATTCTCTCCTTTCTGGAGTTGTGAAAGGAAACTAATAGCATAATTAGATTTGTTGAAGTGTCTGAACCTCTCCAGTTGGAAAAATTAAATGGTTTGAGATTATAAAATTTCATTTGGACTCTTTCTCGCTTCACTCAATTCTGTTTGAATTGAGAGGGTGTCCAAATGTCCATTTCCTTATAAAAGTGGCTGGTAGAACTGAAGTATTATCTCCTATTCATGCAACTTTTATTACCTGCCTTCCACAAAGATAAAGTACTGAAACTAAGACATGCATAGAACAATTCTAAGAAAATTTTGCCAAAGGTGACAGAAAACACTTTCTTCTTGTGAGAAATTTGATATTAAAGTAAGCTTTTTCTATTGCTTCTATGGGTGGAAAACTCAAGTGCTCCAAATGATCCCTGCATTCTGTTTTGAGAGCTGTATGCCTGGTGGTAAACTGTAATTTCCAGACGTTTAATAGTTTGTAGTGCTTTGCTTTTTTATAAAGCATATGCAACATGTAGCTAATCTCAGATGACATTTTTGGCTGCAAATATGTCTTGCAAAAAAACAGAGCTGTGCAAGAGAAAATTAAGTAAACAGTCATTCCAACCATATAGCTAAGTAATGAGAAATGTTCTTCCTGCTAATTTACACATGCAAATTAGATCAGGCTCTTGTATCAATAAATCAATATGGCCTAATGAATTCCTTGGGTGGAATTCAAATATGGCTAACTGCAAGCCAAGTTTGTTTGGAAGAAAATAGTCTGCACCTTACCTTTGATGGAGATTTCAAATCATGTCCTGAAACAGTGTTGTCATAGGTGTTTTGCCATCACAAAATTCACTCAGCATTATAAGTAAACACTTGATTCCTAGTACTCCCTACATGTTCAGCCAGTAATTGAAATGTGAAGTATCCTTATTTTTCTCCAATTACTTTCTGACTTGAGCCATCATGTCAATTTTTCCCCAATGCAGCTGTCTCAGTCAACACCTCTGGCATTTTCTTCAGGTTCCTGCTTGTACATTTTGCTGTGTCACCTTCTCTCTCCTTCAGCACATACACCCCACTGGATGGCTGCAGGCAACATGAAGCTGTCACTCACATCCTCTCCTTTTCTCTGCCTTGTATCCTTTACATCATTCCATTCAAAAGTTATTCTAATGATGAAGACTTAATGGACCTATCATTTTTCTGGGGTATCTGATCTATATGGGGAGTATTCACCCAACTAATAGTTATTATCTCAGTTAACACTCACCATCCTGCCAGCATCCTTGGTGATGTACAAGAAGTTAATATCTTAAATATCTTAAATATGGGTGTGGATGCCTAATACTGAGTTAGTGATTCAAAAAGTACTGCATCAATCACTCCAGATACAAAGTGATGCACTCCTCCTATTGTGAGAGTCATACTGACATTTTATGTATTTTATATAATAGACTGCTCTTAGAAGAAATGGAACAAGATTTGCTCTGTTCATGGATAACAGAGCTTTTGTTGTGTAGCTGCTTTTGGTGACACAAAGCTTGGGTCATCCCAGCTGGCAACCTTACCCAACAACACAGGGTGTATTGATCTAATTATATGAAAAACATTATCTCCAGAGAGGTGGTTTAGATTACAGATGCCTTCAATTTTCTATGTAGCAGTGAAATTAATTACCATTTATTATCTGAATTAAGTTAGAATTATTTTCCACTGAGAAATACAATTGACCTGAATGATATTACCTGAAATATTTTACAGGTATATGGCCCTGTAAGTATCATGTCCAACAAAAATCTGGATCTTACCAGGGCTATTAATGTATCAGAAACCAAGGGTGAATCCCACAGGGTGTGCCCAATTTGTTACTGTTTAATTTCCTCACAGCTATGAGCCCTTTAGTCCACAAAGAGAACTAAAAAAGTAGATAAAACCATGTCCTGGACTTCTACACTGGGCATAATGGATTGGCAAAATCCAGAGTTGATAATTATGGACAAGTTCATAAAATTGAATATATGCTGCTTCTGCTTTACATGAAGGAGAAATCTCCTACAGTCTGAGGTGATTGATATTATTATGACAAATGTAGTGCAAGCTGACTCTCAAGAAAGCCATTCTGCAAACATTTTTTTTAGTCCTTAGATATTCATTATCCATGCAGTAATGTTTATTAGAAGATTAATGTCAAGTTCTTTGTTTTCTCTCATCAGTGAGTCAGCCCAGCTCTATAACTGCTGCCTAAGATAGTAACTTTGTATTTATTGAAACACAGGATGATTCAGCCAACTTTTACATGCAAAAGAGGGGAAAAAAATTACAGTCTAAGCTTTCCAGCCTATGCTGCAGCCAGGTTACATTGTAAGTGATACAGGAGGGATTTCATGGATGCTCTCTGCCTGGAATAAAAAAATGCTAGTTATTTCACTCTTATTATATACATCTGCATTTTAAATTTCTGCATATTCAGATCACCTCTACCAATAGAGGCTTTTGGTGGTTTTGGTTTTTTTTTAATCAATATGTTTGTGATATTTCCCTTTCAGTGTGCAGTACACATCATGGCCATAATAACTTGGATTGCTTGTGCTTGGTCTTCAAGTTATCTCATATGATCAATATTCAAGTTAATTCAATCTTCATATTACCACAAGGAGGTACATAAATGTATCTTTATCTTAAATGGTGATGTATGGATTGACTCTGAACAGTAATCTGCTTGGGAGGTTGAGTTTCTTTTATACGAATTCGGTATTTTGTGCTCTTTATCTGTCTTGGTTTGGATTTTAAATATGAAATCACCATTCACCCTTGAAGCCACCTTCACAGCTGTTGAAATGTGCAGACTTCATCAGCATCATACTGAAATTGATTTCACAGGCTGATATCCATGAAGGGTTTTTTTTTTTTTAATTGCTTATAAAAGCAGCATTCCCTCACAGGCTCAAATGTAGGAAAGATAACTACTTGTCCCTCAGATAGAAACACCAAATGGTGTTCAGAATGGTTTCTGTAAAACCTTGAAAGAAAGCTTCACTAGTGACTGAGTGAAAAATACAGTTTTACAATGTAATCCTTGGGTTCAAAGGAACAGGGCTCCTTTGCTGGCACTTGCTGGTCAGTGTAGTCAAGGATGAGGGATTGTTTTACTGCAGATAGCTGTTTAGAGTCAACAATTCTGAATTAACCCAGGTTGTGAAGGGGAGGAACGCATCCTGTTAGAAATGGTGTGCTAAAACTGTGTGAGAATAGCTGGAGGAAAAATTTTTAAAAAAGCTTTGAATGACAAACTTTGCAGAAAAAATAATTTAGTCTGTACCAGGATGCAAATGTTGTAGATCAGAACATTTTATATTTTGTATATTTTTAAATGTTCCTGTAAGTCTTTTCAGGGTGAATTTCAAGAGGTATGAGATCACTCCCAGTTAGCTGATTCCTGTCCTTTTGGACATACATAGCCTTTTCATTATTGTGAAAGATACGTGTGAAAGGATCCAGCTGTCTTAACAATCACAAAAAACAATCTTTCTCCTAAATATAGATATCACAGAGAGAAAAGCAGTAGGATTTACTTGGGGGGAAAAAAAAAAACAACAACAGTCTCTTAGGAAAACAGAACCATCAAAAATTCCACAGACCAGCTCTGAAGCTCTGATAGCTCTGGAGATGTTTGGCTCCTCACCAGCAGATGTCCTGTGTTTAACCCACTTTCAGTACCCCAGGAAATGTTTTGGAAGTTGTTAGGGATAATGAAAGACGAACAAGATCCTAACACTAGAGAAAATATGCACCTGACAGTCATCTGAGACAAAACTAGTTCAAAGCTCTAAATCACCATCTATAGGGGTCAGGGCTACAGTGAATCTCTTATGTATGGAATGTATTTAGAGGAAGAAAGCAGTAGAGGAAGAAATTTTGCAAAAGGACTGGTGACTCAGGTACACTGAATTCCTACCTGAGGCAGTGGCAAGTGCTCCTGTGTTCTCAGGATTCCTCTTTACTCATTTTTAATAGACCCACATTTGTATAGCATACAGTAGCCATAAGGGTTGTGGTGGTGTGTGGTGATGGGTAAATATGGCCCTTAACCCATGGAAGTATAAAGAAGTAAACTGGCATATTTGCTGAATAGAAATTTGGCTTGCATGTGAGATTTTATGGTCCCTGTAGTCCTTTCTTGTCCTCTAAATATTTTAGACTCAAAGGAATGATGTATCAGTGCTCATATTTCCCTAAAATTCTGATGTGTTGACTCTTTACCTCATGCAATAGCACACTGCTATCTTCTATGTGGTTCAAATAGCAGTGCAGAATTTTTTTTTAATCATAACATCCTTGAGAATATTTGCAAAGAAAGTGGTGAGCTCAACTGTTCATTCTGTTCTTTAAAAGTGGGAAGGATAGGTTTGAAGGATTGTACACTTGACCAGTAAAATCTCTGCTCAGGATTATTTCCAAGTCCCTGCAGCTTCTCATGAATTAGTAGATGAGTAGTGAGAGAGGCATCCGTTAAATTCTACTTAATTACATTTAAACAAGTGTTTTAAGAGACAGGTGATAAAGGAGAGGGACAGCTGAGGAACAAAGGGGAACAGCCTCAACTCTAATAACGATCTGAATGGTGCAGCCTGCCCCTGCTGTCTGATAGAATTTGGTTTGTAAGAGAAGAAGTGAAAGACGGTGAAAGGGGCATTCCGCAATGTCTGTGAAGCATGCTGCTGAAACAGTCGTGCCTTTTCACAAGCTTTATGGTATCTGTGAGACTTTAAACTATTTTTCTAAATTAATTTCAACTCTAGGTTAATGTTAAGAGACAGATTCTGGGAGGGGGGATAGAACTGAGGGTTGCACTGTAGGTATCTTTACAGTCTTGAGCGAGACTTGGGTTGTTTTTGTCCTCTATTCCCAGCTAGCTTCATGTGCATTCTCAGCTGAGTAGCCTCTTGATTATAATCTTTATGATTAAATGACTGAGCCTTACTGTGAAGGTTATTTTTATTTTTGTGGCTGTTTGAACATGCCACTAGCAAACAGCCTGCTCCCTGCAGTGGCACTGAAGGCTGGAGTGTTATTTTAAATGCATAAGGCTAGGCCCTGTGGTGCAGTTATGTTGCACAGAGAGTAGAAAAGCCACGTAAGCCCCAATGCACTGTGGTGAAGCAACACAGGGACAGCTCTGACTTATTCTGGGTTTTTCCAAGGGGAAGAATGTGGAAAACAGCCAAATGTTACTGCAGAAGTGCACAATTCTTTATTGGGATAGATTTCTAGAAGTTTGGGAGTTTTCCACAGGAGGAAGTGAAGAAAGCATTCATTTATTAAGTAGCTCATTCTGGCGGACATACGCAAGCCCAGCTTTGGCACTCTCCTGTGCCTGAAGAAATTTAATGTACTTCTTTTCACCTTTTATCATCATTTGCCTAAAAGGTACCTAGTTTAGGGTGCCAAGAAATTAATGATGGGATTTTAATTTTTTTCCTCCTCCTGCTTTTCCACTTTAAACTTCCATTAGTGCAATGGATGAAAGTCTGACATCCCTCTTCCTATCTAAGGACTTATATTCTGTGTCCTCCTAGAAAAACAAAGAGAAAGACATTGAGTGAGGTTGTTGATACCTCTGTAAACTAGGTACAGCCACCTATGACAAAGCAAGATATCTATTTTGGGTGGAATAATTTGGAGGATGGAATCACATCTGAGAGGAACATACTGTGGAAAAAGAGAGAGGTTAGAAAATTCTATATTGTGATAGTAAGGAGACAAGTGGCTGAACTCTGATGTGATTCCTTGTGAATCTTGAAGAAAGAAAAGGAATAGGAATTACAGTAAGGTAGAAGGGCTAACTTGTCAATGGTGGTACTCTTGGCTGCTGTGAAATCTGCTGGTTCTTTTTTTTATGTGATTGTATCATCTGCTACCTTAAGTAGTTCTTTTCTTCTGCTTACTGTCCTGAAGCATTGATAAAGAGCAACTATATCTTGTCTCTCTCTGAGAGAGTAAATAAACCTTTTTTTTTTTTTTTGTATCCTAGGCATTTTGTCCTTCTGCTCATCATAGCAGCCTCTCTTTGATCATCTTACTGTCTGAATTAATGTCATCAGCCTTTGAGAAATCTCATTACAATAGTACTCAACTGTTGCTGTACAAAAATCAAGAATGGCAAAAAGAAAGTTGAAAGCTCTTGCTTCAAGCACTGGCAAGGTATGATTAATTTGGAGAGCTCTTCTCATTCCTTGTTATTCCATTCTCTGCAATTATTTAAGCACTGAACAACAACAGTCCAGTTTAAAGAATCCAGTGTACAAGCATACAGTCTCCAAGCCTTCCTCTGTGCTTGACTAGTGGCTGATTTCTATTCCTCTGTAGCCATCTGGGATTCTTTAGCAGTGACTGAAAGTAGTTGAGGCATATTAAGGGGACACTTGTCTGTAGGTTTTCTTAATTGCTGTTCATCACTACTCTACAGAGCTTTAGGAGAGCAGGAAAAAATACCATAACCGGATTGATTTACTTCATTTTCTAGAGCATTCAGTTTAACCATTTTACATTAAGAGAAGCCCTTCTAGTCCATATATCTTAAACTGATGTTGGGTTTGCATTTCACTTTTCTCCTTATACCTGAACTATATGTATGTACCAGTTTTAGTGTGCCTGTGTTCTAGCAAAGCACACAGATTAACTTTGCAGACTTTGATTATTTAAGGAGGTTAGTCCTTGAGTGTTATTTCAGTTCATGCCCCTCATTTAGAAGTAACACAAAAATCCCCTTTCACTGTATATCCCATCAGGAAGCTGTTAATTCGTATACATAGCTATTTTTTCATCATTTTTAATTGGTGGTTCTGTGTTACTTTAATAGCTCAGATACTCTATGGTATGCCCCCCACCAAAAATATCAGATTAAGCAGTAGGGAAGAGATTTCTAAGTGGAATTTTGAAGGACGAAAGGGAGTTCCAAGTGGATTCCCACTGCCTGACATGCTCTCAGAACCAAAGATGTGAGGGGTGATGTGGCTGCAAGGAAACGTGAAAGACCCTCTCTATGACATAAAAGTGGGGGAGGCAGGAGGAATTTTACAGCACTGTATAAAATGTATTTCCACTGAAGGTGAACAAAATAGGAATAAGAATATAAAGATTGCAGCTAATATTAGAGTTATGCTTCTATTCATTGGTCTGGAAATCAGCATCCTTCCCCAGATTATGTCAGACCAGATTTAAGGAAGTGGGGAGGGTTTGTATGTTTATGGTTTCATGGGCATGTGGATTTTTTTTTTTTTTTAATAACATTACCTGGTTTATCTAAATACTATGTGTTTTGTTGTGCTCCTTTTTTTTCCACAATGATTGTTTTTACACAAATATATGAAAGGGGGAAAAAAACCCCACACTTTCTTGAGAACCAGAAAAAATGTTTAAAAAATATAAAAATTAAAGTAGTTTAAATATACCGAAAAAAATACCCACCACAAAAAAACGCCAAACATCTTAAAAATATATTTTAAAACATGGATTATCAAAGGCGTACATGTGGCATTTGGAGAAAACACACTGGAGAGACTTAAATCTGAACTATAAGTGAATTTTGAATACTGATAGCATTTTTTCTTCCACTCTATCAGTAAATATAGAATATCTTTTTTTTTCTCTGTTTTAGATATTTCTTGTTTGTCACAATACTGTCTGTTATCTTTTCTCATGCTTGTCAAAATAAAGATGACATTAAGCACTGTAGCTATTGTTGGTTAGCTTGCTTAGCTGGCCAAAACTTTAATTTTGTCTCAAATCCCTGTTCTAGAAAGTACGGGACCAGCAGTACTGAATTTCCCTCTTTTGAATCAACCATATATCTTGAATTTTCTGTAATAAATCATAAAATGTGAGGGTAAACAGAAAGTCTGTTGCTTCCCCCTTGAACAGCAAGGAAATAATAACAAATAAAGCAACTATAGGTACCGATTATAATTTTCAGTTTAAAAAGAAAAAGTAATTATATAGTAATGTTTCGCTGTTGCTGGTGACAATGTAGAAAAGGTTGGGTTAAGTACCATCTCCATGAGGTAACCAAATATACTGGAGTGAAAGATACCAGCCAAGAAAATAAAATAGTTACCCTGAGGGAGAACAGCAGTGGATTAAAATCTAGATAAAGCAGGGAAAAAAAACCACCAAACCCTTAAGGTTAGCCATTTTATTTCCATCTATAAAATATAACCCCAAAATGTTTGTTTTTACCACAGCATAACAGATTTTTATCTTTTCTTAGTCTGCAGTAAAATGCATAGGTTAAAAACCCCACAAATCTTGCTTTTGTCCTTGAAAACTTTCCAGAGTGCAGATAATAGCTGCTTGTTTACATTGAACATAAACTTTACATTGCACATTATTTTTTCCTTTTTCTCTAAGCATTGGATTTTTTTAAGTCTATAGACACTGAATTCTACTTTTGACCCGACATTTTAATATTTTATGCCTAGGACAGGGAGTACAAAGAGAATGTAAAAGAAGCCAACATAGAAAATTAATTTAATAGCAGAAAGACATATTCCATTGAGAAAGCTGTGTTAAGATTGCATAATTCAGTGCATAGTCATGAACTATGAAATTCAACATTTGAGACAATTCTTATTCTTTCTTCTTTATGTATCTGTTACTGTTAAGCCTTTAATTATGCCATTTTTAAATGGTAAAAATGTGCAAGTTTTAATTAGAGTTTTTGCTGGACGCACATGTATAGATGCGTGGATCAAACTATTGGAAGGGCAGCAAAGCAAAGGAGGAAAAAAGGGATGGTGTAGAAAGCACATTTTCTGGGTTTTTAAAATCTGTATTTCTGTATTTTAACCACAGATTCATTCAGCTACCTGCACAAAACAGAGTGCTCTGGAAATATTGGCATTAACAATTTTATGGATTTAATGCCAAGCTCATCCACTTGTTCTTCTCTAAGCATCATCACTTCTCTGAAATCTCTCTATGACTTTTAAATGTAGTGGTGGCTATTTCTGTCTTCAGTTTGTACTGCTCCAGCTTTATTGTCATTGTCTATGACTGACGACCTCTTAAAACCTCTCTTCAGACCAACTGTTTGAACCTTCCCACTGGCTGCTGCCCCAGCCATGCAGTTTTGGCCACTGCCACGAAGCTTGAAAACAAGAACAAATCTCATTTTTTTTTATTATTTATTGTTGGAATAAATATGTCTCTCTTGTCTATTTTGTACAGGAAGGGTGGATGCATACCAGCCATGTCTGTTCAGTGTGGTCTTTAATTTAGACCATCTGCTCCCCCAAGTATTTTTTACTGCATCACAGTGAGCTTGTCCTACAAAGTAACTTTGTTATACTGAAGGAGCATAGAGGCCTGCAGTTTAAAAGATCTTCTGTGTCTGATTTTATTCTTATCTGAGCCTATCTAAGTGCACTTCCCTGATACTCATTCATAAAACAGTCACTGAATGTACAGTCCTTGGAGGAGAAACCTACTAGGAAGAGGGATGTTCTCTTTTTTTGCTGTGATCCTAGAAACTTTGCTTTTTATTATAAAGAGTAGCATCTTATAGGAAAAAAAGTGAAAGCAAAGGTATTTTACACTGAAGCATAGCCCAGTGGTGAAAGTACTTTTCTGGAAAAGTGGTCCTGTACAAAAGAGGTTCTCTACAGATAATTGGCTTTCTTGACTCTGTAATGAGGCTACTCATCATCATGTTGAGAAAGGGGATTGAAGCAGAGAGAAGTACAGAGTGCCTCATTCTCCTCTGGCAGTCGTTTCTTGAATGCAAGTTGGCACTTTTCCCACTTTATTTTTTGACACCTTTTAGGCTAATGTTACTTCAACTAGTCAGTTATTAGTCCTGGGAAACCATCTGAGCCATTTCACAATCCTGTACCTCACCTGTACTTCAAGAGGGCATAGCATCTCCTTCCTCAGGGGGAAAGGAATCCAACAAGCATTCTTCCACATGTAACTACCACTGTGTTTAAGTAAGTCAGTTTGGCTGTCAACCAAGAGGATTTTTACACTGTCATGCTCTCCAGTACTACATGACTTGAGCCATCTCTCAACATATACTCCTAGAGAAGGATCCATCAGCAGGCCTTATATTAGTTTAATGGTACACAGCAAATTAGTGGATTTCACTGTTACATTTGTCTCCATTCTGCCTGACGAAATTCAAGTCATGGATTTTCAGTTTCAGATAACAAATCAAATCTCCACTCGGTCAGTGACCTGTAAGGAAAGTATTGCTTCAGCCCTAATGAGACTAGTCTTTGCTAAATTGACCATAGACTTCTAGTGACTGATGCTTACTGATGTTGACATTCATACCTCAGCTGATTTGCAGTAGCTAAATAAAAGACAACACCATCAGAATCAGACCTATAGAAGGGCTTGCAGGCTAAAAGCTTGTCCTTTTCCCCAGTTATATCAGCTGATCTAGGAAAGTATATTACTTTTCCCTGCAAATCTTGTTTCATTTGAAAAAGAAGCTGTTAAAAAAAAGTAATGGAAGCACAGAGGGGATTTTGTGGGACCCTTAATCATCACAGCCAGAATTCCTTCTGAAGTATTCTGATTATTTTTTTTTCAGCTATTGAACAATATATTTTGACAATAAAAATATTGTGCACAGGGATATATATTTGTCTGCAAACTTAACAAGATGTGAATATACAACCCTTGCTTCAGGCCAAAGTAAATTTGTAAGTTATTATGTGAGATTTGTGTGTGTGTAAAACGTTTGGTATTAACTACTAGGCAGTCTTCTTTCTTTTCTTGGCTGTAAAATCTCATAACAGGGAAAAAAAGCAACATTAATAACACCACAACAAAGGGAATCATATTTATGACTAGAGGAGAACACTGGCTAACTCCTAGCAGGTAACATTTTACAGCTTGTGTTGACAAGTAAATCTTTATTTATGACTACGATCATAGAACACCGGGAAGCTCGTCAATACAGAAGCCTATAACAGCATGAAAGAAAAACTCTTTATAAACAACATTTTGAAAACTTAGTTTAACTGGATGATGCCTTGTTAATTTTTGTAATGGATGGTGACACTGGCAGGAATAAGATTTATTGCTTTAGTCAAATGAAAGTGCCTGTGCTGAATGCACAAGTTTCACCGTTGGTACCTGCACAACAAACCTAATTAAATGGTGTGTCATTGAAGATGATTTAAATGAAAAGATAACGAAGCAAATCGCATGAAAAGTGTTTAACAAAATTTATTCCGAAAGAATTGGAAAGGTTATTATAATTAGAGAAGTAGGCCTCCATCTTAATAATCCTTTTGAAACTGTCTCATTAAAATCCCAAGCTTAAAAAAAAAAGAAGTCATGGAAACTCAGTGTGATGGTTCTAAAACTTTTTTTTTAATTTTTCTTCACAAAGTTCAAGCAGAGAAAGCAAAAGAATGTAAATAAGTCACTATTGGGTGTAAGAAAGCAAAATAATGATTATTTTAAACACTTCCATTGGAGAGGTAGAAATGTTTAAGAATCTCTACTCAAAACAAGGTTGGGGAGTTTGGGCAGTCTGAGTCGGGGACTCGGCTTGCTTGCTCAGTTTTTCTGTCTGTCTGTCTACTTCTTTTCTGGCTGAAGATAACACACTGACCTTGACAAGCTAAGTCTAACAACCTCTCTGCTTCTTGACTCTCTGCCTTCTGCCAGGGGGTCTGGGGGGATTCCTTCTGGTTTGGGGGGAAGGGGGGGGGCCTTGGAGGAAGAAGAGGGGACTTGGTTGTGCTTTTCTGTTGATTGTATATATTTGTAAATTTTGTGAATAGCGTATATTTGTACATATTCATTACATTTCATCATAGATTGCAGATTTGCTTGTGAATACAGGTTTGGTTTGCAGACTTTTTGCAGACAGGAACATTCTTACTGCTGAATTTCGAGGGTAAGTTTTAGGACTACATTGAAATTTATGGCTTATGGCTGCTTCTTTCTGTGTCCAAACTGGGTGAGCCCTTTATTTTATGAAAATAGAGCCCTACTGAGTCACCATTAAGTCACTGTGGTCAGGAAAGTTTTTAATCATGTGTCTTACAACAAAACCAAAAGTAGTGAGAAAGATAATTAATGTAATTACTCAGTAGTAACATTGGTGGGTATGAACAACAAAATGATATTCAGCATTTTACTAGGTAAGGGAGTACCTATAGGAGTTTTCACTAGATACCTGATAGGCGATAATTTTCCCCAAATACCAATGAAGTAAAATTTGGAGTAGGCTTGTCTTGGCTTAGTAACCTTGGCTTTTTAGGTCAAAATATTTTAACAAGCCAATATTTTGGCAAATATGTATTTTATTCTCATGGGCTCATAAAGAATATGTAGCAGGCTCCATCAGTGGTGCTCTGTATGCAGCAACAGGAGTGAAGAGTAGTAATAAAGAACCTGTTAATTCCACTGTGAAAGTTACCCATACAGTTGGGTATGAAACTGTAAGTGTCCCTTTGGTGACAAGAGGAGTACTGGTAGAGCCTGGATTACATCCTAGAAACACTGGTGTGTGAAGAAAAAAAGGTAACAACTTTCCTCTACAAACCAAGGGAGTCTAAGTTCTGACTTTAAGTCAAAATTTGACTCTCTAGACTGTCAGCAAAGACAGACACTCCTCCTTGAGTGTAGGGCAGGTTGCCGGGCTAGTACTCAGAACTACTGAGGTGAGATTTACTCTTGTTTCTGAATAATGTCTTGTTTTCAGACAAGTCCACTGCTTCTCTATGCCTTCTAGGTTAGAAGTGTTTGTATTCCTAGCTGTGAGGTTTTGGAAGCAGTATGGTTATGTTACTAATCACCACCCAACCTGTAGCATCACTGGGAATATACCAAATCCCTCCAGAATGTCCCAGCATTGCAGTCAGTGTTTACACACATCATCTACCAGAGAGTTGCTGGAAAATTCCTCTAAATGTCATGCCATGCATGGAAAAATATTTTGGGAATTATACCCTTGCAAGGCCACTTTTCTACTCTCATTTTTAGTGATGTTATCTTTTTCCATCTCCTCCTAGGGTCTTTCTTCTGTAGAGGGAACAGCATTTTCTCTCCCCTGCAAAGCTTTCCAATAGAATTTAGAACAATTATTCTGCAAATAAATGTGTAAAATAATTTATATCACTGAATATAAAAGAAAACTGGCATTTTTATTGAGACATCTGTCAGTACTTCATTCAGAGCACTAACGAGTAGAGAAAGAAAGAGCCAGTAACAGAAAAAAAAAATTAGAAAGCACTTCGAGCAAAGAAAGTCTTCTGGTTTTCATATTTCACTATGTTGTTTGCTTAGTGAAAGGGATATTTGGCAATAAAGTGACTGTCACCAGGCTCTGTATTGCAGGTGCTTAATTGTCTAGGACAATCACTTATCTGTGAAATAAGACACTAAATGGCACTGGAGTTCCAGTCAGTTTCTCCAAATGCAGAATAAAATTTATTATTAGGCCCAAAGGTAGCTAAGAATGCTTTCTGAAGGAAATTTTAAATGATCTTCTGATTAATATCCCATAATTGTAGGTTACAATGTATCCCATTCCATTGTGCTGTGGGAGGAGTGAAGACTAACTGCCAATTATTGGTTTGTTAGCTGTATTGAACTCCGGGTGACAGACATGCTACTAAGCCATGTATTTTGGAGCTAAGGTCTGAAGTCACACACACACTCCCACAGACACACACACTCCTTTACTCTGAATGTGTTTGAGCTATTTCCAGTTTCTTCAGATCCTGATTGAAACAGATCATGGTATCTTTTGGACTGGAGCTCATTTCCAGTTTTAACAACTTTGTCCCCAGTGAAATCTGCCCTCTCAAGCACATTTGTGTTTAGGCCATCTGTCCAGCTCAAATGTATTTACTTTAGGTTTTCCTCTGGGGCCTCTCTCAGCTGCATTGATATTTTCAGACACTGCTACAATGCTAGCCTTCACTATTGCTTCTCTGCAATGGCTTAGAGTGGATAGTACAGTCACAGGCTGTCTTTGAAGAGTTATGTGCAAGTTATGTCATTGGGTGAAAGCAAAATAACTTCACTGATGAAACCTATACAGCTACTTTAAACATCATCATTTGGATTAAGGTAACAAATCGCTAACAATGGTAGCACATACAGCAGGGACTTGCAATTAATATTAACTATTGAAGGACATTTTCTGCTTTTTAAACAGATTTCTATCATGTTTATCCTTTCAGTGCTTTCCTGAATTAAGACATTTAATGAGATCACAGTCATGTGTGAAGTGTGACTTGTTGGTTGGCAAAAGGCAGATACCTAAGGACAAATCCCAGTAGGTGGCTTAGTTTTTCAAATAAGATTTCATCTCCACAAAGATTCTGAGATCTATCAGTGAAAAAGCAGGAGAGAGGAAATTGCAATGCACTTGCCTAAAATTTAATCAAGAAGCTAAACTTACTGTAACAAACATAAAAGCTTAAGTTATAACAAAAATACAGTTTTAACTGGAGTTGGTGAAAATTAATAGAATACAGAAAAGCCTATATTATTAACAATTTTGTGTTGAACCTTTGTCAACATATCTAACTCAATTCATTATTATTTAGCTGATAATTAATCCATCAGAAGTGCTATAATGCCTGACTATTTCCAAGCAAAGCTTCAAACTGAATGCTTAATACATTTTTTCAACTCATTTCATAATCACAAACAATAAAGCAAAAAAATTAAAAGGTTCTTTGTAGGCAGAGCATTTGATGTCACTGTAGTTGCTACTTCTGATCTTTTCAGAAATGCTGCCACTTTACATGAAAGCATCTTTCTCTCTGATCGGGCATGAACACTGAAAATTTTAAAACTTGGCTCTACTCAGAGTATTTTTCCCTTTTAAAATGTTGCAGGTTGTGGGGTTTTGGTTTTTGTTTGGGTTTTTTGTGGGATTTTTTGTTTGTTTGGGGTTGGGTTTTGGGGTTTTTTTGTTTGTTTTTTTGTTTTTTGGGGGTTTTTTTGATTGGTTTTGGTTTGGGGTTGGTTTGTTTTGTTTTTTTGTCTTGTTGTTGGTTTTTTTTTTTTAAGGACAGTCTTCTCAGAGAGTTGCATCAATTCCAAGTGCTGTTTTCTGCCAAGACATGCCAGGAAGCTCCTAATGAAATCTGCCTTAGGCTTTAGTTTCTCAAATCTCTCCTTTAACAGGTGACAGAGTAAGAACAGCAGAATCTGAGAATCATCTGAAGTGTTCAAGACATATTCTTGCTGTTTCTTGTCCATTTCACTTGCTACCAGTAGCTGACTCAGCATCCAAAGAAAAATGTATAGTGTCCCTCTGTTAACTGAGGTGCCCATATATTCCTGCAGCTTAAATATTGATGCAAAAATACTGAGCACAAAAAGTGTGTCCATTGGCTTTGTGACAGCACCTGAAAAAAAGTCAGGTAACTGTGCTATGGATTTCTTGTGCCTTTGGAGAAATCTTATGGCAGTCTTCAGTGTGGACAGTGCAAGCTTCTGTGTTAGTCCTCTCCATGTTGCATTGTTTTCTTGTGTTTGTGATCTTTTCCTGAAATGCAGTCACATGAAATACGTTGCATCTTTCGTTACGTAGTGCAAACAGTTTTTCTCTCAGTCAATGCACTTTCAAATTAGAAAACACTTGGGTACCAATTTTGGCTGTGGCTTTTCAAAAAGGAAATTGCTCGCAAAACTGTTGAATTTGCACATATTACATGTTCTACCTCTCCTGTGGATAAATATTCCTTGGAGTAATTTGTTTTTATCAAAAGGAAATGTTATATTCCTTTGATATAAGTTTTAGATTTATGGTTAGAAAACAGTATTTGTACTAAAGTATTAGTACTACTAAAGGTGTGCTAATTTGTGTTTATGCCCAGGAAGAGTTGGACAGAATGTTAAGATAAAGCTAAATATATGTATCTAACTCTGTAAGATGAATCTGCTGAAGAACACAGCAGTCTGTGGTTAAAGGGAAGATTAGCTGAATCCGAAGGGGAATGTGAATGACTTTGTGAGCAAAGTGACATGATTCCATCTGCCTGATTTGGGTGACTCCCAAGCTGAGGCAATCTTTCCCTTGGTTGTCTTTTACAAACAAAACATGGACATTTTCAAGGACACAAGTGGTTGGAACAGTTTATCTTTGTGTAGGCTTTCTGAGAGCTGGCAAGTCCTGCAGGCCAAATGCCTCAAAACACAGCCTGGGAGCCTTGGTCCAGGCCCTTACTCAAGAGGGAAGAATGCCATCTGCTGAAGCACAGAGTTCAGTTTTCTGCCCTTTTTGATCTCTTATCCACATGCTGAGCAAGTCTAAGAGTCTTGGTGGGACTGAAAACGGAAAGGTCAAAACAGATTGTGGCATGGCTACAGGAAGCAGTAGCTCAGCCTGCAGAAGCTCAGCCTGCAGAAAAATCTTCCTAATCCAGGAAGAAATTAACTGGTTTCAGTCTTGCTGTTACTCCTCTCTTCAAGGCTGTTAATGTTAGAAATTGTTATTTTGTTTTGTTTTATCTATGCCTAGGAGAGTAGGTTGGAACTTTGTTAGAGCATGTTCCAATTTGCTCTTAATACATGGCAGATAAAGAGAAAATAATGCATCCATGCATAAAAATTGATTTATGCCAAGATGCATCCAAGAGCATCTGGGACACTTTGAAAGCTTCAGTGCATAGTGATGAGCTTTATTGTGTGAAACACAAACAATATATAGTAAATTACGTTGTCAGTCTTGCTTCCTCTCCCTCATCTCTGTTGCTTTTCCCTTTCTCTGCATGAAGCTGCCCAATACAACTTTCACACTTATTCCAAAGAGGGAAAGTGGGTACATCTGTCCTTTTCCCTTGGTGCTAAGATTAATACTGTGCTGTCAACATGTTGTCTACCTCCCCAGGCTGGTCTGGCCATTGCAGCAAGAAAGCAGACTTGTCTTGAGGTGGTTTTTTCAATGCTTTCAAAAGGCGATTGATGTGACCTAGTACACTGAGAGAAGAGCTGTGCTACTACCATGGTTACAATTCCAACTGCATCCTACAAAGCTGCAAGTGCAGACCATTCTCACAGAAATAGTAGTCTCTTCCCACTAAGACAATTAGTTTATCTTATAAGCAAAATGCTATCTAAAAACTCCCAAATGTCTGTTGTTTTCTGCCGATTTCTTAAGTAAAGAGTCAGCATCCCTGGTCAGATAGATGAACTTGTAAGTCTACTTTTGCCCTAGCTTCTTTTTTAACTTTCTTTCACTTTGCAGAAAAAGACTAATCCTATGACTTTTCTTTGCTGTTTATTTTTATAACATTTTTTTGCCTGACTATATAGAAGCTTTATTATAGGGTATTTATTACCAGAGGCACAGTTATCATTTATTCAGTTGGAAATGCTTTTCATCTAAAACCGATCTGCTTACATCCTTTGATGCAGCTTAGCTCATAAAATGCACAAAGTGGGCAGGAAGTGTCTCCTTAATAATGACTAAGCATTGTATAACATCCCTATAGCTAAAAAACCCAAACAAAGAAAAAAACCCAAAACAAACAAATGAACAAAATTGCTCTTTTTCACCCTCAGTAAAATTTTAAGAGTCTCTGGGTTTGCTGAATTGTCCACACAATGTTCTAGAATCATCTCTTTTTTGTGATGAATATGGTGAACTGGTGTCAGAGATGATTTTTCTGGCTATCTGTTTAGGCAGCAAGAATGCCACATTTGTCTGTAGCTATAGATTGGACCTCTTTGATTTGCTGCTCTCATCATTAGCTCTCTTGTAGATGGGTTATTAATAAAAGAAAACATCTATCCATCTTTGCTTACACTACTCTAGTTTTACATTATCATAACAACCAGCATTAGTGTATTCTGTTTAATATTCAGCAGAGTGTTTATTGATGCCCCCATAAAAAATAATTTTTGAGAGTTTAAGGGACATCAAAGCCATTACTGATTTTGATATGTAGATTTTATGTTACAAGCAATAAGGAAGTATTTCTCTCCAGTCCATGCTGTAAATGTTTCTTCCTTTAAGTGCCTTCCCTAAGTCAAGATGCCCTAAAACTCAGAATTCATGTGCCCAAGATGTCATTTTCTGAAGTGTACACTTGGATATGAGAAATTTTTGAAAACTCGCACCCCTAAGATGATCATTATAGTTCATAACACACAGGGAGAAGGTATTAGTGTCCTGCCTTTAGCACAACCATCAGGCTTGCTTTGTACCACCATGCTGGGCCTCCTTCTGGCTTTAACATTTGGCAGGAGGGAGCGCGACACAGGGCACAGGGGGAGAAGTCCTAGGCCTCTCAGCTGTCAGAACTAGGAGAGGGGCAAACCCTCACCCCATTTCTCAGGCTCCACGCAGGGGTGTGGGAAGCGCTTTCTGGGAACTGAATTTCACAGGATGCGGAGGGGTGCAGGAGTGGCACCAGACTTCAGCCTCATGTGCCCACACCTCAGCTGACACAGTATACTTGACAAGTGCACTTGTGAAGTAAATTGGACTGGGAAGGCTCATCTAAAATGATTTTGCAGAACAGACTGTGTTTGAAGATGTCAGCTACAGGAATTTTATAATCATTCCACCTCTGCTATTGATGAGGCTGAGCTAAGGTGAATGAAATCTCCAACCAGACCATTGAATTGCTCCTGGATCATCAAAACCAAAAGGACTGGTTCAACAGAACAGCCCCAGCATCATGGATTGCGTTGGAAAATCTTTTAGACTCATCCAGAGGGTCTGTCAGTCTGATCTTGGTGCCAGGAAAGGTTATGGAGCAGCTCATCCTGAGTGCCCAGCCAGCACGGGGTTATGAAAGGCAGGTCTTGCCTGACTAATCTGATCTCCTTCTGTAATACTGTGTCCTATCTAGGGGATGAGGGAAGTCCCATGGACATTGTCTAGTGGACTTCAGTAAAGCCTTTGACATGTGTCCCACAGCATTCTCCTCCAGAAACTCATGGCTGGACAGCCAGGCCTAAAGAGCGGTGGTGAATGGAGCTAAATCTGACTGGCACCCAGTCACTAGTGGTGTTCCCCGGGGTTCAGCCCTGGGGCCTGTCCTCTTTAATATCTGTATTAATGATTTGGATGAGGGGATTGAGCGCACCCTCAGGAAGTTTGCAGATGACTCTAAGCTGGGTGGCTGTGTTGATCTGCTGGGAAGCTTTACAACAGGATCTGGACAGGTTAGAGTGATAGGCCAAGGCTAATTGTATGAAGCTCAACAAGACCAAGAGGCAGGTTCTCCACCTTGGCCACAACAACCCCATGGTAAGTTACGGAGTTGAGGACGAGTGGTTGGGAAGCTGCAACTTGGAGAGGTACCTGGGGGTATTGCTTGATGGTCAACTGAACAGGAGTCAGCAGTGTGGCCAAGAAAGCAAATGGCTTATTTCCTCTCCACTTTCTCCTCATTTTCCCTCTGCTCTGGTCCAATCTAATGGCCATTTGATGTCAGTTTGCTTTAATTTACTCCAAGGGAATTTTTGAATCTTAGCACAACCTCCCCTGCTGCCCAGGGCTGGCTCAGGATACTGGGCCAAGGTCAGTGCAATGATGAGTGCTGTGGAGTGGCTGCATGGAGGGGATTGACGCTTCACAGCACCACGGCTGAGTTATTGTCATGCCTGGTTTATTTTAAATTTTCAAATGCTTGCAGCTGATTAAGTCTGAAAAAAGTAGGAAACTAGTTGAGGCTTGTGGCTAGTTTATAAGAACATAGAAAATGTCCAGGAGAAAAATACCTTGATATCTGTAACTCTATAGCAACTTGCAAATTCATCCTGTCAGGTTTTTTGTTGGGGAGACTGTTTTGATTTAGTTTTCCTTTGAAGCATCAGGTGTGGTCTTTGTGTATGCTTGTTCTCTGTAGGATTATAAAACATGAATAGCCATCTTAGTAGTTCAATTTAGAATTAAGTCAGGAACTACACTTTCTCTCTAGAATAGCAGCAACAAAGAATTTTGTTCTGACTTGTAACATATTTCTTTTAATTTTGATGGAAAATGCAGCTGAATTTAAAACAAACCATAGTTCTGTAGATGTACTAGAATACCACACTGTGTGGCCCAAATATTAATTTATCAGAAATATTTACTGCAAGCTAAGTGCTGTTGTCATTATAAAAAAAAAATTGGAAGAACAAAAATGTTGAACATATTTTTAAATAAGAGCAAGTAACATTAATTTTTAATAGGACTTTTCTACTTGTGCGTATGACAATCTCTGCCAAGGTATGGACTACAAACATTTTCTTGAGCAACCCATGAAGCACACTATGTGCAGTCACTCCTATTTTTAATTATTCTTATTTAAACACTGAGAGGTGCTATTAATTCTGCCATCAGTATTCAGGAATAGTAAAAACATATGATGGGAATATGCATAAAACCTATAAACAACCAGGTGGGAAAAGGTAAATAAAAAACAACCAACCAAACAACAAAAAAACAAACACCATCAAACAATCTGGCATAAAACTTCTCTGTATTTGCAGGGCAAAGCAGAAGGCATTCAGAATTACCATTAATACCACCATAAGCCTTCCAAAAGAAACCCCAACCACCAAAATATAATTGGAAAATTTAACTTTTAAATCTAAAAATAAAAAAAAAGTATGGATAATCTTGTGGTTCTTGTAATATTCCTGGGGTTTATAGAATAAGCTGGATCCTAGAGAACAGGTGAAATAAGTTATTAGAATTGAACTCTTGTGAATAGTGTCAAGGAACGGTCTGTACAGACCAGTCAGATTCTATCATTTTCTGTTAGAAAAGAGTAAAAGTTGGATAAATGGATGATATCATCAGCCTGTGGAATTCTTGAGACACACAGAGGCTGAGAGCTTTAAAAGAGATTGAAATGATGCTACAAAAATCCATGAAGTACAGCATTGGTCTTCTGATTTATTTTGGTCAAATAGAAGCAGAGCTCTAAATTCCTCTGAGTAGAGTTTCCTGAGTAGAGTTTCCTCTGAGTGAGCTTTCATTGCTGCTGAAGGTAAGAAGGCTGGGCCAAATCCATCAGTCAAGAGCTTTTTTACTGCTGGCTAGGATAAGAGGATATGGAAATTTTATTTTAATATTTTAAACATTATAAGCAGCCATGACCCTTAAATTCTCAGTATATACATTGTTGCTGTGGCTAGAAGAAATACCAGTGTCAGTCTGGCAGCCAAGTAGTATTTTATTTTGTGCCATATTTTCAAATGCAGTGAGCAGTGCATCTTTTCCTTCCATCTCTAATTAGAGACATCCCTGCTGCAGTCTGTGGCTACTGAAGTGTCTAACTTGGTTCCCTTGCAGTTGATCATCCTTCGTCTGGTACTACATTGTGTCAGCTAACTGTCACAACTTGTGAATTGTGACCTAGAGTAATTGTTGAGGATACTGCCCCGTGTCTTGTTTCCTAGGATCCTGGTTCTTTTCCCTTTACTGAGCTGTGAGGCTGCTAATGGTATTCACATCAACTGCTCAACGGAGAAAAAAAACCAACGCATGACATGTAAGCACTGACACCAATGCACAGAGCAGAGCACAAAATAGAAACATACTTGGCTTGTATTTGCTTTCTGTGACTGATGTGAGAGCAAAAGGGAGTCTTCAAGCCAAGCAGTGGCAGGCTGCCCTTTGATGGGATCTAGCAGCCAGCTGCTGGGTAGGGTTCCAACCTCACAGCATGATTCAGTGTCACACCTTCTCCTTTCACTAAAACGATATTTCTGTATCTGCTTAATGCTCATTGCCTCAAACACTGTCCTTGATTAAATACATTCTTTTAAAATCATTCTTTTTCCTTTTTGAAACATCTGGTGGGTTTTAGGATCAGTGTACACAAAATAAGCTCTCATAGCTCCTTCAGGAGCTGATCTCAGGGAATCAAATGTGAGAGAACAGCCTGTTCAGCAGGGGGTACCCTGTGGAAGCAAAGGAAAAGTTGATTATCAGCCCCTCAGACATGTTCTGAACTGTGCAGTTGGTACTGACATAAGAATCAGAGACCATCCCACATTTTTGGTATTGTTTTCAGAGTCTCTGGGTTTGGGATTTTTGGGTTTGGTTTTGGTTTGGGTTGGGTTTTTAATGGTGGATTTTGTTTTTATGTGCTTTGGGTTTTTTGGTTTTAACTGAAAGCAGTTTTGGATAGTGTCTGCAATATCAGAGCATTTCAAGATTGTTCAGAGATACTTTTTTAGTTATTTTAGTTTTTTTTTTTTCTCTTTTAGGGAAAGGGTTGAAGAAAATGAGGTTGAAATGTGGCCATTATCTTGTAAAAAAAATAATGGTATCTTGAGCACTAGTTGGTTTGTGACATAACATAGGGAAAGGTTTGTGTCACCAGACATGAAGCAGCAGTTTTCTCAGCAGCTAGTCATTTGACTTTTCTTTCAGAGCTTCTCAAGGGGCTGGTTATGCCATGATGTCACATGCTGTGAAATGTTGTTTTTCCTGTTAAATACTGAACTTTTGGTTGCTTAGAAATTTTAACAGATTTTCCAGTTGCATTCTGAAATATTTGCAGGCTCATTGAGTTGCTTATAGCTGCTCTGTTTTGAGCAATTTGACTTCAGAGGTTAGACTTTTACTTTAGTATATTTTAATCTTTTGTCCCCCAAACGATACTTCTTAAGTTCTAGATACACACTCAAAAGGAAATGTTCTTGCTTCTTGCTTCTAATATTATGAAAGATAGATAGATAGATAGATAGATAGATAGATAGATAGATAGATAGATAGATAGATAGATAGAAAATCATTACTACAGAAGTAGTGAAGAATGAAGAGTGATAACAAAAATACAGTAGCTGGTGCCTTTGGAAGTCTTAGAGTAGATGTGATCTGTGAAAAAAAGATTGTAGTGCAACTGGAGTTAGGCATCTCTGCCTGCTTTTAAATATTGTCATCTTTTTTGGTAGCTCTGTGGTTTTGATATCCATTCAATGAGAGGAAAATACACACTACTGTGGGTAACCCCTGACTGAGCAGGACTGAAAAGGCTGAATGAATGTTAAATCAAGATGGGTCCAACAGTCTAAAGTTCAAGCAGTGTACAAGAACAGTTTAAACAGTTTAGTAACTCCTTAGTGGTGGTAAATCACAAATATGTATTGCATGCCTGAGCAAGCCCAGCTGACTGTAACTGAAGTTCAGCTGTGTTCTTCAGGTTTGTAAAAGCCTGTGCACTTATTCTTTAAATCCAGTACATTTAAGAGCAATCTGGTTAGCTTCAAAGGTTGAGCTGTGGATTTCTGATGTCTGGAGCTCTGAGAAGTATTTACCATCTGTCTTGGCACATTGGTTGGCTATAGAGAGGCAATGCTTCAATTATAATATAATAAATTGAGAATGTTGCTCTGGAAGGACCATTTGTTGTCCATAATATATCAGTTCTTGCTTTATGCTGATGCACTTGCTGCATGTGAGATTGTAGACAGAGCTAGCTTCAGAGTCAAGTGCACCCCTACTTAAGTCTGCATTCCAGTTTTTGCTGAATCTAGTGTGTACCTGATTTGGGTAGAAAATAAAACCTGTTTTAGAGTCTTATGCCTTTTCTCTCTGCACAACAAGTGTTATGAAATGGAGAGAACTGATCGATAGGCTTCATGTACATCATTGTGGCTGATAGTAGGCCAAGTGAATTGCTGTTGCATCTAGTGTGTGTTTATGGGGTGCCTGTCTTGGAGACAACAGGCATCTGCCTCTTACCTCTCCAGACAGACAAATTCCTGAAGGGAGTCACAATCAAGTGTATTTATAGGCACTGGTGGTGCTTTGCATTAAAACAATCATTTCAGTAAAGATATTTGCTGTAGCTACTGCTGTAGACATGCAGCTTCACTGTTACATAGATCAGCTCTTCAAGATCTCTAGTAGCATTTAGTAGAATTAAATATGATGTTACAGAATCTGTAGTTCTCCAGCCTGCTGTCAGTTCTTGGGAACATGAATGATCCTTGCTGGATTTAATGGAATTCCTTGCCTGTTTGAAGTTGAGCACTTCGCAGGATGAAGGAGAAAATGCTTGGTACTTGTTGACCTAGACATGATTTAGTGTTATGACTTCTATGATTGCTTGAGAAGGTGCTCAGGTGGGTTTGGGAGCTTCATTATTCCAATAGTTGGTGAAAATCCTTAAAATATGGGGGAGATGTGCTGTGAAACAAACAAATAAACAAACAAAACTTGCAAGAATAATCACAGATTTATTTAATCTAATTTGAAATCTTTGAAAAGAAGGGTAAATTAGGTATCTGCTTTAGGTAGTTCTAACCTTAAATCACAACATGCTCCAATTCCCTAATAAATTTGGTAATAATGGCCCATCTTCATATACAGCTTGTTTTGTTTGTCAATATAGTACTCTTAATCCAACAGGATTTCTTGTAAGTTAGTTAATTAATTAATCAGATTCAATAGTTTACATTGGGTCCAATTTTAGAAAAAGGTTGTTTCAACATCAAGCAACTTTGAAATAAAAATAATATGCTCCTGGGTAATGCAAGACACAAAGTGAAGAAGACAAAGTTTGGGGGTTTTTTGTTTGTTTTCAGAGGAAAACGACCATTACAGCATGAGTGAGTCTCAGTCCTTTAAACACTAATTTTTTTTATTTTAAACTTACGCAGACAGTAATATGATATCAAAAAGAATATACTGGCTAAAAGATTAATTATATAGAGCACAGATATTTTTCAGAGCTCTCTCCAGAGATTTTTTTTTGATTTCTCAGTGAACAAGTACTGTGTTTTGAGGCTGGTCCTCAACAATGTTGTATCATTTTCACTGATTGTATCTCTTTCAATAATTGTATTCTGTCACCCCAGAACAAAGCAATGTTATCTGATTTCCTTCTGGCACAGCAAAAGTCTTTGTTGGTTATGTGGGGCACTGTGGGCTCTGAAGGCCTTGAATCCCTTCAGAAGTGAGCAGAGGAAGGCAGAGTATTCATATGGAAGCTATTCTTTCTGTGTACTGGCTGCCTTTCAACTGCATACATTCCCCAGGAAAGAGAGACGTCACTGATTTATGTACTGGCTAAGCACATGAAGGGAGTGGTAGCTGTGCTGTGTTCATCCCCCAAAGCATGGAACAGTTTAGCCCAGAGCGTTACCAGTGTTTTTGCAGGCCTCCAATACTCCTTTAGTGCTAGATTTCATCTTTCAAAGCTTCTTCAGAATTATATTGCCTTTGTTCAGGGTTTTATCATGTGGATCCCATTTATTGATTAGTTCCATGAGGCACAAGGTGATTATTTCTGAGCCTATCATGGTTTAATTTTTATAAAGGCTTTTTTTTCTCCTCCTCTTTCCACCCCACACACACTCACTCCACAGCATAAAAGCCTTGATGTCGCATCTTCTCTGAGTATTTTCAGGGGCTGCCAGATGGCCTGCTAACTTTGCTGTGTCCTCAGTCAGTCAAGGTACTTACTGAGCCAAACTCTCTATCGGATATCCCTAGGAATTCTGGCAATCCTTGTTTGGAGTACTTGCTTTCTCATACAGCACAACACAGAAGTGTTTCACAAGAACCTGATGCAGCTGATGTGTATCAAAGTCCCTCTGGGCTCTAAAGCTCGTTTTAGAAAGTATGGTAATCTGGAGCTAAAGGATTTGTTTAAGTTCATTAAAAGAAATAATCACTTACATTCCTGTTGTCATTCGAATCAGTAAAATATGGCCCAAGATTTTTACATTGCTTATTAACTTTTTAAGATGAGACTTGCTTTCTTATCCAATCCCACACAATGGACTAGCAGATTCATTAGAAAGAAACATATTAAATATAATTAACTGGTTGTTCTTCCTATGCTTTTTTCTTCATGATTTACAGTCATATTCACAGGATCACAGGATGTTAGGGGTTGGAAGGGACCTCCAAAGTTCATTGAGTCCAACCTCCCTGCGAGAGCAGGACCATAGAATCTAGCGCAGGTTGCACGGATATTCACCTCAAACCTTTACTGTCAGTTACCATGGGTTGTCTCCTAAAATGTAGGAGCTAAGTGTACAGACACTTCTGAAGTTTACTGATATTTTCTATGATTTCAAGCAGTCTGGCTGCAGCCATTAAGCCCTGGAAATCTCCTTCCCTTCATCTTCCAGTACAGAAAGTTAAATAAACAGAAGGATTACATAAATCTTTAAGGTTATGCTTAAGGCTTTGCTGTTCAGCTGTGATAGCATGTTCTTCTAACTCCTACAAATTCTTCTTTTTCCCCAGCTTAAGCACTTCTGAAGCTGTAAGTAAAGAATTACTTTAAATATTTTTTGACTGGTCTTCCAGGAAATGTTTTTCTTTTAATACCAAAGGCAAAAGGTTTGCTAGTGTACACATGGTAAGTGAATCACAAATAGACTTCATTGGGCTTTTCACGGTTAAAGTATTCTGTACGTTTGTGATATCTGGAACGTGATAGATACCTGCCTCAAAAAGGGCCAAGTTTTCAGATTTTACTTTTTGTGTCAAATGCTGTCTATAACTTTGGGTTTGGGGTTGGGGTTTTTTTGATCCATTGTTACATATATTCACTGAGAGTCATCTGTCAGTGCTTGACTTGCACACAAAATGTAGTCTTTGTTTGAATTGAGCACAGATATTGCAGAATTTCTTTGCTTCACATTAATAAACATCCACATAGCAAAGTTCAGCAAGGCACATTCTTCAGTCACTATCAGAGAAACGCATGAATTAAGTCAGTACTTGAAGTTCATTTCATTAATCCTGAAGAAATGAGATTGATGTTAATTCATATCTGCAATTAATTCAAATGAAAGGTGGAAAATCCCTCAAGGCACACCCTGCCCCAAGACACACCCCTAAAACCAAAAAAGGAACAAGACCTAATGGGGGGCTCTTGAGCTGGACTTAGAGAAGTAGAGTTCTGTGCTTCTGACAGTTTGCTATTTTGCCTCTTGGCAAAGAGCCTTCACAGGCCAATCTGAGTATCTCTGCATCTCTCAGAGATAATGAGAATTAACCCATTTGCTATATCCACAGTACAAAATGCTTCTATCAAAATGGTCACCAGCATCCCATCAACACTCTTGGACTGGCAGGAAAGATTCGTTTCTGATTGTTACAGGGTTTTAAAAATATTTTACTATTAATAGACAGGCTTGCACAAGTTCTTTATTGAATTTCTATAGTACAACTTGCACAACATTATAATTTTAATCTTCATAAATGTCTTGCAACATGATTGCATCTCCTGGGCCAGATCTGAGTGCTAGAAACTGTGTAAGAGGCTTTTGAGGACCAAATTGGAATGCACTATCATTATTTAGTTTATTTTCGGATGAGATTGTAGTGATTTCTATCTTTTTTTTTTTGTCAACAGCTGTGTCAGTTGTAGAGCAAGAATAAGTGTATCGAATACCAGAAGAATTGCATTTGCTTTTCATTTTCTTGATGTATTCTGTGCTTGAGTTGCATAGCAATCACTGGTCATGCACTGAGAGATGAGGGTATTGCCCTTAGAGCAATTTTATAAGAATGATTTGTTAGATTGATTTATTGTGTATCAGATGCATTAATTTTATCAAATGCAGCATCTGTTTTCTAGAAACAAAGACTGATGATAATACCTAAAATAGAATGAGCTCCCATCTAGAACAGAGGAAGTGAAAAGGAACAGAGGAATTATATTTGATAATGAAGATTTGATCACTACTGGGGCAAAAATGACATTAAAATATGTCTGCGTCCTGCAGTGAGATTCCTTGAGTAGTGAATTTAGCTCCTGGCAATGAATATCAAGACATGATTGCAACTCTGTGTTTGTGTAGTGACTTCTAGGTGCTTTGCTCTATAGAACCAAATGGAATGAGAAATGGTCTATTGAAAGTATACCCTGGATAATCCAAAACAGAAATCAAATGCACTTCATTACTAATCAGGAGGAGGACCAGTTGGAACCAAGCACTTATGTAAAAGTCATGGAACAAATGGTTGGAATTGGACTAATATTTAGGTACTTGCTACATGAAAGTTTGAAATGGTTATCCAGATCAAGAGGAGTCAGGATTTCATCTCTTGCATAGCGTGCTTGAGAGCTTACTGGATTGTACCTGCCCACTTACGTAATTAGAAAAGTTTCCCAGTTTTGTTCTTAAGTTTCTTGTCACACATCATATCCAGAATCTCAAGAGGTAAAAACAACTCAGAGACTCGAGGAGTAAAATTTTATAGTAGTAATAGAACCTCGTTTCCCATGTTGATCTCCAGTTTTCGCTTGGCTGAAAGCAAATATTAGAGGGACTTCCAAGAGGACAGAGGACAAGGTGTTGTATTCTTCCTGTATTCTTCGTAATGAAGATGTATGCAGCTGTGGGTGAATTAAGGTAGAAGAAGAAAAATAATAAACAGTGGATAAATAGAAATCCCTGAATTATCAGGGAACTGTGGGGTCACGTTGTCGATCACAGCTAATATGTGGTAATAATAGCCATGGTATGCTTAACATTTTGGAACGTATTGTATTTCCCATTTGGATTAAATTAAATACATACATCATTCTAACAAACCTATCCCAGCAGACTGTGAACTTTGGAAGCAGGGAAGGGAATTAATGGCAATGTATTTCATACTAGTGTTCCTCTGTCTAGTGATTCAATTATTTTCCCATAAAGAATTTACGGTTTCTACACAGCAGATGTTGGTCAGCTTGCGAGCAGACATTGTTGAAGGTGGAGTGAAAAATGACCTTCAAATACAATAAACTAAATGGCTATTATTTTACTTATTGTCTAAGAGACAGGTCTAATAGCCCATTTCAAAATAAGAAGGAAGGAGAACTAGGGCATGGCTGAATTGCAGCACCAACACCCTGCAGTCAAGAGCTGATCTCAAATATAAAAGAAGTCTTAGATACCAAACCATGGTAGTTCATCAGCAAGATTTACTGCCTTTAAAACAGGTATCTGAATATGGGAAGACAGTTGTGAAAATCTATCCCTTCTTGATTTCTTCAATATGAAGTTAATGTCTATAAAATGATCTATTTGAGCAGCTTAGGAAATGGCCTCATTAAAAGGTTTTAAGTAATTGCAAGTTAAATCAGTTATGATATATAAAGACACCAGAAGTGCCCATGTAAGTAACAATGTATTCACAGGTGATCCCATTTCTGTTTTTAGTCATCTGTGACACCAAAAAAAATTCTGTTTTTAGCAATTAAATGCAAAAATGTCTTTTTTTTTTAATGTGGGCTTTAATTTCTGTTTCAGAAACCTGTTCCTGCTGTTTCATGTATACATAACATTTAACCAGGTTTAGGTTCACTTAGAGATTTTTTGGGAGAGGTTGAGAGAGGAAATTTTTTGTTTTTTTCATGCTAAATATATTCTACTGAAGTTTTATTTAAAAATTGATAAAGTAATGATACAGCCTTCATGCTTGCCAAATCCACATAAAGCAGAGAGTCAAAATAAGGATACTGTGAAAATCAATACTGGAGTGCATCTTTAATATATGGCTTGTGTAGCTTCACAAACCTAATTCCTAAGCTTTGCATGCCCACCCAAAACTGCAGGTGTTTTAGACAAACTGTGGGTATAAGGATTGCTGCTTACTGAAGATATCCACATCTGTCCTATTTAGATGAGTTATGCAGGGGGAGAAGATCTTGTTTCTGTTGAGAACACATGTATAAAGCAAGTGAGTATTGCATTTAATTAATGTTCACAACTTTCTGTCAAGTATTTGGGTGAAGACGCTGTCAACCAAACATTGCTGATGATACCTACTATGTAAAACATGTAGGCAAGGGTGAAAAGAGTAGCAGCTGGACAATGATTATTTTTAGTGTTTCCACAGAGTGCCTTTTAATAAGCATTAAAAATGGTTTCCAAAATTAATTTAACCTTGCAAACAGTAGGGAAAGATAGCTTAGAAATAGTGGGCTTGTTTATCTCTAGGATGTGCAGTGATTCTGTATCGTGGTCATTAAGGACAAGACTCCACAACTGATTCAGGTTGCCTGAACGAGATTGCAGCCCGTGCTGCTGCCCTGATATTTAAAAAAAAAAAAAAAAAAAAAAAAAAAGTTCCTGTAGGTCTGCCACCTGCTGAGGACAGGGTCGAGTGCCACTTGGGTGGCAGTGGTAAATCAGAGCAGTTCTCTGGACTTTGAGAAAGCTCACAGCCCAAGATGTGTTGAGGAAGCAAAGATGGAACAAGCACCTGGTCAATATTAATTGAACAGGCTGAGGCAGGGAGGGGAACAATAACCATGTACTAAGAAAAGCACCACAGGAAAGTGTAGGGAAAATCCTCCCATGTCTGCACATTTTCCTCTATTTAAACCTCTAGTTGCTTGAATTTCTGCCTTATTCTCGTGCTTTACTCTTGCCAGATGTTTTATGGTTTAATGCAATTCTGAGCAAGCAACGGCAATACTGAGCTAAGACTTTCTTTACAGCAGTGTAGGAATAGCTACTTTAATGCAGTTTCCCTAATTTTTTCCTTAATTGAGTACCATGTAGGTTCAAATTATCAAAAATACTCTTCAAGACCTACTCCCAGAGAATAACTGTTTCCCCACATTTAAGCAGCAAACAGAAGAAGGGACTGTAGTGATGAATATAAAAGACTTTCATTTGTCACTGCCCTCTATAACCTGTGAGTTTTTGTGCTTGTAGCATCCTTTTGAATAATGCTTGAAATGAAACTGTTACCTTTTGGTGTTTATTGCACATCAGAACACTGTAAGGAGGAAGGAAGTTAAAAGAAGCAGAACTCAGTTGTCTACCTGTTGTTCTGTGTGGTAGATAGGCCTCTAAACTGGTGGAAGACGCTGTGTTTTCTGAGTGCCAACAGGTAACTTTTGCAAGGAGAGAGGTGTATTTATTTTGCAAGACAGAATGCTGGGGAGTAGTGCAAAGACATAAAACTTCCTAACGAAACTTTAATAAAGGTGATTATGGATGACAAGTTTACTAGAAGCTGTTGTCATAAACTATCAGCTGCTGTCATCCACTCTTCCTTCTCCCTGCAGCTTACAGCTCACTTCATGTTGACAGGCCTGTGCTGTAATTTGTGCCCTGTATTTGATTTAAAAATACATTTATATACTGCTGCTGTTCTTTGCTGTTGACACTTTCTTGCTCAGCTGTCTTGGAGTATTATAGAGATAGTAAGAATTGGAATGCCATGGGATTTTACCAGAGAAGGTTGTGGGGCAGACCCCACTCTGTTCTGGAATGAAGTTGTCTTTAAGGCATCAGGATGATAACTCAGTAGTCTGACTCAGATAATTGATTGAGATGGGGACTACATTTACATCCAGGAACACAAACTTGGATTGTAAGAGTTACATTTATTAGAATGCAGTATAAAAAATCCTTCTCTGAGTGCTGTGTTCTTTGTTTTAAAGGAAATAATAATTACTCCAAGTTTAGAAACCAATTATTTTCAATGCATATTGACTCTTTTTTTTTTTCACTTGACTATGAATTTCTCTGTTGCAGCCAAGTGGTACATTCGATGCCCCCCAGTTGAACCAATTTCTCCTTTCTGCTTCAGAGGACAACCTCTAGATCTCATCAATGCCACCAACAGGAGTTGCCTGGAAAAAGTCACCTTTCTGTGAGAAATGAGCATGCTTCTTGTGTGAGTCCTCAGAGCAGGATAATCTAGAGGCTGAAATATTTCATTCAATAGTAGTGTTTGTCAGTGCACACACCCTGATTACGCAGTGCCTCTATGGGCAATATGCAAGCAGTCCCACGATGTTTGGAGAGTTACACTGAATGTCTCCAAACTCTACAAGCTCTGAAATGCCCCATCTGAGATCAGCAGTAGCAATAGCAAACCAAATAATAGAGAAAAGGTAAACTATATTACCCTGAAACTGATGAAAAGAGAAGAGGCTGAGCTGACAAGTTTTAATTGCAGTTGAAGTTCATTTCTCATTCTTTAATTTACTACTTTCATGAAAGACTCTTTTCTTTAGGTAATAGGTGCTTCTAAAGTTTTCTACTGCTATTTCATCATTGCCATCTTTGTAAATTAGCATTGAATTCATGACAGTATTCTGTTCTGCACTTTCAAAATATCTAATTATACTCCCCAGATGCACTGTCTCCCCCTGTGGTGGATTTGGCCCATCTGCCCATGTGTAAATCAGTTTCAGGACGTGGGATTTGAGATCACTTATTTAATTTGAATCATTGAGCTAGGAGATAAAAACAGAAGATGAGGGAGACTGACATGGTATTGAAAACACTGGTTTAGAATGTAAGTTCAGTTTTCACTGCAGAGTGCTGTTGTTTTGTGAAGTAATTGCAGCAAGTCACTAGGTATCTGTCTTTTCCTCAGTTTCCCAAAAAAGAAGATGATAGCAATGCCAAATTTCTTCTATCGCTCAGTAGAAGAAATGGAGCCATGCAAGCACTTGTGAAGATGCAGTTTCAGTAAAAGAAGATGAAATTTTGTATGCTGAGTGCTGTAATAAATAATCACAGCAAACAATTTATGAGTGGTCTTCAGGCATCTTCTGAATCAGCAAATCTTTCTTTTAAAAAAAAATTAAAATCTTTCTTTTAAAAGTAATGAAAATGCCTTTCAGCAAAATAGGAAAAATAATAAAAGTAGTCCTCTATATTTGTGTCGGATGACTTGAAGTGGTTTACCCAGCCTAAAAGAGATGGTTTTGCAGCACAGCAGGTAGGTCTCAATCATCTGTCCCCTGACAGCTGATACAGAGTGTTCTCAGAGTTCACTGCAGGGTGTCAGTTCTGGGTGAAGATGCACTAGATGCTTTCTGAAGAAATATAACATCCAAGGGGGTTGACAACCCCTGCCATGCCAGTGACACACATTGATTGATGTCATGGCAGAAAGAAATTTGTGAGGAGGGTGGCATAGGGTCATTAAAGTCATTCTTCTTGTCAGGAGTAAATGCTGCATGGTCTTCTGTGCCCTTCCCACGGTTCTGCAGCCTCGTGTTCCTACAATCAAACTGCTTGTTGTTTTGTTTCACTCATGTAAGCACATAAAAATGAAATTTGTTGCAATATGAAACACATGAGAAACCAGTATGAACCAAATTTCTCTGCTGTTTAAATCTGAGGGGCAATAATAAAATGGAAAACAAAACAATATTGTGAGACTCAGATTCAGCAGGCTAAATTTTTAAGAGCCAATTACCATTTGTCTTACTGTTTCTTGATGACAACCTGTGGCTTTTGGTGTGTTTGCCTTACTCAAATTAAAAAAGGGTGGAATTTTGGGATTTGTTTTGGTTTAGGGATTTTGAGAGGGTTAAAGGGGTTTTTTTGAGAGGATTGAGAGTGCTGGGTTTTTTAATAGACATAATTTGTGACCTGATTTCTGTTTTCATAGCATTGTGATTGGAGAGTTGGTTTAGGCAAATGCATCACTCTGTTTCAGGTTTATGGATGTTTGCAAAATTCAATGGAACAGATACTATTTATGGGTTTTTTATTGGTATCATCCAGCTCAGAACAAACAGAAAATAGAAATTACATTTATTCTACTTTTTTTTTTAACAGATGCTAAGTAATTTGCCATTTATTCAAAAAAAGAATAACTGGGAAGAGAATGCTGTTTCAAATTCCCAGACTGCAGAGTTTATGAAAACTAATTTAAATTGATGAAGTTTCAGTAAATGCCACCGAGGGACTAAAATAAGCAGCCCACCAATTTCAGCAGACTATATTCTGTGTATTGTAGTAAAAAGGCTTCAAAGTTCTCCTCAACTAGTGAGAACACTGGTGGGTGAGATCATTTTATATCATTCTCTTAAAATGGTTCTTTATAGCCACAATAATAGAGTGGGCATGAAATTGGCTCGAGGTGATGGGAGTTATGGGACAGCAATATATAGTGTAATATACTAGCAGCATAATACATCAGAGGCCTGACTTTAAGACAGAGGACAAACTTTGGTTTAAAGTATAGTTCTGCTAAATCCATATAATCTCTATATATTTATATATTTCATATAAATTATTTCTTCTGAAGTATGGTTCTGCACTTTCTTACTATCCCAGTCTGCCCAGATTCTGTTCACTGTGTCTGTAGGGAAGCTGGCCTTTTAAGAAGATTAAAAGAAATGACAGTGTTGCTCTGTGAAGTTCAAGATTCCTTGGGGATTGGTATTAAGTCAATAGGATCAAGGTAGCTCCCTTTCTTTCCTTCGGAGCACACTACTTAACTATCTGTCAGTCTACTTGTTGTTAAGGTCTCCTCAATCGCTAAGCTCCTAGCCCAACACCTCATTAGTCTCCATGAAAGAACTCAGGGATAGCTGTGTCTGTGTATGTGAAGCCAAGAAGCTTTTGCTGCTCCTTCCTCCCAATGGCACTTGATATAACCAAGAGAATTTAAGTTCATTTGTGGTTGTCCAGAAGAGTTTATAGTGGATTTTCTATCACAGTACACACTTTGTCTCTGATGATGAAGACAATATGTATATGTAAACAGCCTTAGCAGCTAAGGCAGTTTGATAACCATGAACATTGCTATCATTTGATAGCCATGAATAGGAAGCACCTTCTAGATAACAGGTGAAAGGTCATCTTGTCGTTTTCTAAGAGAGCTGCTCCTTCAAATGTGAGATTTAGATTATATTAACTGATAAAACTGTCTTTTTCCAATAAGCAGTGGATGGGGGAGAGTCAATTTGTCTAAGGAAGGTTTACGCTCACATGTCATATTCCTATTAGAGATGAACCTTGAAATATGTGGAGAGGTTTTTTTTCTCCCTCTGTTTTTCAGGATGGTGCTTCAGAGGCAAATTACATGTTCCATTCCAGCCAGATGGAAAGTGTAGACTGGGGAGCTGATTTTATTAAAAGCAGAGAAAACTCTCTATCAGACAACAGAAAATTCTCTCTCAGACATTGGTTAGTCATGTAGCAGAGTACTAATCAGAGTAAATGCAAGCTAAAAATGCATTAGTGTGAGAAATAGGAGTATTCGCATAATCTTGTTCTTTAAAACATTGAAGCACCTTTAGGAAACTTCCCAGTACACTTTCAGGCACAGGATAGCATGCTGAGGACAAGTTTTCATGCCTTCAAAAGTCATCAGGCAACCACACTTACTGTGAAGCCATGCTTCATTCTTTCCTTTTCCATTAGACTGCCACCTTTTTGAGGTTTAGTTCTCACACCTATCCAATTATCAATTGATGAAAGCACCCACGTGAGAATACTATTGGTGACCACTACCTGTGAATAATCTTAGACAGCTGGCTTAGGCACAAATTAATGGTCTGTAAAGCACCTGTTGGTTTATTTTCATTTATGCAAAATAATAATAAACTGTTGCTGACTTGGAGTGTGTTTCTCAGTAATTATTTATACCAGAGAGAAACATTTCCTTACTCAAACTCAGCTGTTATTAGCAATACATTTATTCTCAGCAAATATAATTTCACCCAACTTGGCTTTTGTCAATTAGTTCTTGAGAAGTGGCTTTTGTATATGAATTTCTGCAAGCTGTAGCAAAAACAAAACTGCAGGGACAGGTGTCAAAAATCTCAACCATCTGCTGTGCTAATAACCACGAGGTTCAGAGCACTGCAATGGAGTTAACGGACTATCTCAGTGTTGTTCTATACCTTGACAAGCTTTGTGTTTCAAATGAGATAACAGAAGGCACTGTGTGCCAAGCTAAGTCCTCACTGCATAATCCTGAATTTTCTCCACCAGAGTGAAGACAGCAAAATGTAAACCTGATCCCTAAGATGCTAAGTGTCTTCACTCCTTGCTTTCTTGGGGCAAGTGATACCAGATTCTAACACTTAAAAGTAACTGTTCAGGTACAGCAAAGACATTTGGGAAAGTCTGCAAGACATTCAGTTGTTATGTTCACTTATTTACTTAATTTTCTTTGCTATTCGACAAATCAACACAGGAATTAATTTTGCAAAGATGCTTGAGAGAGGTCAACTTTTAACCCTGGATCGCCATCACTGCCCTTAAGCAATGAACGGTTTGTATCGTTTTGTCCTTAGACTTCACCTGACCAGTATTTCAGGTGACCAGAAGCTCTTAGTCATACTATATACTAAGTATGGAAGTATAAACTACAACATATTGAAATATTGAGAGATGCTATTTGTGAAATCAAAGCAGCGTTTTGCAGGCAGCAGGGTGGTGCTGCTGAGCATGTCAAATTGCATCAGTCCCCAGTGTCACATATTCTTAAACACAGGTTGTTATTCCTGGACAGCTTATCTTATTCTGTGGTTACTACCACAGTAGACTGTCCTGCTTCTGCATTCAGTGCACATAAGCCTCATGCTGAAGCTTGTGTGAGTTTTATTTGATTAGTGGAGATTTGGATGTTTCTGGACAGAAGAACTATGTGGCCTGTGTAACAGTGTGGCTAAACCATCTGAGGTTTCCTGGGGTATCTGGCTCTGCTATATGGAATCTTTAAAGCTTTTAATCATTTCTGTTGTCCATGATGATTGTGTGCTATTGAGTATAAAAGAAAAAGGAAACTTTTTGTTGTTGTTGCTCTTTGTCGTTGTGTAACTACCATACTCCATGTTTTAGTTCCTCATAAGAATTGTAGTCTGAAGGGGGCTACAAGAAAGCTGGGGAGGAACTTTTTAGGATATCAGGTAGTGATAGGACTAGGGGGAATGGAATAAAGCTGGAAGTGGGGAGATTCAGGCTGGAAGTGAGGAAGAAGTTCTTCCCCATGAGAGTGGTGAGAGCCTGGAATGGGTTGCCCAGGGAGGTGGTTCAGGCCCCATCCCTGGAGGTTTTTAAGGCCAGGGTGGATGAGGCTCTGGCCAGCCTGATCTAGTGTGAGGTGTCCCTGCCCATGGCAGGGGGGTTGGAACTAGATGATCCTTGTGGTCCCTTCCAACCCTGACTGATTCTATGATTCTATAAGTAGGAAAGGGATGATATAAGGTATTTCTAGCTCGTATTATGGCTTGTACTTACCAAAATCATAAGGTAGTCAAAAATATTTAGGAAAAAAGCCGACAAGAAAAGAGAACCCTGGAATTACTTTTATTCCCTGTCATGCTCAAACTATTACTGCACTAATTTTTAAAAAGAATGACATTGAATGATGATGAAAGCAGTTCAGTGGAAATCTGTAGAAAATCTTTCAAATCAAGCTGGTATAAAGCTTGTTTGACTGTTGGCCAAATGTACAGTATGCATAGCCACTTGCTATTCTACTGTCACAGCAAAGTAAGGTCAGGCACTCAGCTGGTGTTCATGAGGGCACCAGACAGTGATGCAGCTGCTCCAAAAGCAGATGGTGAGGTGTGACCCAAAGGAAATAATCAGAACAGAAAAGGGCATTTCTACAGCCAGCCACCTAATCTTATATCTCTAGCTTAAAAATCAGGAGAGGCTTGAAAGAAGTGCTGTTAAGAGAGAAGTGTATTCTCTGCATGCATATAGACTGCACATTGTATATATAATGATACAGATCTCATGCTGTACCAGTGTACAGTAAGAATATAATACTATTAGTTTTACAGTATACTATATAAACATACACATTAAATACAGCCCATCATATATAAAAAAAGGAAGTGCTAGGCAGTACTGACCTAGCAAATCAATTTATACTCATATTTCAAAATGAGAATGTTCAGTATCAAAGTCCATAAAACTAACCCAAAGCATATACTGGCAAGGAAGTTTCCTGAGCAAATTTGTTGAAGACAGCTTGTCCCAGTGCCACACACAACTCTGGAACTGTAACCTTAACAAATGTAGCTTTCTTGCCCATATGTAAGAAAGAAACTTATAGTAAGTCATTAGGCAAGCATCTGGCACCGGGGAGACTAAAATTCTCACACAAGCTGCTCATGACACATTGCAGTGCCTGTTCCTGACTCAGAGCAGCATGGTGCTCGGTGTGCATTAGGGGCCCACCTGCATCCTGCAGTCATGGAATGCAGGGCTCTTACACGTTTTGTCTGCATGATTTTAGATCCTCTGATTCAAATGAGAGAAGTCTGTGCTATTTACTCGTTCTCTGAGTCACTTACCTAATCACAGCCAAGGTGCAGGCATGCCATTATCAGACAGGTCCTACCTGCATGTTAATGTTCTGTGGATGAAGGTATTTGCTTGCTGGTCTTGTTTTTTATATTGCTTTTTAGGAGGTTCAGTGCTGGATACAGTTAGAAGTGTGTTGCTTTCTGGATGTGTTAGTTCAATTAGCCATTATTCCTGCCTGATTTTTGACTTAAGATTGTGCCAGATGTAGCTGCAACGTTTCAAAGCTTCTTTGTCAGTTTTCAAGAAATGAACACATGTTGTATTAACCAAGCTATATTTCATTTTTCTGGCTTCACTTTTTCTCTCTTGTTGTATCATCTTTGTTCAAAACAAGCTGACTGCTCCTTACATGCAATAATCTGGCTGATTTTTAGCTCTTTCAAGGGGAAGGAACAACTAAATCTCGTCTCCAATGGCACCAAGTTTCAACTGACATGAGTTGTGACAAGAAATGTTCTTTTTACATAGGATAAAGCCCTAAATGCTTGCTAGATAACCTGAACAGAGAAGACCATATCAGTCCTCAATAACAGTACTTAAGGTAGATGACTGGTGTAGATCTACCAAGTATGTTGCAATCCCATTCCAACTTGCAAGAAAATGTCAGTGGTTTAGAAAGGCTAAGACATAGCCCTGTTGTTAAGTAAAGGTTTATAACAGATACCATTCCTTTGATTTATTTCCTTATGCTACTTGTGATTTTTTGCATAATGCTAGTCCAGCTTCTCTTCTGATGTTACTGTTACACAATTTCCAAAAAAAGTACTGATTTTCAGAGTAAATGAATTGTCTTATTTTACAGTTACTAGTTAATATAAATGTGGCACTCATTTTACAATCAAGTTTTATTCACTAAAACGATCTTTTGGCCATTTAAAACACACATAAACATTTTCAGCCTGCCCTTTATTTTAGTAACTGCAACATATTGGAAGGAAAAAAGTCAAGGTCATACTTCAAATTCCTCATGTTCCTTCATTGTGAATAATCCTCATAATTTTTTAGGCAAAATCAGCCTTTACTTTTCCTATCTGGTAGCAGCCTTGCTTTGCATATTGATAATACCATGTGCTGTCGATGCAGTCTTTAAAGTTAGTCTGTAAAGTAAAGTGGATAGTGCTGCACCTATTTTACTAAGAGAGCAAGGACTAGTTTCAAACAAGTTTTGACAACTCTCAACATGTATCCTAGAGGGCCAACATTAGGTTCTCTGTTTCACAGGAAAAAAATTGTTTTGATGTCACTCACCAAGGGAATATACAGGTCACATTGGCAGGCAGTAAGAAAAGAACCAAAACAAAACCCTTTCTTCAGAATCTCTGAAAAGAGAGTCTAATTGTATCAATAATGTTTTTAAAAACATGAGTTACTCATTGATTTTTGAAACCCTATGAACATATGGATAGCTTTGATTTCTCCTTCCACTGTTACTGACTCATGACTGCAGAAGCTTTGGGCCTTTTTGAAGGGCAATGCATGTATAGGAATGCAGGGGTTCTCAGGAAGAAAACAAGCAGGCTGAAGAACATTGGTGGTTTCTGATTCCTACTGATTTGAAAAGGAATCATAGTATTTTCAGAATGCAGAGTAGAATTCTTAGGGGAGGGGAATAGGTTCTCTGTTGTAGTAGTGCAAAGGCTGCTCTACAGATCAGTGTACTTCACAAATACTGTGACCAAGTCTTCAGTATTCCTCTGTTATACACAGAGATGGATCTGCCAGTGAAAGAAGATTCAGACTGAGACACAGAAATTTAGTTTGCCTGAGTCAGTGAGTCAATGGCAGAGCAGAATAGGAGTAGTATCTAGTTTCTAATGTCTCTGTGATCTGCTCTCTTGGTAGTGTAAAGACAAAAGAACTTTGATGGTGTGATGCCTCTGATTTTTGGATGCCTACCTCAACAGAAGCTGATGCTTCTAAACGGAGCTTAGGAAAACTGGTTCTGGCACAGGTGCCTCCATCTGGGCAGAGGAGAGTCATCTTTAAGGTTTTGAGTGGCAGTTACAGAACATCTGAAAGACAAAGAACAGGTCTGCTAGAAAGAACTGCAGAAAAGGCTGCCATTTAATCACTGAATATTTATGATACCTATTGCCAAATATTCTTTCTCATTTGAACTGCAGACTAAGTCTAGGGTGTTCTTTCATGCAAATATAAAGTTTGGGAAGCCTAGAGTTCTTCTAGGATAAAAGACTTGTTTGATTTCTTAAAATTCTGTCCAGTCCCTTTAAATAGGATTCTATATATTCACATATTTCACTTCTGTAGGGTCTCCAGTCATTCTTTCCTTCTTCTGGTCACTTGACAATTTGCCATGTATGTAGGCTTTCAGAGCATGGTAGATAAGTACTCCTCTTCTGTACTTGCAACCTTACTGTAGCCAAGGGACACCTGTGTTTTGGCTGTCTTCTATAGAGATGCTTTGCCAAGACCTTTTCTCTGCTGCTGTGTTTACCGTTTAGCTTAACCACAGTAATTTTGCTATTAGAAAGAGTTGTTGTGTAGGAAATTCTACTGATTCCTATATTTTGAGGTGCATTCACTAGTGTTGCCAGAAGATTATCATTACCTCTATTAGGGAGAGTGCTGTTAGTTCTCAAAGCACCACACAGGATTTTAAATGCCATTTGAAAAAATTCCAGGTTCTGATGGTATTCTTTGTGGTAAAAGTCTTTTAATGATCCAGTAGTCCTCAAAACTGACAACTCTGTAATTTGAAAACTTGATGCACAGATGTTTCATTATTGCTGTGGGCACAGATGATTTTCCTACATTTAATCTTAGTTGCTATAGTTACAGTCAATGCAGAAAATTATGCTTTTCAATAGGTGTTGGGGTTGGGAGTTTTTAAAGCATAAAAATGAGCATTTTCTTGTATTTTCAGCATGTGCATTCTTAGATATAAACCCTAGTGGAATTTCAGCAGTTTTGGTAATTTGCCAATCTACAATTTGAAATTTTCCTGCCAGTTCCGTTTAGTTCTATCATACATTCCACCACACTCTTTCAGATTTTCCCTTTGTGCCATCATGTCAGGCTGCTTTTTTTTTTCTTGTCCCTTTCTCCCTGTTTTGAGGAGGTAGGTGGCAATTGGACAAGAACGGCTTCTGTCAACTGGACTCGCCTACTTAAAGTCAAAGAGATGCTTCTGCATTCTCTAGGGGATCCACACCTCCTTTTGGCTGAAATCTTGTGGATTTCCTCAGCACTGACCCGCTGTCCAATTTCTTCTCTGTTAGCAAATCTCACTTTCCTTCCTTTCAGACATATGTTACTTACTACTTTGCTCACCTTTAAAGTAGAAAGCCTTTTGTTTTCTACCTTTTCCTCATTTCTTTACATGTCTCTGATTAGACACAGGCAGGTTTTTAAGTTTTTTTTTCTTTTATATTTGCCATTATAATAGCACGATGAAGGTTCAACTTTAGATATTTACAGAACTAAGCTGTTTTACAAACTAATAAAATTGAGTTCCACTACAAGTCTGTGTTTCTTCTATTAACTTTGACTCTTATGCTTTCAAATTGCAAATGTTGTAAGAACTACACTGATGCTTTCCAGTGAAGGAAAGGGATTTACAGAGCCTATTGGCAGGGACATATTCTGATGGCACAATCTCTGAAAGATTGAGACATTGACTAAATTCCAACATGTTATCAATTTAAATCTGCATAACATGTTGCTCAGGTTATCAGTAAATCAAAATAAATACTGGGTATTGCTTTTGTGTGGGGTTTTTTCCTTCTACATTTGGGTGATGTTTGTACTCAAGAAACCAGTAGAATGCTGATCACATTTACAAAGTTTACTCAACAATCAACATTTTTCTTTCTTAGCTAATGGGAAAAAAAAAAAAGCTAACTTTATGAATCTTTTCAAGGAATTAATTATTATCATTTTATTTCATCCATTATGTTAAATAGTTTAACGTAGTTGTAGATTATTCCAGTCACCCAAACTCATTCCAGTGACTAACTAACTTTTTTTTTTCCTCTTTCTTAATTTTATTTTGCCAAGTACTTAAGTGAACTAGAAAAGAGAGATACTGGAGATTTCAGTCCCTTGCTACAGGAGAGATCAAAGTGAGACTTCTGTTAAGCTTGGTGTTTACTAAATAGAAGGGAGGAGAAGACACAAGGCACTAAATTTTATACTGACAACTTTTTTCACTAGTTCTAAAATTGGAGTATTGGGGTTCATTGAGCCTGATGTGTCATTGCAGATATCTTTAGTGTAGCATTAATAGCACTTTATAAAATGTAATTAACTGAAATTAAAAGGTATATAAATATAATGAATCCATAGAATAGCTTTCCTTTAATGATAAATTAATGACTTGCTGCTCCTGTGAACTGGAACTATATGTGCAAATAGATGACTTTGTGTTTCCACAATTTGTCCTTATCCTGTAAGTTCATTTAAGAAGTTTCTGGGTGAGGAGACCACTGGTCCATATCCAATTTCAGAGTCCCAATGCTCTGTTCATTGATTAGCTGCTAAGAAAGCACGATTCAAATCATTACTGTCAAAACATTTAAAATGCCCTGTTTGGCTCTGAGAGCTTGAAAATGTGAACTGCTTATGCAAATTCAAACCAGCATGAATATCAGTTTTGATTTGAACCCTGCAAAATCTGAACAACCATGAGCAAAGGCCAAATCAATTATTTTCTGCTTAGCAGCCATTGCATCTTGGCATTTTAAGTTAAAAAGTAACATGAGTGTTTTGTAAAATACTGGTCTATGCAAAACTTCTGGAAAAATCTAGCCTTCCTGTGCCTCCCAAACTTGATAGACAGTCTCCTAGAAATGCCTTTTTTTTTTTTGTTTCACTTTTCTTTCTAAGAGAGAGGCTTTTGATCATATTATAAAATTTGGCCAGAAAACTTGCTGGTACAAATTGGTTAATTCATCTAAAGTCATCAAGATTGTATGAATTCATCGGCTATAATTTTTCCTCTGTACAGAAAAATATTCTGAGGAAGATCTTTTTGTACTTTGTTCAAAATTATGTCTCTAGTTCATGTGCTCCATTTCATATTTCCTTAAGAAAGGATAGCCTTGTTCCATTATTGTGTTTAAAGGTATCTGGGCTCACCAGTTCATGCAAACCAAAATGGGTCTTTATGAGCTATTATGTGGTTTTATATTCTTTAGAATAAATATTTTATTAATATTTCTTTTCCATGCCCTAAATGCAGAGTGTGAACACTAATCCTTACTCTATTAAAGCTTTTAGGTGCCAGAAAAAGATAACACATTGCAATGTGTAGTATTTTCCATATATATCTTCTGTCTTTGGGAAACCTCTTTCTTTAATTGTCAAAACAGACTATTAGTATTAACCTGGTTAAATCAAATTTAAATTAATGCAGACAGCTCATCATATAAAGTGATTCATATGCAAAGCACAGTATCTGTGCATAATTTAGTGAAATACAGAAGTTAATATCAAGAGTTTTAGGAAAAAGGAATTGCATCAAGTGCAATTTAACCTAATTGAGATTGATTTAAAATAACTTTATTTTGAAGGGGGATCTGATTTTTCAAAAGCTGTCTTTTTTCCCCTCACTCTACAGACTTTCCAGCTTTATGAACTTTCTTTATAATCTACCTAGCTGTGCACTAGATAGATTAGTTTCCATACTACCCAAATTTCATCTGTTATCTCATGCTTTCAGTAATTTCCTACAATTCTCCATATTTTTCTTATTTCCTCATGCTAGCTCTCATCTAAAATCAACACAGATTTTAGAAAGCAAAACCATGCAGCATTAGTACTAATCAAGTCTTTAATTTATCTTTATTAAGACACAATTTTTTGACGAAGGGCAGTTGGGGTATGATGACTTTTTATGCATAAATGAAGCTGGGTGATGAGCTGCTGGCAAGCTCACCCTGAGTGATTCTAAAGTTAATGGACGTTGATGTTTGAGTTCTTGTGGTGGTGGTGGTTGGTGTGGTTTGTATGTGTTGGTTTGGTTGGTTGGTTTGGTTTGCGTACTGCATTCAGTTCTTAGTATTTCCCTTACTTTTTTTTACTCTCTTCCATTTCCTGTTTCGTTTCTGCCCCACTTCTGTTTGGTTTCTGCCCCACTTCAATTAAAAGAGGTTTTTAAGGCCAGGCTGGATGTGGCTCTGAGCAACCTGCTCAAGTGTGAGGTGTTCCCTGCCCATGGCAGGGAGATTGGAACTAGATGATCCTTGAGGTCCCTTCCAACACTAACAATTCTGTGATTTTATGATTCTAAATAAAGGGCAGAGGGAATAATACCATTCAAATTCTGGAGATTTGTTGGGACAGGGCTTTGAAGTGTTGTATTAGACTGCTGCTTTTGAGGTTTATTAAATAATATTTGTGCTCTAGGAGTGGGCTCTTAAGGTCAAAGATGTTGATTTTCAGATGAGTTAGCTTTAAGTGTCTGTGTGCTTCAAACTAGCCTGGTGAAAAGCCACCTGTCCAGGAAGAAAAATAATCTAGCACATGACTAATATGGCTTTTTACCACAACAAGAAAAAACTCCACCCCAAAGCAAGAAAACCTGTAGCCTTCCTGAAGAAAATTGTTTAAGGTCGCTGCAGTCCTTCCTTGCCCTTCTCCCTAATCTCTCCATTATAGGTGGCTGCAGGCACTTAGATACCTTAACAGCACTATTTGTTTTGTGCGCATTGTATTTGATGGATCCGATGCTTTGTTCACCTTACAAATTACTGACATCTACAACTACTTGTTTCTTGTAATAAAGCTGGGTTTGTGATTATGGACTGAATAATAAGGGCATGGATCACAACTGTGCTGTAGAATCACAGGGCTGTCATGTTAACAATAAAAGAGATAGTACTGTATTTTAATGACTGGTAATAGCAGTAAGTGAAACAGGAAGCTATATTGTGTATGAGGAGAGGACGTGGTTTAAAACAGAAGTGAAAGAGCTACTGAAGCACAGTTAGATTAAATAGCAAGAAATACCTTTTGCCCTGCATGCCATCCTTCAATGGCAGCCGATAAAAAGATGATGGGTGGCCTGCTGTACAGTCAGTCAACACCAAATGAGATAGAAAAGATAAATTCAAAGAAGCACAGAGTGGTGTAGCTCAAACACAGAGAATTTAATTACTATCAGTGAAATCTGGGCAGGCAGGAGGTAGTATAACTGTGACATTTAGCACAACCAAGAGCAGTCTTAACCACCTGTGACTATTCTTCCATTTAAAGCAGTCACAAGATAGATGTGTTTTGGTGTGGTGTTTCCTGCAATATTCAAGACCAAGCATGGAGCAAGTCACTATGTTGGTTGTCTTGGGAAGCTTTGCTCAGGCAGCTCGATTTTCTATTCAATGACACAGTATCCAGATTTCAGTTGTGCCAACCAGTAAGCAGAAGAGCTAAAGTAAAGGGTGCTGGTATTATCTGAGAAGCAGTGACTGGGTCAAACAAGAAATTTTCCTTATAGCCTGAATTCCAAAATGGCAAAAATAAGGATCTGAGACAGTAAGATAAATGTCATAAATTCCTGGCATTATTCGTAAGACACAGAAGTTTACATAGGCTTTCTAATAACTCCTTAATTTTGATCCTCTCCTTTTTTTCATTTATCTTTGTTTTTACATTTTATTTTCATTGTAAGCCTGGAAATATTGGCTGAGGAGGTAGGAAGAGGATCAGACGTGGAACTGGGCAGGATTCTAGTAAATACCATCAGAATTTTGATGCAATCAATGTGTTCCCCCAGAGTGTTTGGATTCTTTCAAATTGGCATTTGCTCTCCTAAATCTGTTCTGTCAGAAGAGTTTTGACCAGCTCTGATATCTGCAGGATAAAGCAAACTTTTCCTATAAGAGGATTTATTCTAGTTGTGAATATAGCTTAAAGGCCTTGAAAGCAAACTGCTATGGAGAAGACTGAAATAAAAGGTTTGCATTTTTGTTCTTCCAAAAAGAAGCAAAGCATAAAGTGACTTCCTGTGGAGAAGATGGAAAACTGTGCTATTTTGCTTAACAGAATTATTCCTACTCAATAATAAGTAGGTGGAGAGTGAGGAAGTGATCTTTTTAATTCTTTTTCATTGCCCATCTTTTGTGATCTCTGTTCATTTCCCAGACATAAATTTCCAATCTGTATTCTTTCCTCTTACAAAGACCTGGATACAAGAACAGGGAAGTAGAAGATTCTTTGCATTAGAAAATATTGTCTTATTTCCAATCTAGAGCTAAAAGTGTATAGTTTAGGCTATTAGAATAATAAAACAGTAAAGGAGCTCTACAGTAAATGCACTTACAGAAATAACCTTACCAAGCAATATATTTTAAGAGAATAGTGGTCTGGGCAGGCAAGGGCAGAAATAACATCAGGTGAATGTAGTAAAGAGCTGACAAATGGTACTTCTCAACAAATGGGCTCTTTTTGTGGATAAAAAGCTCTGAACAAGTAACCTCTGAGGAAATCAATTCCCAAAAGGCTGTATAATCCTCCGAGGCCAGCTCTAGTGCTCTTTTGTCTCTAATTGTATTGACAGCTGGTAGTTCCAACTTTCTGGCAATTTATCTTTCCACTGCATATTTATTGAGAGGTTTCTTGTCATAGTATTGACCATACATTAACAAGGAAGTAGTGGATAATAGCAAAATCCCTACGGCCCTGACAGATGTTTTCTTGGCATGGGAGCTCTTGCTGACAGCAATGAGCCTTTTGGCATATGCACAACAAAGTGAAACTTAACAGTTTTGAATAAAAATAAAGCATTAGTTAAATGCAAGAAGTGAGTCAATGCTCTATATTCAGTTCCTGATTGAAAACGAGATTGTCATGGTAATTTTTTTTTTTACATAGGCACATGCAAAATTATATGGAGATTAACATGCAAAGCTAAAATAAAGGTAAAACAAATGCTGAGGAGATTAGGGTGATTTCATTTTCTTTATAAAAAGGCGATTCCAAAAGAGAAATTATGGAAAAAAGAACTTCTAAATTTAGGGGGAGATTGTGTGTGTCTCATTCTTTACCAAAATTTTAAGTGCAGATATTTGAACCATTAAGTAGAGTACTTTAAGTGCTTTTGCACAGTGACTGCTGCCTTAATGATCTTGACATTCAATTACTATATGTGGATATTAATTTTTAATAGCCATATTATATTCAAGACATCCATTCAACTTTTGGCAGGTACTGGGAAAATAATACTTTATAAAGTCAGCTGGGCAATGATCATCTATTCCTTGTAACCAAGGTACTCTGTCATAGTGCTTTACTTTTGCTTTCCTTATACATACCCTTTGCAGTGCCTGCAGATTCACCTGCTCCCAAGCTCAACACATGTTCAGTAAGTGGTTCTGTTTTCATCTGTAGTGCAAACTCTGAAGTTTGTGGCTGCAGTATGTTTGGCAAGGAGCTTCTGCCTGCTGTCTTGACTTTGAGACTTCAGCATTTCAGGAGGAAATGAACCCAGTAATGGCATAGCTGATTAGGAGCATTACAGCTAAATGCTATTAAAAGCATAGGAATAAAGTTTTATTTAAACACTAACATTGAATTCCAACCCTAGTATCCTGCTTCTGAGGTTTAACAACTTAGTTCCACAAAGCCCTGTAGCACAACAGCAAAACTCTTAAACTGTTATAAGGACTTGGAAATTGTTTAGGTGGAGCAGAAACCAAAAGCCATAAGGAGCTACTACAGCAAGTTTGGGAGAAAAGATGCAGTTCAGATGGCCATTCAGGTGGTCATTCAGGTGGAAGAGGATTCCCCCAGAGACTCCATCTGCCTCTCTGCCCTGTGGGTGCCACAATGGTTTAACGCAGTATAAATATCTGAAAAAATGAAGCTTTTGGATTTTGCCCAACCCTAAAAAAAAGAATAAGCTCTTCTGCCTAGTACAGTATCCTGCTGAACTCCTGGGCAATATCTTTTAGCATATATGCCCTCCTGAGAAAGTGGCATAAGAATACCTTCCTGAAAAAATATTATGCTGTAAAAGACAGGGTTATTTTTCTGTAGTTGTGCATCCTCCTGATGATTCGAGAGAGTGAAAGGTTAGGTAAGGAAGACAGGCCTAAAAAGTTCTTGAAGCAAGCTAAGCCTTCACAAGTGAGGACAGTGAGGAATTTGCCACACAAGGGGAGACTGCAGCACAGAACAAGGCATTGTTCTGTCCTGCAAAAGGTTAAGCATGGCATTGCTATGCTTGGTGAGAAAGTCATTGCTCTCATGTGGCCATCCACAGGAACAAAATTTGTGTAGCTGCAGGTTTATTCATTCTGCATAAGCAGACCCTAGCAGTAACTGATTTTCATCAAATCATAACAAATTTCATAAACTGAACTTTCTGAACATTATTGGACAAAATTTTAATATCTTATCATGACAACCTGTTTTCCTGAGACATTGTGTTACAGACCTTTCACATAAAGCATCTTTAATCTCCATTTCTCAAACATCTATCACTGAATATATTCTGCCTGTGCCTCAGAAGAAAATCAGATTAGACGCATACAAGGAATTCTTAACAACGTATTTTACTTTGAGAGAGATATTAATGTTGATTTGATTTTGGGGTTGTTGTGTTTTATGGTTTGCATTTTGATTACATCTGATTAACTTAAGGGGAGGCTAGGAGAGATGAAAGATTAAGTCATACTATTTTGAGGCAGATAAAGGATGATAGATGACACAAACTAAATAACCCAGTCTATCAAACTAATGTGCTCAGTAATCATTAGTCACCTGCATGATGCTCGTGGTGCTTCATCATCTATAATTGAGCAATGCAAGCCTGATTTATAAATACTTTTTGAAATAAAAACACTGCTCACCGTCTGCTTTGATTTCAAATTACATTTCATTTGATTGTTTTGATAGCCATGAGGTATTTGGAAAAATAATAGTGAGTCTCCAAAGCTTTCTGCATTAAAGCACAAATACTTATTTTTTCGAAAGCATTTGAAAGTTCATTTATGATCTGACCATTTCTTTACTGACTGTGGAGAATTAGCAATTCACCAACGTGACAAACACAATGCTGAAAATTACAAGGGAGAAGTAACTCAAACAAAATCATGTAATTAAGAGTCAATTTAACATGACTCCAATTTCTATAGGTAATGTTTCTCCTGGAAACCACACACACACACAGAACTTGTATCACTAATGCAAGTGAGTTATAACAATAAGATTGCATCATCTAACTTCTTAAATCCTGTGAGTACTGGAAAGTAGATAGGCATTGGGCACCTACCTCCTCAAGAACACTTTCAGCAATCATCTCTAGTGTTTCTATGGTGTAAATAATTTTGTTGCTGGTTTTATAGGGTTTATGGCTGGGTTAGAGAGAGCAAGATCAGAGGCTGGCCAAACTGGGCCATATTTATAGAAACTAACATGGCATCTTTCCAGTGTTTGGATTTATTCAAACTTTTATAAGTATAGTGAGCATTCTGGTCCTTCTCTGAACAATTCACAGTTGTTGCTTTAATTGCATTATTTTTAGAATACCACTCTAGATGTTTTGTACTCTTATTTACTCTGGATTCAAGAACTAACAGCAATAAAAAAGTGAAGGTTGTTAAGCAAATGATGCTGTTTCAAAAGTTTCAGGAATCTGGCAAATGGCATAAGGTTTTCTTTCAAATCTGGGCAAACCTGGGCTGTGAACAAGCCTTTTTAATGAAAAGGGCAGCTTTTAAATGGAGTCCCAAAGGGTAATTATAATTTTCTGGGAATCTCATTAGCATGCAAAGTGGCACAGGCAGAATGGCAATATGAGCCTTGGGAGGCAGCCGAGGGGACAGTAATGCATATATTATTGTAGTGTGTGCAATAATATTTAGCATTGGAAAGACTACTGTGGCTTATCCAAGCATTTGATATGATTCTTAATGCCATAATACATTCATTTATTTTATCTTGAGTTTAGAGCTTCATTGTGGATTTAGAAGACATGGGTTGCACTTTATTCATTACAGAAAGTCCAGTTACAGTAAACATGAAGTGATTTGAATGAGCTGGATCTGTGCATTGCAGCTCTCCATCTTTGCAGTTCACTGGGGCTCAGTTTCTGGTTTGCTGGAAAGATTTGTTTAGGGCTGGATTCAATTTTTTGGCTAGTAAAATATCAGCTTAATTCAAATAAATGTTTCTGATATTTTGTGGAAAAGTCACCTCTAATATAAGACTTTTTTAATGCTCTGTCATGAGGATGCTAAATTCACCTTCCTTTGAGCAGGAGGGTTGGGCCAGAAGACCTGCAGCATGTCCTTTGAACCTAAATACTTGTATACTTGGTGCTGCCCACAAATACCTCACTGTTGCTGAATTAATAAATTGATTTAAAATACATGGCCATATTCTTCACCCTCATTTTGGGCCACCCTTCCTAGGAAAAGAAGTTTGAGCATGGAGATGAGTGCTGACCTAATGCTATTTATAAGCACCAAAATAATTTATTCTGTCCATAGGTCAGGTGTTGGTTCATGTGGAAAGAAGCTAGTAAAGCAATTTTCTTTGGCCTAATTCTGTTCTGCAAAAGGCTGTCTTTCTGTGACTTACATAGAGGCTTGAGGAGAAGGTTGCTTTGGGCTTTGTCCATTCTGAACTTGAAAGGCTCCATGGATGGAGGCTGCTCAACCTTCCTGGACAGCCTCTTTCCCTTTTGCCCTGTTCTTATGGGCATAAAGCTGCTCCTGATATCCACTTTGAATCTCTCCTGTGTCAGCTTAAAACTGTTGCTTCTCATCCTCCCTCCACAAACTACTGTGAAGAGCCTGGCATATTCTTCTCCCTCTGACAAATCCTATTCACCTCTTCACATAGTGCTTCAAGTGCTGCTTCAGAAGAATTAATGAAATGAAGTTTGATGAAGCTTTGTTTTCTACCTTCCTTAATGCTTCTCATCCCATTCACTAATAGAGTTTCTCAGCTGGCATTATGCAAGGTCTTGAGTGCCTTCAGAGAGTATTTCTGATTGCTCTCTTTAAAGTGATGGAAACCACCTGAAAAAGCAAAACAATGCAGGATATTAAAGAAATCTACATAATAAGAATTCTGAATCTGTATGACATCATGCTGCTAATAGCACTTACTCCAAAAGTCATGTGGCAAGTGCCTCATGATAAATAAATGAGATTCTGTGGTTATTATACCTAGCTGACTCCTGAGGATGTAAGTTAAAAAAAGATAATAATGTGACTCCACAAGAGAATAATATTTTTGGGAAAGATCATGCTGGCCATCCCTGTACTTCAGGGAAAAGAAGTTACCCATGCTCCACCAAAGTTTTCAAGACTGAATTTTTCTCCTGTTATAACTGATCATTTGCCATTTCCTAATCCCATAAGACTTTCTAGGCTCATATATTCATGCTTTAGTCTCTGTTCTTCTTAAAACATTAAAGGTACTCATGAGTTTGAATTTACAGTTTACAAACATGTTTTATGTGTGGCCTGAAACTTAGAGAAGTATCAGTGAAAGGACAACAGACATTTCCTGGACTAATGCTTTTACTGTACTGAGAGTTACTCAGATGAACTGCACATAGGATGCGTTATATCTGAGCATGCATTTTATCAGTCCTGCTGTAATGTTGCATCCATAAAAAGTGGTAGAAGACAGTGGTATATTAAAAAAGTAAATCGTAGGAGAGATGTGTTTCTTCTTAAAACGCCATGGCTTTCACTTTGTTGTTTATGTCAGGATTTTCATGCCACGCTTTTATATTTTACTCCTTTTGACATTAATGGCTGGTCCTCATTGGGCTTTTATTGGCTCATTCTTCTAGCTGCTTTTGAAAACCTCATTGTGTGTTTTATGTTCCATAATTTTGAATACTTATAGTAATACCAAAAACTTTGTTCTAGCAAAATTTAAGTGATATCACCTGAAAACCAGATGACTGGACAGGCTTTCCAACATATATATGTGAATATTTGAAATATGTAATAATGAGCTTCATCATGAGAGAATGTACAGACAAGTGGCATATGGAGATTGAAATCATGATTCTTAAGTGTTTATGGATATATGTCATAGTATCATCACAGAACATTAGAGGTTGGAAGGTACCTCAAAAGATCATCCAGTCCAACCCCCCTGCCAGAGCAGGATCACCTAGAGTAGGTCACACAAGAATGCATCCAGGCAGATTTTGAATGTCTCCAGAGAAGGAGACTTCGCAACCTCTCTTGGCAGCCTGCTCCAGGGCTCTGTCACCCTGACCGTGAGAAAGTTTTTCCTTATGTTCATATGGACCCTCCTGTGCTCCAGCTTGCACCTGTTGCACCTTGTCCTATCATTGGACATCACTGAGCTGAGCCTGGCTCTGTCCTCCTGACACTGCCCTGCACATCTTTATAAACATGAATGAGGTCACCCCTCAGACTCCTCTTCTCCAAGCTAGAGAGCCCCAGCTCCCTCAGCATTTCCTCATAAGGGAGATGCTCCACTGCCTTCAGTATCTTCGTGGCTCTGCCATGGACTCTTTCAAGCAGTTCCTGAGCCAGAGGCCCAGAACTGGACACAATATTCCAAATGCAGCCTCACCAGGGCAGAGGGGGAGGAGAACCTCTCATAACCTACTAACCACACCCCTTCTAATACACCGTGGGATGCCATCAGCCTTCTTGGTCACAAGAGCACATTGCTTGCTGACGATCAGCCTCCTGTTCACCAGGATCCCCAGGTCCCTTTCCCCTGTGCTGCTCTCCAACAGGTCAGTCCCCAACCCATATTGATCCATTGGGTTGTTCCTTCCCAGATGCAAGTCTCTACACTCATCTTTGTTGGAATTCATTCAATTTCTCCCCTCCCAACTGAAAACTTAAACGTGAGCAAGTTTGTTCCTGAATTTATTTGCATGTTCTTAATATGTATCTTAAGATCTCTTGGTAAGGATCAAGAAGGACAGATCTCATCACAGACTTGAATCCAGATTTACTGATATGCATATTCTCCAGAAAAATGCCCCATTCACATTTTGAAGCTAACACTTCAGTCACTTTTGTTCTCTTCCTTTCTCTTGGAGTCGCTCTTCTACTCAGGAGTAATGACAGACTTCTGAGTATAGTGAGAAAGCTTTAGGAAATGCTTCCGCCCTCCTTCTGTTCTCTATGCATCTTAATTAGGTACTGTATAGGGTGGATCTAACACTGTGTGGAAATACTGTGTGACAGATGTGATGCTTCTGGGAAGTTCTAGAGAGGAAACTGTCATTGATGTCATTGTCATATTTTGGACAACAAAGCAGTTGATCCTACTGTGTATCAGTGTGTCAGTGCTCTTTAAAGGTCAGAAATAGAAATGGCAGGTTCTGTAATTATGGGAGCCTTTGAAAATCTGGGAGAATTGCATATGAAACAAATCCTGGTAGCATATATTTTCCTCTGCCTATAAGTAATTCTGTAAATGAATTCCTACTTTAGTCTGAGGGCACACCGAAATTTTGTGCATGATCTTTACTGTGTTTGTAGCTACCATTGCAACATACTGCACTCAAAATTGAAACTGAATAAAGTAGTAATTAGGGAGAAAGAGCAAGTTATTATTTGGGGTTTCTAGTAAGCAAAACTGCTCAAGAATGTCATAAGATAATACTAGCAATGGAAATTTCACCAGGAAGGAATTTAATATGTCAAGACAATTTGATATTTATCTTCTGTAGAACAAAATAAAGCAGGTAAAACAGTTACAGAGGAATAAAAGTCCCATCATGCTTACCCAAGGGAGCATTTCTGTTGGAACATCAGATGAAATGTCAGATGGCAATGTTTTGTAATTTTTGACTATTATTTTCTATTTGCATCAGTTTTCCATCCTTTCAGGAAACAACAACAAGGCATTGGAATATGTTAGGTAACCACTCAGCTGGCTGTTTTCAGACATGTGGGAATGCCAGGCTGCCTTTCCTTTGTCCTAAGCACAGAGAAGGATTAGGAGCGTGTGCTGCAGAGGTGCCTTTGTGGGCTTGATTTAGTGTGTTTTGTTTACCCAGCTCAAAAGCTGGGAATGGATGCCACTTCTCAGAGTTTTTCCTGCCTCAGATTGCCTCCTAATGCTTTCCCATATTCATTTCAAAAGCATTGACATTTCAATTGGAAATCTCTCTAGAAAATTTCTCTGTAGTCTGTCAAAATATTTTTCTTTGATATGAGACTATATGTTCCTTCTGCTATTACTGCATATAGAACACTAAATACTTTATCTTCATCCATCTAACAGTTTTCAGACTTCTATACTCCCCTTGCTTAGCCATCATTTGCCAAAGATGTGCCTATACTAATGGAGATGGAGCAATGCTTTATTTCTGTGTGGGCAGACACAAGTGCTGTATCATCTTCTGAACTTCAGAGAATGTTTATGGCAGTCTCCAATGGCAGACACAGAACTGTGCTGATTGGGCAGAGGGTAACCATTCTTCCACCCCTAAAATGTGAGAAATCAAATGGCATGTGGCACTAGCAATGCTGTTTATTATCATTCACTTGAAACAAAAATATATAGCTCTTTTAATGCACAAATTTCAACTTTAATTGTTCTTGTAAATAAAAATGTTATACTTTGTTCTGTGTCCAGTGGCAGAGGTAGTTCTAGTACTGCTTTTTAGTCTTACACACAGCCTTGGGCTTTTTCTGTGCTCTTGCTGTTTCTTTCTAGTGTTTGTTTAAAGAAAACTGCTAATGTAGCCTTTCTGCTGTTGAGAAGTATAAAAGATGCACTAGGAGTAGCGAGTATGCAGGATAGCTTCGTGATCCTTGTACTTCAAGTTTTGTGATGTTTTATATGAAAACCAAAAAGAATCTTTGGTTTCATTTAGTTGATTAAAATGGGGCTGACAGGTAATTCTTCAGCTATTAGATCTGATCATGTGTTAAATCCACTGAGAAGGCCTGAGATTAACATGAAAGGAGAATGAATGCACAATTCACCTTCATGTGCATTAGCATCTCATGGTCAGGAATCAAAGATGACTATTTCATATTTTCTTCTGTGTCTTAAGATAATGAGCTTGCTAATAAATCAAGTTGGAGACTAATCTGATGCATTGGCCTCCCCCAGGATCTGTTTCAAGGAGTCCTAGTTCCTTTTGTGCATAGTCTAGTAAAGACTGTTTTGGAAAATTCTACTGTTATATTTAAAAAGGTAAAAGTACAAAAAGTTAATAGCAGTAACATCACTCCAATGTCAGGATCCATAAGTAATTTGAGAGTATGCTGAATAAAGCCCATCGACATGGGAAGTAAGAACAATTTCTCAAGTGTTACCTTGCAAATACAAATCAAGAACTCAAAACTTTGCTTAAAATTTAAATTATTCCCTCCTCTGATGTCCACATTCACACCCAGTCAGTTACCCTCAGAAGACAAATTCACTTTAGAAATAACGAACTACTTGTCTTAGAAGTTAGACTTCATTTTTTATTGTTTGTTTCTGTTTAGCACTTCAATTTTAAACACCATTCAACAACTATAACCTAAATAACAACAGCCCCTCAAACCCTAAGCTTCATCTGTCAAAATAATACTGTTTCTTTAAACAGTTATGCTTCTAAGTTCAGTCTATATATTGATCTTTTCTAGCTGAGATGTCAAATAATGCAAAAAGCTGAGCTAAAACAAGTGCTGGCTGAAGCTTTCCCACTGTACATTTGAAATGTTAAGGAAAAAGATTACTTATGACTAAAAAATGACAAGTGTTGTTTAGACACTTAAAACATTGAATGCTACTTTGTAAGAAGGCAACAGTGTGACACTTGTGCAACATGGATCCCCTTTTATTTTGTCACAGAAACTAGTCTGTGACTGAAAATTGCCATCATGCACAGCATCAGCTTGTTAGCTGTCAATCTCTATCATCTGTTGGACCCTTCTCTTGTTTTTAAAACCTGCCTCCTTTGCTCATCTTTCCTCTGCTTCCTTCATCTCTCTTTGAGCACTTGGTATGTTTGCTGTATGAACTGCTACCACCGAACATAACACCCTTGGAACAGTCTTAGAAACGTCTCCTGCGTGTAAGTCCTTCTCTCTTGGAAGAACACATCCTTTGGAAAAGGCCTTCAGTACCATGCAGAGGACTATTGGAAACACTGGTGTTTTTGAAGTAAAGTCAGTGTGTTTTTGTCTCCACTGAAACAGGAATATTTTTTAAACTACTGCTGCTTTCAGGGGGGAGAAGAATCATGAGGCCTTCCAGAAGCATTTGCTTCCCTTCTCTCATCTGTTGTTTGATGTTTGAAATGTTCTCTCAGACATTGAAAACGGCTTCATTCTGTTTCAGAGAACACATGGTAGCATTCTCATTTCTGTGCAGTATACTTCACAACATATAAGGCCAGCGTTTGGAAGCACATGATACATAGTGACAAGAATGAAAGCATTCTGTCTTTCACTGCTCATATACTGCAAGCAAATTATTGTTGTATTACTCTGATCCTCGTTCTCCCTTTACCACGGGAATTGCTTGAAACAGTTTATTTAGAAAGTGAAATAGAGGAGGCATCCTGTCAACAGCCATAAGTCTCAGAGGGACTTGCAGGTCACTTATACAACAGAAATTAAACAGGTAGCATCGCACAGAGACTGAAAAAAGGGTGGGCGGATAATCACAGCTTAATAACTACAAAAGCTGTGTGGTGTTTGTGTCAGATGCTTTTTTTAAATCCTGGACAAGAAAAGCTTTATACCCAGTCCTTCAAGAGTTTCACACTTTCTTCTCTCAGTACAGTGATTTTTACTGAACTCCAGTGAACCACTTACAAAGAGCTGCTTTCAGTGCAGTGTGTTGAATCCATTCTGTTTGCACTTACTGCATAGCGTTAAAAAAAAAAAAAAACAACAAAACACCAAAACTCTTGAAAACTCTTGTATCTTAGTCTTACCAAAGTCTGAAATTAACTTGGAGAAGTCTACCAATTTTTGGCAAGACCACAGCAATACCAAATCAACCAAAAAACCTAACCCAAAACTGTAAAAAAGTAATTACATTTGTCTGCAAGTTGTTTCCATTATCCATTTTGGTTTGAGCAAAAAAAACCCAAAAAAATCAATTCCCACTACAAAAAAAGAAAGAAAACAAGAATGAAGCGGGAAGAAAAAGCTGCACAATAGGATTACGTAGGAAAATTCTTTCACACAGAAAATGTAAAATGAGAGGGAAGCCAATGTGTTAGGGGAATAAGGAGAACATATTTGAACTGAGACCAAACCTGAAGTGGGAGCAATAAGCATTTCGTATATCCACCAGTTGGTTCTGCAGAGTTGATGCAGAGAGATTAAGGGCAGCCTACTTTTCTTATTCCTTTTCATGTTGTTAACAAATAGAAACAGAAAAGAAATAAAGTCGTTTGATTTGAAAACTGTGAGATGAGCCCTTAATTCTAAACTTAGATGTAAAGGCACAAAAAGATATAAAGATCCATGGTAGGCAAATCCCTGAATTTAGATTTGGTGATGTTGCTTCAGGTTGATTTGTCTCACGAGCATTTTTTAAATGAGTTGATAGTTTGTGTGCTGTGTTCCAGCTCATGGTGCAGTACTCCAGCCTGCTGCATGACTTCATATGTCTGCTGAGAAGACCCAAGGGATATGATGTCATAGCACATGGAGACAATGCTGTTGCCTAAGAACATCACGTTCTCAGAGCGCTAAATCCACAGTTCCAAGGCAGCATATTCATTAAAAGAAAACTGTTTCCTCCTCCCACCACACTAGTTTTGTGATGATGGAATATCCCCTTGCCCAGTATTTTCAGTCTCTGAAGTTCAGCTTGAGTATTTTTATTTATGCAGTCTGAGAGCAACTGCTGGGAATGCTTAAGATATGATGTGTCCTAACAACAGAATACATTTGACCTCAATGTGGACTGCAACCTGAGGTGCAGTGCTTATGGCAGCTGATTTGTTCAGCTTTTGATGCTGTGCTCTTTTTGAAAACGTGTCTAGTGAAATCAATGCAATGCCCAATGTGACATTGGTTTTTAGCTTCTAAAATCTACAACTCTCGTGATCAGCATCTGGGAGTACAGCCTGTCAGTATATGTAAATGTCTTGCAGGTATGATTTTAATGCCAAGCAACATGGAAGTTTTCCATGGCTTCAGAAATCTGTGGATATTTTGAGAAATACCAAGGATGGATGTAGATGTCTGTGTACCTTCCTAAGTGTGATTCTTTTTCCATAAATCAACAGGGATGATTGGTGTGGTTAGCCAGTGAGGTTTTTCATATTAAAATGTTAATCTGTTAAGTAATGTGGACATTTGCTGAAATAATCGATACTCATTTTTCATGTATGTGTGCTAGGTGTCCTTAATGTGCAGGCATGAAGGTAGATAAACTAGAGGGAGAATACAGTTTGGTGTCATCTACACTTTAATTTTTGTCATCTTTCAGGCTGCAAAATTGTTGTACATTACAGGGACAAAGAGGTAGAAGGTTAGAAAAGTGCACATCTGACTGAAAGAACAAGCAGCTGTCTTATATATTTATTTCTTCACTGTCTAACTAAACTTGGAAGAAAAACAAGTTATTGTGAATGTAAATGAAAAGCATATGAGATCCACTGTTCCTGCAGCACAGGCTTTGTGGTCTGCAGAACAAACCAAATTTTAAGTAAATATTTGAAAATCAGTTACAGTGTTGGACCCAAAGTAGGACACTGCCTCTTGTAAGACATGTTGCATATTGTGCTGTTAGGTGTACTCAATTCCAGAGAGGTCAGATGGTTAAATGAAGTTGGGGGAAGTTTTAATGGAGTTTTAATTTAACTTTGAACACTAATTATGTAATTTTTCTTAGTCTGAGTTTCTCTTCCTTTCATATATCATCCAGTCAGTAAAAATATATACTGTTGCTGACTTAATGTGTCCTCCATTGTTTTGGCATATAGGCACATTCAGTTAGATGACTGCACTCTGTAAGATATGCACCCCAATCAAGGCTTTTTTTTTGCCAAGTATCACTGGCAAGCTGTTCCAGCCTGGCAGGGTACCCAGGCACAGCAAACTGCAGCTCCACACAGCTGCTCCCTCTTTGTGGTCAGTGTACTGACAGAATCCACATCTCCCAGAAGGAGGTGTGAGAGATGCGGGGCTCTACCGGGCAGCTAAGAAGAAGCTGGCAGCTTTTTCCAGCAGTGCACAAGTTCTGTGTAGCCTCGGAATCCATTGTTGAGCAGGGTCAGGAACACCTGTAAATCTGACTTCTGAGTACATGTTCATCTGGAGTGCTACACAGGAATGAAAATATCCTCACTTTACATTCATATTCAGGGTAGTAAACTTCCTTGGGCAGGGCTGTCTAGCTGTATTATTGCATAAATTACTTCTACATTCTTCTGTAAGAAGAGTGTTACTATACCATGCAGCAAATTTGGCTCTGGGCCAATGAAATGAAATCCCCATTTGGAGTAAATTCTGGCATAGACAATTTCAGTCCAAAAGATGAAATTTGGAAAGGTTCTGAGTCTGTTAAGACAGTTATAAAGCTGTGTAAGGACCTCAATTTATAGGATTTTCCTACAGTATATACTTTTAATTATTAGGCTTTTAAAGTGTGTTCCTCTGTCCTCTAGCCCTGCCTCCAACAGCCTGTTGGAGCTTGTGCAGATATCTGTAAGGCATTAAGAATTAGTAAGTTATAAGTAAGCTAATGCTGGGTTTTTTTTGTCCCATTTCCAAGCTGCGAGACAATCTCCAGCTCCAGAGATCTTTTGTGGCTGATTGAATAGTGCAACGTGGAAGACAGGTGGAATCTTTGATGAAAAATGAGATGCCTCTTCCTGACCTTTTGATATTGAGATAAAATATATACACCTGTATATGGCTAGCCTACTTTTAAAGTTCTTTTCATATTTGCATTGCAGGTTTTCTGTCTCTCACTTAGCCTGAAATTTTTTTGTTGAACATTACTTTGAATAGCTAAATACAGTTTAAAATACTTGAATTCATTCTTTTATGCAATGCATTATTGAAATATTATTCCCGAGTTGTTTTATTTCCACTTCCAAATTAAATTACTAGTATCAAACTGTAGTATTTTAAAGACTTGTGGGTGTTCCTCTGAAGGCACTGTACATGTCTTAATGCAGAAATTGCCAGGAATAATTTAAAATTGCTATGAACTCCGCTTCTGTAACAGTTACATCACTGTTTATCCTGGTCTTTGTTCCATACCTCTGTTCAAAGCTGGAGCTTAAGAAGGAAAATTCTGTATGACCTACTTGAAACCAAATCTTAAAGCAAGTTTATCTTCTGTTATCTATGCTCTTCTGTTGCATATAAAAATGAAATGAGCTATGGCATACTGCTGTGCATAATGCATGAATCTTCTCATTATGGTAAATTTGTGTTGGCTAAAGTGGTCTTAATTAGCTTAGCACATGCAAAGAGGCTAGCAATGAATTAGACTCCATTCTCCTATCACATACGGTGCCCCTGTTGTGTTTCTCTTATTCATGTTAAACCCTTCAAAGATTCCTTCTCTGAGCCACAAGCTGTGATATGAGATTATTAAAGGGTCTTCACTTGATCCTGGCTTCTGGTCTTAGTAGAGAAAAAACAGCCAATGGATCAAAGAGAGGTGTTAAACCTTAATAGGTTCTGGCAGAAAGATCTATAGCAAAGTGGAGAGGAGCTGTACTGATATCGATAGGACATGCAGCTACTCCAATAATCTATTTAGGATAGATCCCATTAAGGCAACATGCATCTGGGGCCTGAGTAATCGAGTTTGCTTCTGGTCTCAAAGTTATTTACATAACTTCCTAACACTGTGGTAGAGGAGGTAGAGCAGATCAGAACAGTAGATAAACAAGACAAAGGTAGAAAGAACAAAATCAATGCTGCCAAAAACATGCTACTCAACTGTAACCATCTCCTTTTACATTTGAAAAGAGTTAGTCTGCATGTAGTTCATGCAACAGACTGCAGATGCTGCAGAATGTCCCTGGAAATGCTGCACACATAGTCTTCAATCAATGTGGTTCACTCTCTTCCTTCTGAACTCCACAGGCATTATTTGACCTCCATGTACTCATTTCTGTGCCTGTATTTTCATCAGGCTCCAATCCACTGAAGTATTTCTCACACTTTTTTTATGATTGCAGACATAATTAAAGTCATAAGCACTTTTTATGGCTATTGCTATGATTTTTGGCTGTTTACATCTGGTGTCTTTGAGAATTCACTGACTTGCACACAATATTGTGGATTACAAATGCTCTAGACGAAGGGAATAGTAAAGAGTAAAGCATAGCTACTGGGTCACTATAAAATGTAACTTTTCATCTGCAGGCTTTGGGCATAGAATTGCACTAAACTTGTGTGGTTAATCTGGTTGTGCACACAATTGTTGCAGCCTTTCATTATATCTGGCATCTCCTACCTACAATACAAAAATTGCTCCTAGTAGCTAGCACCCCAGTTCAAGCAGATAATTAAGCTAGGAATGAGTTTAAATAGTGAGCTGGCAGAATCCTAAGGCAGTTAAGGTATCAGTGCAAAGCAATAACCATTTAGCAGAATGAAAACTGAGACTTAATGAAATTAAGTGATTTCCTCAAGGCTGTGCAGTAAAGGCAGTACTTTACAAGACAACCAGGAACATCAGATTTTAAAACCTTGTTCTATTTACTAGTCCACCAGAGTATAGAAATGTCACTTTTAGGAGCAGCAGGATTTGGTTTAAATATAGCTCTACTAATAGTAGAAATTGGTTGGAAAGCTGGTGGATGTGAACAGACATGGTCTGTGTGTCTTTTTTCTAATGCTAAGCAAAGCTGTACATTTCTTGTGATTTAGTGGCATAGAAAATTCCCATAATATCCTCAAAGGCTTTGGGAACTGCAACTCAAACTCATAGGCAAACATAGGTGGTCTTGTCTTCATGACCTGTATTGTACATTATTGAGCCATATACAGAATACTCCCCTGCCAAACAGTGATCCCACAGCCCAAACTAATCTCTGTAGAGCAGATGGGAGTTTGACAGGGGAAGAGACAAGCTGACAGCTTTTCCTCAAATAAGAGTCATTCAGCATGTTTCCAGTGCCATGCTGGATTTGACATTTAATTTTAAAAGTAGCTTAGGAAAAAAAAATAAAAGGACAAAAAACCCAAACCCCACAACCCCCAAAAAACAACTAGCACACACATGCACTGATACAGCTACAGAATGAACCTGGTATTATTTAAACCTGTGTGCCCAGAGGCATATCATTTTGGGGAGGAGAAAATAATAAAATCCCTGAGGTGCCATGGGGCATACAGACAGCATTAAAAAATGTATTTTGACTGGTCTCTGCTACCAAACTTGGTTTGAGGCTATAGAGATGCTTAGTAAGCAAAAGCACTATCTAGAAATACTCAACCTGAAATACTATAATTAGAATATAATATGGATAGTATATGTTCTGATAGGCTTGAGTACCATAGTTGTGTCATTTTTGTGTGCATTTGTGAAGTCAGGAATATTAAAGACACAAAAAAGCTTTGCAGAAAATACTTGCAATCATAGAAGGTGTTTCTGTGTTTCAGTTGTCTGTTCAAGATTACCTCATCATGCAAACTAAAGACAACCATAGCTGGCTCCGGTGTCCTTTAGATTCCCCACAATTTTTTTGGACATATTCTGCAGCAGTTTCTGTCCATGGGGTGGTCCTGTGCTCCTCTTGCCCCCCCTCTGTTGCCATCCTCTGCCTTGTCAGCATCGGTTGCTGGCACTCAATTTCATCCTGAAAAGTTCTCACAATCAAAGGGGATGAAGAAACACCAGAACTGGTGTTACAAAAGGTGATGAGATTCTAGAGAAGGTGTCCTGAACCCTTCACCACAATATACATTGGTTTCCCTCAGCCCCTTCTTTGATTCATGGCTGTCCACTTCCATGGAGAAACTGAAGATGATGAATCTGGTGATGGCTGTATGAAAAATGAATGCAACTCAGTTAGGAAGCTACAATTGTTCCTTTTGTAGTTAGGCTGGGATTATTAACTAGCTTGTTATTATTAATGTGCAGATTTTATGCTATGTTCTGACGGTTCAAATTCTGTGTCATAGAACCTGATGGCTGGGGAGGGGGAAAAGAAGCATAACACAAGTTTCTTGATGTTTCTGTGTGACTTGGCAGATAAATACATTATTAATTTTATTATTTAAATTTGTACATCATACTTGCTGCTCTGAAAAGGGAGTAAGGAGAGTTCATTTCCCAAAGGGTTTTTCAATGTAAGTGACAGATATAGAGATGACAAAACAAACTAGCAAGCTGTAACTTTGCAGGGGTTTTGTTGTTAATTTTTGAAGTAATTCTGTGCAACCTCCTCAATATCTCAAGTTTAATAAAAGTATAGAATTCATTTTTCATTACAGTGATAATGTAAACTGCTAGAATCCTACACTTATAATTGCTTCACTCTTGGCAGGAATGTAAAAGCAATCATTATTCCTATTTCATAAAGGGATTTATTAACTTTGAGTAAGATTTTCAAAGATAGTGAGGCAGGTACCTAATAATGCCTGGATTTTGAAAAGTGCTAAGCCAAGTTGCATCATTATTATCTGACTGGCATTTTTGGTGACTTCTGAAAGCCTCAGTAGCTGTTTATTGATACTTCTAGACACATAAGTTTCTTTCAGATTCTGTCTGTGTGGAGCTCAGCTGTCACTCAGGTAAACACTTGAGGTGTGTGCATGTCCAGAGCTGCTACTGACTTGGAAAGGCTGAGCAGTTCAGCCCTCAGGCATCTCCAAGCAAGAAGCAGATGTTCGTCCAGCTGGAGTCTGGTGGGATTTACAAGTGAGATCCCTGAATACCGCAGGGCAAGAGCAGGCTCTTTATGAAGCACAGGCTTTGCTCACAGCAAACGTGATCATGCCCCGTTGATGGAAAGGCAAACTGCTTAGAGCACTGACTGATCATAATGTTCAAATGATGGACACACCCACCAGTGTCTTCATAGCTCCTCTCTCATCAGCTGTGTTTTAGAAACTTGCCTCTCTTGACTTTCTTTTTAGAGAAGAGCCTCTGAATGGGAGCATTTGCATCCACAGTCCTGCAGTGGACAGAGATGGCTTCTGTTAGGCTCAGGTGTGGTAGCTTTACATGAGAGATGTGGGATTTCAGAGCTGCTCTGACTGGAGCACTTCCTTGATTTCATTAGTGCTTTTTACAACCCTGTTCTTCCAGGTTTTCATGACTTACACAGCCCATTGCCCAGCTTGTTGGTTACTTTGAATCCCATACAGAGGTACATACATTTGCCCTACAGAATGTGTATTGAGCCTAGACCCTGCGCTCAGGTCCTTGAGATTCCCACTAGGTACAGCAGTCCCAAAATTAAATCAGCTGGCACCAGACTTCAAGGAATACAGATCTTTCACTGGTATTCTGTCCCTAGTTGCTTCTAAGAGTAGCCTTTGGAGTCCTACACAACTTTAGCTCTCTTGGAAACAAATTACCCTGTTTTGTTATATAGGTTCATCAGTAAATATCAGATTTCAGTGATTTTGGTAATTGTCTTGGCAGAAAGAAGCTTTTAAAACTATTATTTCTACTTTCATTTAATCTAGGATTATATTATTTCATACAAATGCATACTAAGGAGGATTACTACTAGTTCTGGCTTTATTGTCTTAAAGCACTGTATTGAGCTGTATTGAGATTTTTAAAACTTCAGCAACAATAAAATTACCATTTCTCTAGAGAGCCAAGATTAAGCATCAGTATAATATGCCTCTGTAGAACATTCAAGTCCCATTGACATCAGAACATGAACTTTTTACAGCACCTTTGACAAGAGACAGATAAGGCTTTGAGACACTGGGAATATGTTGTTGGAAAACTAGAATATCACAGCCTGTCCCAAAAATATGTATACAGTTATATACAGACAATAAAGGCTTTGAAGAGAAACAATATTCTTGGAAATCTAAAATCTAAAATTTTCATCAAGGAAATGAGTAGAGTCTTTCTAGAATGAATTCATGGAAAATTGGTATCCTTTGATTCCTTTTATTGTGGTGGCAGTGGTTGGATCAGTGCTGATCTGTACCAGAAGCTGCTCTTGGAACTAGACAGTGTATCACAAAAGGGTATTACCAGGATGGACATTTCTACAAACAAAGCTGCACAGCTTTGTTATATTTTGTTCTAGTGTTTAGATTTCTGTGAATTATGTGAAATCTCTGCCTTTTATCCCAGGCTATACAAGACATTAATTGGTAGCTTTATTTCTAAAGAACTAAGAAGTATTTAATCTATACAAGACCACAGCAAGGAAGAGTTCACAAAGGACCTTGAAAATTCCTATCAAAGACTGCAAGTCATTGTCACTAAAAATGAAAAGCAATACTGAAGTCATAAACAAAATAAGGACTGTCCTAAAATTCAGGAACAACCTCTCTGTCTTTCTGTGCCTGCTGTAAAGAATTGAAATTATACAGTTCAGAGCATTTCTCTTATCTGAGCAGTAGGTAGAAAAAGTACATCTTCCAAAAACCAAATGATGCTTGGATAATTGACAGCATTAGTGCAACCTCATGTAAATAGAGGATGAAAGGTGAGAAGGAGGAAGCAAATACCAGAATTTTTATGACCTTATCGCTTCTCCTTGAGAACCTGGAGACATAACACTCATAAAACATTACAGACACCAAGAGATATAATGAACACACATATAGCATCATAAAGAGATGACATTTGCATTAAAGAGAGCTTTATCTGTTGCATAATTGCACCTCAAGTAATGTAGAAAGCTGAACATAGGAGCTGGCAACTGAACTCACTAAATCAGAGGGAGGTTATACTGCGGGAACCCAATAGCCATGACGTAGTCGTGCTTTCGTAGTGCCAGGAGGGGGATATGGCAGCAGCAGCAGCTGGTGAGAACTCTTACAGCCCAGGGAGCCTGATTTACAGTAGATTCTGGAGCTGGTCATCCTGTAAAAGGGACACTTCTCTTGATGTCATTAGAGATATAGGAACCAAGAGGAAGCTTAGCTCTGAATGCTACTACAGGAGAGTTTGTGGGTATTTAGTTGTTTTCAACAATTTCCTTTTGGTTTTACCAAACATAAAACTCCCATTGGAAGAAAACTTTTAAAAGTCATTGACACTTCATACCACCTTTACAAGTTTTAGTTTTATTTTTTATCTCACTTAAAGTCTTGAAACAAAATAACTGCTGAGACATACCCTGAAATTCTAGCTCTGACAGCAGTGGTGCTTAGGTCTTGATATGCACTTAGTCACAGCTGTAGTGTTTAACTCATAAGTTACCATTTTTATGTTTTGCAACATTGACAATTAATTCAGTGAAGAACCTTCCAGAGAAGATCCCCTTATTTCTTAAGCATTTGCAGAAAAATTCTTCCATTTAATTTTTATTATTATTATTATTATGGTCGTGTGACATGAAAGGGGGGGAAAGCATGCAGCAAATACAGTCGTCACAACATACTTCCTTTTCCTTAAGCATGGAGTTTCAAGTAGGTTTTACTCACTCGAGTCAAGTGTGATTTTTTTGGTTTTAGAAGATTCTGGACATTGTGGCTGATAAAACACTTTTCTCTTACATGAACCTGGAATTCAATCCATTCATTGTGCCAGCGCAGTTTTCTTTTATGAAGTATTGCAGATACCTGTGACTTATAATTTCTTTAGTATCCTCTTGTTCTTGTTGAACACGTGGACATGAAGCCAGCTTTCCAAGTGGATGAGAACCTGTTAAATCGGGAGGTAACAAACTTCCCGTGTTTTACAGAGTCCTTCGGATGCACTCTGCACCATAAGATGGCAGCAGTGAGAAGCACTTGCCTGCTAACCACTGTTATCCTGGGATACATGGATTTTACTGCAGGCTGCAATAGTTAACTGACAGATGCTACATACACCTTGAAATTAGAACTCTTTCTTCTCCAGGAAGCTTTTACTGAGTGGAATATGTATAAAGTAGCAGGCCAGAGAAGCAGAAGTTAAGAGACAATACCTCTGTGTGAGTTCAGTACCTCCTGCAGTTACTGCTTCCTTGGAATGCCTCTATGGGTTTCACAATACTTGGGATGTTAGGACCTCACCTTATCGTAGAACAATACACAAGGGGGGAGAGGGGGGGGGGAGGGGAAGCGGGGGGGAAGTATCGCAGCTCTTTGTAGTCTCCATGGCAGGTGAGTGAGCTAAGATAGGTACTGGTCCTGTGAGCTACAGAAGAGGGCTGCCTTGTGATATCCTCACAGCAATAGAGAGTGAGCTTGGGAGCTTTCAAGTTTTGTTCAGTTTTTGAATTTCCTTTCAGGTGTTTTAAATAATTTTGGAAGTGATCCTGTATAAAATATGTAGAAACCATGGGAACAACAAAAGGTCATTGCTTCCCTGTGGTCTTGTTACTTTGCAGAAAGAACATATTTGAAGCTTTTTTTCCTCCCACCTCCAAATGATTCAGTAAGGATCAGATTGGGGTGACTTGCTATTTTTGGTTAGAGAAGTAGCAGAACCCAGGCAAAAGAGAGAATCCAACTCCAATCTACTGGCTGGTATGTGAGGACCTCTGTGTCCATGAAACATCAATGTTACTGGTTATTCCCAGTAAAGAAAAGATGCAGTAGATGGTTTTGCTGATTCACAGTGCCTGACAACAAGCAGGATTTTAGTGAAATTATCAGGGTGCTACATTACATTTAAGCATTGAGAATCTGGGGTCTTGACACTGTCACAGAAGATTTCCAGGTCAGTTTTATTTGGTTCTAAATAATGTTCCTCCTTAAGGAGCATAGGAGACCCAAGTCTACTCTTGGTGTCACTGGCTGCCCACTGCCTTGAGGACAGATTGGATAACCACAGGAAACAGTCCTTCATGGTGATATTTTATTACTGTTGTATCCCACTGTGGAATACAAAAATAACTGAGTGGAAACATGCAAAGCTCACACAGGAACATTCTCAGGTAAATAACTCCACTGTTAAATGTACTTGTTAGATTACATCTCTGCTGGAGTTCAGTTAATCATTGAAGAACCTCTCGTTTGTGTGGTCTTCATAACACATGAACAGAAGGGGATTCTCACTGAATTGAACTGCACAATTTGTATGACCAGGGAACATTAATTTTTTGTTAACCTGGCAGAAAAAAGTACCTGTTTGCTTTTAGTACAGCTCAAATACAACAGGACCTGAATTTTGTATTGGTTTTGCTTCACTTTTTTTGCCAACAACAAGAGAAAGAAGTAATTCAAATGTTGTACTTGATATTCATGGCTGTTGAAACAGTGTGTCCTCTCTTAAAATAGAAAGTATTTTATGCCTCATGTCCCACCCTAGTTTACTACCAAACCTCTGTGTGTCGGTGTGAGCTGAAATTCCACCCCCCCCCCCCCCGACAATAACCAGGCTAGCTCAGTCTGGAAGCAAATGAAAAGCTGTATTTACAAGCAGAGTCTAAAATCTATGATGAAATGCAATGAATATGTACAAATATACAAAATTCACAACATTCACAAATATATACAATCAACAGAAAAGCACAACCGATCTCCCTTTGCTTTCCCCCAAGGGGACCCTCCCAAAGGGGCCTCTCTCTCTCCCAGGAGCTTCCCCCCAGACCCCCCTGGACAGAAAGCAGAGTTGGTTAAGCAGAAAGTTGTTAACTTAGCTGCCAAGGTCAGTACGTGTTATCTTCAGCCAGAAGAGAAGAAGAAGAAACAGCATCCAGACAGCCCAGCAACTGCCCCCACTGCCGAACGCAGAATGTGCCGAATGCCTACTTTGTTTTGGGTAATAGTTCTTAAACGTTTCTATCTATCCAATGGAAGTGTTTAGAACAATCGTTATTTTGCTTTCTTACACCCAATAGTGACTTATTTACATTCTTTCACTTTCTCTGTTCTGAACTTTGCAAGGAAAAAATTAAAAAGACCGTTTCAAACCACCACACTCCGAAGTCTTTTAGTTTCAGATGTTGTGCTGCTTCAAGAGGAATTCGTTGTTATGTCACTAACATTCAAAGGATCTTTCTATTCAGGGACTGATGCGTCATCTAATGTGTAAAATAACCTTGAAAACTAAAACCAGGCTCCCATGGCAAAGTTCTGTGGCTATCACAGTATCATGCTACATCTCTTAAGAATCTATTTCCAGACAGATAGTTTACCCAGTCCCAAAGCAGGCTTTCATACCGCTGAGGTCTATCTAACTTGTTAATACTTCATTGGAAGAAATTAAGAAAACAAAAACTTTGAGGTAGCTTTTGTCTTTCTGTGCTGACATTATGGGCAGATTGTAGTGTGTTTCCTCCTATAAAAAAAAAAAAAACCTCCAATCACAAAGTTAGTTAAGTAACCTTACCTCCTGTTGTGAGTGTTTCACAGCTAGATACAGTAATTCTCTCTGCAGTCACCCTTAGCAGTATTTATTCTGTACAGCAACATGTGAAAAGCAGACAATCACACCAAGAAGTACAAAAGCAGCAACAGCTCTGCTGCTTTAGTGCAGTTACATTTGGCCTGTTCAGCAGTATCTCCGACTCTCACACAGGAGAAGTGGGAAAACTACAAGCAGGCCTCCTACATGTGACTAACAGGTTTTTAAGCTGTACAAAGAGAGATGCAGGGTATTTCATGCATATTCTAAGCCTGCAAAGAGGTGCCAAGTTCACCATTATTAAAAGTTTGCTAAGGCTTGGTCACTCAGTGAGGAGTCTTCTTGCCTTTTCACAGTACAATCATGTCATGAGGTAGGCATCAGGAAGAGGTTTCTAACAGAATGCTTGGGTTGTGCGATAAATATGAACTTCTCAGGAGATGTCATGCATAAATAACCTTATTAACTCCACTTGTGTGCCAGGAAATATCTCCTCTCATTCAGAGAGCAGAGCTGCTGAAATTCTTATTGATGCCAACTCACTCTTGATAAGCAGGTAAAGGGCAGGAGAGTAAAATAAAGAAAGATTTCAAACTCTGCTTGGGTTTAGGGACAGACCAAGCTGTGACAGTTGATGGCAGAAATCCTGCTGGACATAGTTCACTTTCTGATTGAAACTTACTAAACAAACCAAGTCATGATTACTAAAATACACAACTAGAAAGTTCTCTTTATTTTCTTCTCTTCTTTACATTATTAAAGGTTTAAAATTAAAATCAGAGGCTAGATTCTAATACTGTGGTGTGACTCTGCACCTAGGTAAGTGAGATTAAAACCTGACTCTAGGCTCATTAATGGGAGCTGATGTTTAGTTTATTTCTTTGTCAGAAAAGCTAGGGAAAAAATGGAAGTTTGCATTCAATGACTCAAACCTCCTAGAGCCCTTCATTAACACTCCAAAAATTCCATCTATGTAGCTGACCTGTTAGAGTTTGCAGTTAGAATCACTGTGTTTTATTACTGTAAATTTGATTTTGCCCAGAGAGGAAGTAGAGAGCATAACTCAAGAGTGCTGGCAGCTAAATGTTAGACTGCAAAGAGAGAGATTGCAAACCCCCTTCAATTCTTACTTCATTCCTCCAGTGACAATCTGCTTCTAAAAGAAATCAAAGTGGGCAATGGCTTCCAGAAGCTGGCAGCATTTGCAAGTATAAAAGAATAGTTCTCTTCTTAGCTCTACCAGTGCAAAGTTATGGACTTGATCTGTCAAATTCAAATGGCCTTCATTTATATCACTCCAGCTCAGGTTCTCTATGACTCTGGAAAACTCCCAGAAGTTGTCAGCTGGCTTTTGCTTAACCTTGTGTCTGGTAACTTCACTTAACTGGAGTTAGAAGCTGTTATAGTTCATTCTGCAGTCAATGAGGAATTGAGCTGGCCCATTACTATCTCTAGCCACTAAACACCTAAGGAGATAAAATGAAGTGGCTTATGTGGACATAGATGACTAAAGACAGGTAGGATGAGTCCTGTATGCTTTTATGTGATAGTGAATGAATAAAACAGAAACAGGGATCTTGTGAGGCTTGCTGTAGAATGGGAAGAGAGCTACATATGACTGCAGTTCTTAGTTGCTACCAAAATAAAAATAAAAAATCATACCAGCTAATGTCTTGAAAGCTGTTAATCCCTTACTCCTTAAAGCAATCCCCACCACCCTCAAAATCATAACTATTAACAAAAAGCAAGGAACCAAATACATCTGTTGCACTGATCTACTGCCAGTGACTGTGTAAAGCATCCAGTGGCAGATACACCAGCATGTAAGAACTTTTGGTCAGGAGCTGCCATACCTGAACATGGTTTAGCAGTAGATTTGGACTGAATGATGCCCAGAGGTGCCCATTCAGCCCCTATAACAGGACGAGACCCTGTGGTGTTCTGCTGTCAGCCAGTGTGGTTCTCTTTTCACTGCCATAACTCGTTCAGCAAGAACATCTCTCCTATGAAGAAAGACTGAGAACTGGAGATGTTTAGTCTGGAGAAGAGGATGAGAGGGGATCTTGTTAATGTCTTTAAACACCTGAGGGGTGGGTGTCAAGATGCAGGTGATGGTCTCTTTTCCATGGTGCTCAGTGATAGGACAAGGAACAAGGGGTACAATCTAGAACACAGGAGGTTCCACCTCAACACAAGGAGACACTTCTTTATGGTTAGGGTGATGGAGCGCTGAAACAGGCTGCCCAGAGAGGCTGTGGAGACTTCTTCTCTGGAGACTTGCAAAACCCACCAGCATGTGTGACCTGCCCTAGGTGATCCTGCTTTGGCAGGGGTGTTGAACTCAATGATGTCAAGAGAACCCTTCCAGCCTCTAACATTCTGTGATTCTGCAATTCTTGTTCACGGTTCTGCTGAGGGCTTGGGTAACCCCAAATCCAAAGCCCTAATAGCACCTTCAGTGCTTAAATGACTGAATACTGAACTTCATTGTCTTTATAACTTGCCACCAAGTTAGCACTGTGCTGCTTTTTCCTTGGTACGTTCTGTTCTTTGATAGAAATACTTGCTTTTCACCTGTGAGGCTTAGTGCCTATATAGTCATTCCTGATTTCACAACGTATATCATAAACTAAACTTAGACAGAGGGGCAGCCTTGAGTCTGTATTGATAAGCAAAATAATTCCGAGATACAGTGCTGGCAAGTCCAGATGTTTTTCCAGACATTGCACCGCTTAGTTGTTCAGACTGCAGAAGAGAAAGTTTTGCATGTTGCCTAAGGCAGCCTACAGACTGAGTGCATGATGTAACCTGTCCATGAGAGCAAACAGCACTGAATTCAATAGCTTTGCTTAATTATTCAATCTGTGTCATTGTGAATAGACTATTTCTGTTGAAGAGAGAAGGAAAAAAACAGCTTTCAGAGTAACATTTCTGTTGGTTTCATGGGGTGTTGTGTGACTAAACACTAATTGAGGTTCGGAGCTTTAGTGCTCATTTCCCAACAAATTCCTTTTGAAATTTCACCTTTGGAATTTAAAGCTTCTGTGCTGGTTTTAAAAGCTCATCTGCATTTGTAAAACAGAAAGCATCAATTATTTTTTTTTTTTTTAACTTTCAAATTAATACTTTTCAGTTTCTGGCCATTCATCATCTTTTTCTCTATACAGGCTGTGCTCTCAATGGAAAACTGATATTTAATAGAAGATTCATGTTTGTACCCAGACCAGTGTCTAGAAAATACAAGCTGATCCTGATGATTAGCTCTGGGCTACTAAATTCAGTTGCAGTAGTATGCAACTAAGCTACCTCAAAGCCAGCTCAGATCTGAGAGGTGGTCTGTACCCAGATTACAGGACTGAGGCTTTCTTTGCCACAACAGGAGCAAACCAGTGACAACAGAAGTGTCTATGCATGCTCCAGGCTGTGATCCAGGAACTTTCTCAAAAGATGACATCCTGTTACACTGTATGATTCGAAGGGGCAGCCATGAAAATGAAGAACAGACAAATTTAGAACTTGAGACCTACGTCTGTTTGCAGTTTTACTAGCTGTTATCTGTCTCAAGGGACAATATTACTAATCCACCATCTTCTGATTGAAGATTTTTTAAAAATCAATTTAAAGTGATATAAACTTTTGAGCTGAATTAAGTGAAAGTTCCTTTCTTTATGGTGATGCTAGAGCTGAAGTTTGTAGAAAAAAACATTTCTGATGTCATTTAGTTACTGCTGGTATAATCATGACTTATATGAAGAACTGTTTTCCATAATCTAATATTCCCTTGGACTGAATGTATTTCTCAGATTATTTTTTTTCAAGTATTAAGCAAGAGAATGTAAGGGGGAAAGGGAGTATTGATTGTTCTCTGAAAGGGAGGAGAAACAGATTTATTTTTTACATGGTGAAATGAAGGTGGACCATTTTGTAGAGCAAGAACTGCTGAAGTAGGTTTATTTTTATTATCTATTTATCTTCTTGAAATTTAAAACTTCCTAGGAAAATGTCAGTTTATCAAATTCAATTATGCAACCTTCAGACTTACTAAAACCTTGCACTTTTCTACTTCCCACATGCTTTCTATATTTAAAAAGAGCCTTTTCTGCAGTAACTAGCCTTGACGGAGATAATTGGGAAAGCAGTTTGCTTTCTTCCTACCTACCTAATTTATGTTTTTTACTTTTCAAACTAGTTCCTCACTTCAGACAGAACACCTCAATCATAAGAATGCTTTGCTGGTCACAGGGTGTTCCTGCATGAGCAATTGCTTAAGAGTCTAGGCTGTGCAATTTGTTGCAATTCCAATGCCAGGTTGAGTTTAATGGCTCATTTTAGGTTGTTTTAACAATGGTCATAAATAATGAGGAGAAGACTCAACAGAGCCTGGATTAATTTGTGAGGATTTTATGGAACTATATTATTTTTCAGGTTCTGTGGTTGGTTTAGGCACAGCTTCTTTCATAGCATGAGCCTGTTTTTCTCTTTGTTTTAACTTTGTACACCATGGAGTGCAGAATACGTGAAGTGGATGCTGCTATGTGAAGCATGGTGGCACAGACTGGAGGTGCTTGGACAGGTTTGAGGATTTGCATCTCTCATGCTTTGTGTTTCACATGTGATTGTACTTCATGAAAGGGTTCAGTCTAGGATTTCTGCATGTTTCACTTTAAAATACAAACAGATCAAAATTGAATACAGCAGTTGATTAATTTAAACCACTCTCTTGCTTTCCTACTTCTAACAAGAAAGTTTCCTCCTCCTCATTTTCCTCCCTCTGCAGCTACTGAGCCCCTGTCTTAAAACTTAGTGTACGGAATTGTTGCCATGAGAATATACAGAATAATAGTAGGGGACATTGAAGAGCTTTGAGAATGATATAAACCATCATGCTTAAGGGCTTAAGCTACATGAAACTTGCCTTGAAAGCAGATAATGCCATAGCTGCCTAACTCAGAGTGACTTCTACCACAACTGCCCTTAGCTGCAGATTGGCAGGGTAGACAGGTCACGCACCTAACATACAGCAAGTGAGTTTTCATAATCTTCACCTACCTTGTCTCAATTACACCTAAGGTTTGAGTTCTAATAAGAGTGTGGGCAGGACACTGTTGTTTTGAATCAGAATCTCCACAGCTTTTGGCCAGTCCCATCCAAGAGCGGCTTAGAGCAGCACCTAGCGCAGTTAGGCTCCAACTGACAGATGTTCACTTGCTACATCACTGCATGAGTCAGACTGTAATTTGGGATAAATATTAGGTTCCCATCTGCTGCATTATGTAGTGTTTCATGCCATGTACCTCCCACTTTGAAGCTGATGCAGTCCTTTTGTAACCAAGCACAAGTTTGCCCTGTTGCCCACTACATTTAGGAGATGTCCCATCTCTCAGCCTCTTTCACTGAAGGACCATATCAAGGATTTGCTTCTTTGTTTTGTTTCCTTAAAAGAAAAGTAAACCTTTCAGACTTGGAGGAATGTGAAACTGTTTTGAAGAGCCAACCAATACTGTAAAAATGTGAAACTGTTTTGAAGAGCCAACCAATACTGTAAAAATCTCTGCTCAGATTGTACACATGCTAAATTCAAAACAGATAGGGAACAGCTCAAAGAGGCATGGGAAAACACAGGCAGAGTGTCATCACTTTCATTTTTTATTAAACCCAATGCCTTCATTTTATTTTTAATAAAGTATATCTAAAATTAATGCTAAATACAATTATACTCTTAAACTTCAGGGTAATAAAAATCTAACATTTGTGATTGTATCAAATTAGCCTTGAAGACTGAGAAAGTATTTAGTAATCTGTGCAGCATGGCCTGTATTACCTGCTGACTGTTTTATGTATGAATGCATTTTATAAACTGAATAAAATAACAAGTGAAAATTCATACTGTATGAACAATACATTGTCATACATTATCTGTGTGTAATAATTAATGTTTGTGCATGCATGGTTATATGGAAAAGTATGTGGACTTAAAATATTTAGCACCAGTCTAGAATTCTATCTTCCAGCATTTCTGCCATCATTTTGTTCAACTCATGATTTAGTTTCCTCATTGTGAAGTGTCTGTGAGGTTTCCATCACTTTGAGCATGTGGATGCTGCTGTAACAGCCACATCCTGTAAACTTCTGTATGAATGACTTTACTCTCACAAGGAAAATCTCTACCAGTGGACTTTCTCCTTACACATGCAAAATAATGGACCTTAATGGAGCCTTGAATCAGATTAGCTTTAAGTATGCTTAGAAGTCTATTTATTTCACAGTTCAAAGAGTTAAACTTGATTTCTGTGGGTTTGCTGTGTAAATAATTACTAAATCAGTTGGTCAAGAAGCAAATAATTCACTTATTTCAGAGGCTCTGACTAAATACTACCTGATTTTTTACTGAAAATAATTATTACATGGAGTTAGACTATGTGACTATTAAGATCTCTTTAAATGTTTAAGGTGTTAATAGCTGATACGTTGTTATTTTGTCTTCTGGGGTTTTATTTGGTTTTGTTTCTCTACAGGCACTTCTATTTTGCCTTATCTTCTGTTTGTTGTCATTAATTTTGTCACTTGTTTAACACAATTTTAACAAGAGTAATAGAGGAAACAGTGAATTTAATAACATCTAAAGTATTTTGGAGTATATTTAGACAGATGAAGTCCACATGAGTTGTTAATTGTTAGCAATATTAAAGAGTGTGGCCAAGTTTCCTCTGAACCAGAGCAGTTAACTTTAAGAACTTGGAAGGAACAGTTTAGATCCTACCAGACCAGAGGAGACCAAAGATTAGGGCAGAGAGCTAAGAAAGTAAAGTCTAGTGTGAGGAGCTAGAGTATTCAGACAGGTACTAGGGTAAATTTAGGAACGCTTGGTTTCTGTGCCACAACAGCAGGATAAGGTGGAAAGTAATCAGCACAGATTTGTTGAGCACAAATCATACCAAACAAGTCTAGTTCTCCTTTTGATCAAAAGGGCAGCAAAACAGATAAACAAGAATAAGGAAATATGGTTTGAGTTAGGAGACTTACTGAAAGGCAAGGAGTTGAATTTTCAAGTCTGCAGACTCAATAACCCTCTCATGTGCCCCTCAATCGAGTTCTATTCAGCAGTTTCCTTGACTAGTCAGATGGTGTAATGAGGGACATGTATGCAATCCTGCATTGATAAGCTGAGAGGCCTCTTGGAGGAGAGGAACAGAACTGAAGGTGTTCTCAGAAAGGGTGGAGGAATTGTGTGAGGTCAGCAAAATGAAACGAAGTACAGTGCTACTGTTAGGAAGGAGACTTGGGTAGCTGCATACAAAATTAACAGAAAACAGGATCTGTTTGAGCGATTAAAATATGATGCTGTAGGCCAAGACAGGCAGTGTGTGCTAGCAGGACTGTGTCAGTTAAGGGAGAATTTATGCTCTATATTTCTCTAGATTTGAAAAGAAAATATCATACACAACTGTGTGAATGCAATAATGCTCAAAACTAGGGCCTACGGATGGACTAATATGGCTAGGTCTGGGCACTGCTCTTGAGGAGAAAGATTATAGCAATGCTGATTGCTTGCTCTGGAAAATGATAAGGAAATATGGATGTAATAATAGTCTCATAGTATGTTTGAAAAATAAACAGGTCCCTTCAAAAATGGCAGTGACATTTTTTGGTGTCCCTTGGAGCAATGACAAGGAGTAATGGAGAAAAATAAGGAAAATTCCTGATTCTAAATGTAGTGAAGTATTTCAAAAGGCTGTGATGTCCTTCATTTGGAACTATATTAGACAAACATCTCTGAGGGGATCAAAATGTAATTAATCTTGTCTCAGGGTTTGGACAATGCTTCTTGACAGCCCTTGTAGCTCTACATTTCTGTGATGCTATCACAAGTATTTAAAGATCTAGCATGACTGTATTGCTGTGTGCCTGAAACCTTGCAATATGTTGACTAAAAATAGTTACCTATCCCTCTGTATTTGAATCTGTAAGCACAGTTTTCCTGGCCTGCAGCAATGCAGACCAAAGCATTCTTCACGAGCAGCAATATTAAAACTACTTTGTATAGCACACAAAGAGGTATTAAAACAAATACAGTGTATCATTGTCTGCCTGGACCAGGCACTGAAGAAAAAGGGAGTGCCCAAGGCAAGATAGCCCTTCTTCAGTGGCACTCAGCCCAAAAAAAAAAAAAAAAGATCAAAGAGGAAAAACTCTCTCTTGCACACAAATGCATTTGATCCTTTTCTAAATGGAATCTTTATGCAGAGACCTAAAATGAAAGCAAAGCCATAAAAAGGCTTTTCCAAAAGCAATATCCTGAAAATCACAACATAATAGAGAAATCTTACAGAGTCACTGAACCTGAATTTAGGCCCCTACGTCTTGGGGTCTTAAAATTCGTGGTTTCTTTTGGGTGGAAAGAAAGGAGATATTTCTGTACTGGGCTCCCTCTTCACAAGCTTCAGCTGTCACCCTTGATTGTACTGTTTCCATCAGGTTTGAGACTATGATCTGGACTGTCTATTTGGCCACAGCCTAAGTTAGATCAATATATTAACTTAATAACATAGCTTAGTGAGGAGAGAAACCCATATTATAGCAGATATAAAAATCAGTTAGTGAGGAGCATCTCATACAGGCACAAGCTCTCTGTGTGGAAAAGAAGCAGTTTTATTGCTGCCTTTTTTTCCTTAGTGTTTGCCTCAAAAGTGTTGAATCCAGACAATAACCATAAAATAACCTTTGCAAAACATTTCAGTCTCCCAGCAAAACACAAAACAGAAACAGAAACAAAATAAGTCTCCTATAAAGTCCTTATTCACATGGAAGTGAAATTCAGCTCCTAGCCAGAAGGCTGGCATAAGGCCACAGCTCCAGAAAGACTGGTTTAAACTTGAAACCATCCAGAAAGAGTTAAGAGGAACCAAAGGACACTTGTGGTGTTCTGCTACCATCATTTGTTTGAGAGCAAGTGTTCAGAAGGACCTGCTCACTGAAATGTCCACAAGTTCCCATATGGAAAACAAACCAGATATACCTTTACATCATTGGTCACTGGGTGTTTATGGTATTTACCTCTGCTTTTGGTATTGGCAAACTCTTGAGTAAGAACAGAAGTTTACACTTCAGTTATCTTATGTTTCTCTTTAACACTCATCACAGTGGTTTGCTTTTAAAAGAGCACACATTTGGAGGTCCCTTTCAACCCAGACTGTTCTGTGATTCTACTCACAAGTTTCTCCTGTCTTCTCTTAGAATTGTAGCATCTGCTGTTCTCATCTCACAGTTCCTGTAGCTTTAAAAGACATTTTTAATTTAAATAACTTATGATAGCCAAATGGCACCATCATTCCATTTAGACATAATCTTCCCTTTGAAAGAAGAGGGTCATGTACACTGGTAGTCAGGGTAATTGAGTTCAACACTTAAATTTTGTTGTTGATGGTTTATAACTCAGAAAGCCTTACCTTGCCTTGTACTCTTGGCCAACGTCGGTTACAACACCATTTACCCATTTAGACTGGATACATGGGAAGAAATTTTTGCAGAGCTTTTATCAGTTATTAAAATAAAGTGTTTAAAACAAAATGCAATTGAGTATTTACTGAAAATAGACACTTCAGGTTGTACCTCTGTTTATATAGTTAAGTACACTGTAGTGGGCACTTTGAGTACTTGGAAAAATTAGGAGAGCTGCTCTAAATTAAGACTTGTGAACTGAGAACCAGCAGGCTACTCCAAAGAAGTGAAAGCTTTAAGGATTTTTTTTTTTTTTTGGCACAGAAAAGGCAGAGAATGTTGTTATACCCCCCACATGGAGTTTGGCTAATCAGAGACAAAGTACGGTAGTCAAAATTCAAGTGGCGTTTCACAAGTGTAAGAAAACACGCAAGTCCTTCAGGATTTGCTTTATTCCCTTCTTCATGCAGAAAATGTCAAGTGCCACTTGAAGTGGAGATGAAGTTTGAAACACCCAAACAATGTTCAGTTTTCTGACTGCAGATCAGCTTCTGGGGGATTACATTATTCTGGATTCCTGATAAAACTGTATCTTCTGGATATAATGTCCACACATTTCTCTGAATTCCTTTCTTTTTGTCTTTAAGATGCTGTTTCAAGTTTATTTTAGATTATTTCACTTATTTCTTAAAGGAAACAAATGTTTGCAAACTCATGAATGAAAAACAATCCTCTGATGGAGAGTCAGTTTTTTAAAAAGGCAATTTTAAAATGTTTCTCTGTGTCACCATATGTTTTATTAACATTTGAAGGAATAACATCTGTAACCACACATTCACATTCATCAAGTTTCTGGAGCTGTTTGGGTGCATTCCTGTGTTGTGTAGTTACCAGTGGGTTTGTGCTTTCTTGAGATGATGTAGACAGGAGCAGGTCTGTTCGGTGCAAAAGGCAGTGTTCTCAGTTTCTGAGAGAAACAACAGCCTGTACAGATCTCCTCCCTTTACTGTAGAGTACGTACAAAATATTGGTAAAATTATATTGAGTTTTGTTGTTTCTGGCTGTTTAGAATAGCATGCTGATCTTTTCCCACAGTGGCATACTGCAGATGGGAAACAGAAATGTCTTTCTCTTGCTCTTTCCATTTTAAGAAGAGAGGCAAAATTAAATGTTAATTCTACTATCTATCTCCTGAGCCAGTAATCTGCACTGTACTGATTTTCTTCCTCCTCTCCAATGTTTGTACTGAGTCAACCACCTACAAGGTGCAACAAATGTAATGTGGACAGATACACACCTCCCCAGCTGTACCTAGTGTAGAGCAGCAGTTGTGGTGAAGGCATGTGATGAGGAGTCCGCACAAGCTGTGCAACATCTCTCCCAGACTGTGTGCTTACTTGGGAGGCAGAGCATTCAGGCCATGCTGGCATGCTTACTGCTGATGATTGCTGATCTCATTAGCTAAGCTAATTAAATTATAGGTAGCACAATTACATCTATGCTTGTTACAGGTTGACCACTGGGCATGTCCATGGATCAATTTTCAGAAGTCTTTGAAGCACTTAAAAGTGTCACCTACACGGAACTGCCTTGAACCTTCCATTCCAAAGGCTCTCTGCTGCTGTCTGCAAGTTTAGAGACGTATCAGTAGGGAGGAGGAGAGTGGGGAAATTAAAATGTGTGGCTATATAGGTGTAAAAATGAGGAAACCACTAAAACTGTGACATGTCCTATTTCTGTAGAGGCCAGTAAGTATACTCAATGTCTTAAAAAGCCAAATAAATAAGTAAATAAGCCAGACGGTCCTCTGCTAACTCTAGCACAGATAAATATAGATCCTGAGGCTGCAAGGGTAGCAACATCAATAGGAAAAACCCTGCTGCTACTCTAAGGCTGAATTCTTGATGGCTATCTTCATCTCTTAACATGGCACACATTAGGGAATGCAGGTGCCTCTCTGTGTATTAAATGGACACAGTGTTTTCATTTTTTTGCATTTAGAATAATAACTTCTGTTCCTTGGTGTTTATCTCAAGGCCACCGAAGTTACCAGTCTTCCTATGCACTTGTCTTGAGGTTTGCTGTGCTTACTTTACAGAACTTGGACAGATTCACATTAATGTGTAACTTAATTGTCACTTGCCTTTTGGTATATATTCTCTTGATTTCAGACAATAATGTGTGTATGCAGTATTCTGCACCTTTTCCTAGCCTAGAAGTTTCTTTGAGCTTTTCATCGAGATTTTTCGTTGTACAGAAAAAACTTAATTCTGCTACATTAACTTTTCTAGAAAATAGGATGGGTTGTAAGAAAAAGAATAAATTGTTAGGACTTAATTTTCAGAAGATCCTCTGCAACTCAGTTATGAGTGTTTACCCAAGCTAATGTAATCAATTTTTTAATCAATGTAGATAAACTGCTTCAAATCCACTACATTAATACTTTTCATATCACTTTGACTCTCCTAAGACTGTTTTGTTTAATCCACTGATTAAAGCAGAAATAAATTGACAAGAAATTAAATCAGTGGAAAAGTTAGAACCAAAATGAAGAAGATGTTAACCAAGACTATGTCAAAGGTGAAAATGGTGGGCTCTGGGCCATTTGTACTTCTAGAGAGGCAGAGAATGTGCATCTCTGTTTTCAAAGTGTAGGAAGTGAGAGCAGAGTCAGGCCACTCCAAGGTGGATTAGAGAGCCCTGATGTGGAAACATGTTTGAGATTTTCCTAACTTCTAATTGATAAAGCTGAAAAGCACTTTGAAGTAGAGGTTTGTCAGCTGCTTGATCCAGTCCTTCTGCTGCAATTCTTTATTACTTATAGCAGCAAACAATAGATTTGTGGAAATTAAGAAGTTAGAAGCAGCCACAGCAAGGAGGGAATCTGATTTAATAAATGAAAAACCGCAGCACATAAACAGATCAGACTGGCTCAAAGGTTCAATGTGTCTCTTTCCTCTAATGCAGTGATTTGTAAAGTAAGGAAAACAAGCAAAATCAAATAAACTGAGGTCAGAGTAGAATAGAAACAGTGGGCAGTGTCAGCGGTGATGAGACTTTCCTGACAGGTTGGTGGTTAGGATAACAAGATTGCTGCTGTTCAGAGTTAGCTGTCAAATATATAGAATTACATGGGAGAAATTAATAAGAATTATTTGGTTTTCTTTCACAGATGTGAAATCCCTCAACCAAGACACGAACAAATAAACTCCAATACATTTTGACTGTGTTTTCCTATGGATAGAACAATGTGATACAGACTCAAAAGTAATTAATAAAAATGCACATCAGTGAAGGGAAAAGCAGAAATGCATCTTAAGGTAAGAGGCAAAAGGAAAATCCCATGAGGAACACCACCCATACCTCAATATAAGGTTTAGATATAGGGCTTTCCATCAGAGTCTCTAATAGTTCTGCAGTTTTATTAACAATTGGTGAAGTGGTTAGTGAGTTGCATGATACAGAGACCACCATGGAAGGAACAGGATCCTTGGTCACAGAATTTCCAGGCTCAGTGACAAACCCTTAAACCCATCCTTCTCACTCTTTCGTTGCCAGGACCTTATCTGCTCTCTACATTACTATAGAACTGTTCTGCGTTTCAGCTATTGCCATAGTGATGTTTTCCATGGGACATTTTTTCCTCTCTGGTAGATTTCCAATCAGATATCTGTCATCATGGAAAGGGACATCCCAGCTTTAGGAAAGAGTGTGCCTGAAAGGATGTAGAATTGATTGCTTTTGGCAGTGCTGCAGCCACTTTTAAGTTCTAATTTATACCAGACAGACAGAGAATGCCATCTGGTCATGCCAAAGTGATTTGAAAGGAAGCACAGAAATACACATTTGAGTTGGCCATCTGTCCTCATGTCTGTAACCTCATAGGGGGAGGTATTGGCATGTCTGAGGCCAGTAGCTAAAGGTTTGTTGTTTTTCTCAGAGAGTAGGGAAGTAGGATCTGGCACAGCCCTCTGGTAGTAGAGGTCCTTGGAGTTTTTAAAGATTGATTGTATAACTTAAAAGGGGCAGAATGCCAACCACTGTCTGTAGCCTTGGTTTCTCACTCAGTCACTTATATGTCCTGGCAAGACAGCCTGTTTGTGGCTCTGTGTGGGGTTGGTAGGTAGATGTACCCAGTTCTGAAATCACTTTGTTAGAAGTCGTTGCTTTCTCACTTCAAACAAGGAAGTAACTCCGAGTTAACATCTCAAAGAAGTGAAGATACTTATTTCTTTCCTTTGTGTGCTTTTTGGGTTTGTCTTTTTTTTTTTTTTGTTGGTTGGTTGGTTGGTTAGGGGGGGTTGGTTTGTTTGTTTCCCAGGCTTTGGGATTATATTTTTTTAGGGGGGTGGTTGGTTTGGATTTTGGTTTTGTTTGTTTCTTTTTAATTAGGACTGGTAACTTTCTGTGAACCCACTTGAAACAATCATAAAAAAGAAAATTTTGGCTCCTTACTTCAGAGCTTTGGTGCTCACACATCACACCAAGCACTGAGAGGCAGTAATTTTAGGAGCTGGATGGATGAGCCTCTCAATTTATTTCTTAAAAACAAAATAATTGTCTGCCTTACAACTAGTACCATATGAATTGTCCATACAGAGATGAACAGATGAATTCTTTACTACAAAGATAATCTTAGATTATGTCGTTGAGACTGTTACATTGCTGCTAAACTTTCTCAAGCATTTTGTCATTCAAAGATGCAGGCCTGTTGACTGATTACTCGAAGTAGGGGCGGAAAGCCTGGTTACATAAACTCCTACAAGTTACCAACAGTAAGCAGGGGAGAGGTTTTTACTCTTCTGGGATTTTGGAGGTCTTTTCTGGTTGCAGATGAGGGAGTCTAGGTGTGAACCTAACACTAAGAGACAGAGCTTGTACGAAGTAGTGGGAAATGTTATGGAAAATGGGGCAGATGAAGGAAGTGCATCTTTTCCTGACCCTTTCTTTTGTAAATGTTATTGCCAGGCTATTGACTATAAAGGGATATTAATAACCCATTCATATTCTTTCCATAATGCATCAAGTGTGTCAGCTTTGCTGGTAGCATAACTAGCAAACTGAGCTTGTTACTGGGTCTAGGGTTATGGATGTTTAGATTTGGATTCAGTCAGCTGTTAGCAGCAGGCATGTACCTGGGCAGATTTGTGCCTGCTGACACTGCCTGGTTATTTATGTGCATCTCACATCTAAACAGGCTCGGGTGGATTTCTCTGAACAGTTTTCCAAGCTTGGTATTTTTAACAGCTGAGTGCTTTCTTTGATCTTGTGTTTGATGCTGCATCAGCAAAGCAAATGTGAGTTCTGTCAGTGACTTAGGTGGTGAATCAAACCCACAGAGAAAATTTAATCCTGATATTATTAATGTTGATGCATGGATCCAGTACATGCTACTATTTAGTGAATGAGAGTGACTTAAACTCTTGCTCTTAACTCTGAATTACAGTTCTCTCATATTTATCGGGGGAAGGTGTCATGCATGGTTTTGTGATGGGATGGTGTGAGAATGGAAAATGAGGGGACACCATGTCTGAATATGAGAGTCTTTTTTTTGGAGCAGAATACTGTCCTTCTCACCTTCTGGTAAGCAAACCCTGGGAAATCCAAAGTGCAGATCACAGAAGTTGTTCCCAGTGTGCTGTTTGGTATGCAGTGAATCTAGCAAGCAAGGCCCTAAGCAGCAATCTTTGGAATCTATTACATTTGTTCCACAAAGTCACTCTAAACCTATTTAATCTCCTTCATCACTGCTTCTGACATCCACTGAAGAAGGAGATTTACAAGACAGTGCTCTCAATTGATTCTTATAAGGCCAGTTTTCACACTTTAGGAAGAGTAATGTTTCATTTTATTTTTAACTTTAGCTTCTTCCATCTTCTCCCACAGTGGGTAACACTACCACCGACCCAGCAATACTTTCTGGTTTTGTTATCTAACCAAAAATGAAGTGGTGATGCCTCCTCCTCAGGGATTACCTTGCACAGCACCACAGTCTCGCTTCTCCACGTGGAACATAGAAATACTGGGAGCAGAAAATGGTGAAGGACTGTGGCTTTTGTGTTTGTTCAAAGGCTTTTTTGAACCAGGCATTTAATAGCAGATTGGTCTTTTTTCAAAGTTCTTTTGAGGGCACAGAGGGCACAGAAGCTGTGGCAGAAATCCTGAATGCAGCAGAAGGAGCAGCTTGTTTCACACACTAGTGCTGGCACTAGTAAATAGGTATTGGCAGGGTGACTGAGTGAGGAACTCTGGACTGGGAAGTAAATCAGCAGCTTTCTTTTTCTGTGCTTTATTTTCTCTTTTTTAAAAGACCAGTGCTAAAAAAAGGGAGAGAGAGAACATGATAAACTTGCAGTGGAATTTTTGAAAGCATTCGGTATTGATCTGACACATTGAAGGTACTAAAACCCCTACCTGCAGTCAAAGAGAGAAGAGCTAATCCAATGTTTTGTGCTTTAAGAAGTCCTACTGCTGGAGAACAGTGAAAGGACTTTTGTCAAGTAAGCAAGACTCAAAGGCAGTCATACTCCTAGCAGTAATGGTGATTTGCCTTCCTATTAAGGTGGAAAGATCATTATCAAGTCAGGCTACAAACCCTTTGTCACAGCAGTGTCAGAGGTCCATCTGTCCCTACTGTTACACTGGCATTGGGGGGAGATGTCTCTGTGGCATGCCACAGCCTGGCTGCTTCACACATGCTTTCCCAGGGAATGGCTGGCACTCTGGGGGCAGGTGGGAGCTGGTAGCAGTACTGATAAAGAACTACTTTTTCCCTCAAGAAAGAAAATTAATAGTCTAAAAATGTTTTTAGAAGGCTAAACAAAATTAACCCGAAGTGTAAGGGGCCTCGGGAGAAATTTTCTAGAGAGAAACAAAAATGTGCTGAGCTCTTACTAGTGAGTACTGCTAATGTAATAGTTCATGCCACTTAGACTCAATTCTCTTATTTAATTGTATATTGTGGTAAAAAGCAGTATTTTTATCAGTTTAATAATGATTATAAATGACATAATAATGATTATAAAATTGCTCTAAACCTGTGTTTTATTTGAAAGGTAAGTGGTATTTGGGCTTCATCAGCTGATATTGCATGCTAATCTAGAGAGTAAGGATTTCAGCAGGCAGATCATGTTAAATTAATCAGCAAGTCCCAGATGACTTTGCTTGCTAACCTTCTGACTTTTAACATGCACACTTCAGAATTCAAGAATAGAAATGAGTCTCTTGAAAGATCTTTGAGAGGTCAAATAGGATCTCAGTCCCAGGCTTTGTGGACTTGTAATTAAATGCATTTCTGAAATACAGCATTATGTACAAAATCTTGCCTGATTGCTGTCCTATGGAATTCCTTCTCCACAGAGACCTAGTAGTACTTCGAAGGTTTCTGACTGTAAAAATGAAATACCATAATACCATCTGGTAAAAGAATCGTGGCAATACTGTCAACTTCAGTGCATCCCCTCTGGTTATTGTGAACAAAATAGAATGAACATTCAAAGAAAACAAGACAGGAACTAGTGTCCTCATTCGATTGCTTAGGTTCTGGTCACAGTGGCAGGCTCCATACAGGGCTGGGAACCCACTGCATTAAGTGGGTGAATTTGATGTTGCTAGACTGAGATGAATTCACAGCAGAGAGAAGTTATATGACCTCCTCAAGGCAATCAGGGTTGCAGTAGTTGGATTTCTTCTTTCCAGATACATTCCTTTTATTTTTGTCATATGAAAGAAATGGAGAGAGAGATAAGAAATGCAGGAGGGGATGAGTGACAGCTGAGAATTTGTGAAAAAAGAAGGATGAGAAAGTGGGTTACTGTCACAGTAATGATGATGCTATGAGGAAAGAAGCCAGAGAGCACTCTAGGTACTGTGCCATGACTGGTGTTAAAGAGTTTGAAGAAGATTAAGTGATCATGTCATCTCTGCTAGCAAGCTCTCGAGTAGTATCTGCCATGCTGCTCCTGGAGATCTGTTACAGTTCTGAGATCCTAGAACCAAAGACTGGGAAAGATGAAACTACAAGTGACTGCAAAAGTGCAAAAGAACATAAATTGCAAAGATCAATTTTTAGCTCGCTGAGAACACCACACATCTGCTAGTGCTTTGTTAGCTCTGGTGCTGCTCTGTTATTTGTTTAGCACTGTTTCCACTTAGGCCATTCCTCTTGTGTTTACTCTGGCTCATCAGACAAAAAGGCTGATGGGGACTGTATCTTCAGAGGAACATTCCCTCCAGTGGAATGAAATCCAAAGGCACATGCAAGCCCCAGCTAATCTCTGCTAGCTTTGTTTATGCTGTTGTTCCAGGTAGTACACTAGAAAAATCTTGTCTTTCATTCTGCTTCTCTTCTGTGGATCAACACCCTCAGTGTATTATTTCTATCAAATAAGTGTCTTGTAATGAAAAACCGTAAAAGCCCTTCCTTCTTTCACTTCCCTTAAGGAGAGAATCATAAAGACTTGTAATGCAGGGAATAAGCAAATTATAAAGGCACATACATAAAATAATTCTTTCATTTTCATTAGAGTCCTCTAAAATGAATAGGTTTCTAATAAAAATAAGCAAAGGTTTATTTTAAAACTACAAAATTTTCATGGATGAGGGCATGAAGTGCTTTCTTTGAGAGCCTTGCTTTCTCCACTTTGAATCTCTCAGGTCCTGACACCATCACTATTTTGAAGATGCTGAGAGTCAGTCTTCTGTTTTCCCACTCAGAGAACAAGTTCTTCAGATCCATCCTCAGCTTTTCCAGGAAGTAGCTGAATTTTACACTGTTTTTCCAGCTAAAGAGTCTGCTGAGATGTGCATGGTGGAGCTCAGTGTCATTTTTTGTGTATGCTGTGGTGATCTTCCACAAAGAGAAATAGTACATTCACTAGTGATTGTGTTTCTGGTTGATAGCTGAAAAACTCACCTCTGAGGTTTGTAATCAAATCAAACGGATGTTTATGTAGAGGAAAAAGACAAGGTCAGAGAAATACTGGCTCATATCCACTTTTACTGTTCAAAGAGTTCAGTTAGGGGGGAAAAAAAAAACAACTTTGTAATAGAATTTCTTCTGTTTAGCTTGACTCGTGTTGTATGATTTTCTCTCAGTGCCATATAAAAATGAAATGAGCCAACATAGATACAGGTCTGAATAAAAACACTGCAAGGCATTTAAGCTAAAAGTATTTGAGGAGATTTTGTACATGAATACATGAATGTAATCAGTTCACCTGTTTTAAGCATTCCCTTTTGGCTGCCAGGGAAAATAAATGTATCGCTTGCATTAGGTCAAGGATCTGGTAGGGAGCAGAACATGCAGTTCATCAATCTGTACCAACATGCAGGGGGCATAGCCACAGCTGTGAAATGCAATAGTGCACCCAGCTTTTCCTTGAAAATGGCATTTTAATAAATTGTGACTTCTTTCAGAGGATAGGCTGTTAGATTAGACTAGATTAATTCCTGTGTGCTTCCACCTCTGTGGGGAAAAAAATAAATAGTCTGCATTCAGCCAGCTGACACACAGTATTAACAAGCCACTATTCTAGGCTACTCAGCTGACATAATGACAATGCTCAGTCACACAGAGAAAAATAAACAACAATTTAATAACACTCAGGGATCAAGTTGGCAAAGTCACACCCTCAGAAGCTAAAGTACAGAACCACAGTTTTGAACTTCTGAACTTAATCTGACACTTGTGTATAAAATTTACCAAACCCTTATTTTATCTCCCTATATCAATAATATCTCTCTATATCAATTTACACTTGTTTTCTCTTTATGATTCTTCTTTAAACTGCCAGTGACCGAGTGGCAGTTCAGTAATTTTGGAGTGTTCAGTGTCAGGTACATGGTTCCATTTACAAGACAGCATCCTAATAACACACTTGATTACAGATTTATTGCTATTCTCATGAGCTTTTCATGAAGTTCATTATCGTAGCATCTGAGTGTATCACAAACGTTAACAGGTTTATTTTCACAACTCACTCTGAGTGGTGGTATTATTGCAGGCTCCCCTGAGAATTTCCTTGCCAGTCTTCAATTGTTTTCCACTGAATACTTGCAAATGGCAGCTTCAGACACTGCAATTCAGTTAAAACTGGGCAGATATTTCATTGTGTCAGCAAGGGTCTCCCTAATTCCTGAATATCACCTTTGCCTTTAATCCAGAGATAATCCAGGGCATATTTCAAAAGCATGATCACTAGAAAGCTCATCAACTAAGCACTTATAAATCTGTTTGCTTGGTTTTGACTCTGGATATGTTCCTGGAAAAAGATTAATTTGGGTTTGGTTTTTAGCTGGTTTTGTTTGTTTGTTTGTTTGTTTGTATTTGTTTGTTTAATTTGTATTATTTTTCAAACTTTCTAAACTTGTTTTTCCCATGGCTGTAGCCCAGGCTGCAAAATATTAAGCAATTGCTAATGAGCTGAAGAAAAGCATGCCAGAGAAAACCAACCATAGATGATACCGCTTATAAACATTGTGCAGCTCAGGAGATTCAGCTTGTTATAACACAGTTGCTAAAACAAATCATGACGTATTAATACAATGCAAAGTATGTCAAAACTCCATCAGGACCATATATATTAATTTTCATATGTATTTTTAAACCAACTGCCCAGTGTTAGGTCAGATTTTAATTAGTTGAACTATTTCTCCAGAATTTTGGCAAGAGCCCATTCTGTTTCCACCAGCCCTCCCATTGCTCTCATCGAACATGCTGACATCTGGTCTCCAAAGGCTACTTCCTTCCTCTCTGTGCTGCAAGTAGGTCATCTCATCACAGCAATAGGGAAAGCAAAAGGTAGAAATGACAGGAAAGTAGCAAAGAAACTGGAAAAGGTCTGCTCAAAATGATAGAACTGACATAATATGTCAAGGGGAAATCCAAAATTAACTGTCTTGAAGAGCCAGGTTATAAGCCTGACATGTAAAAATCTCCACACTCCACAGCAAGAGCAAAATCTTTGCAAGAACAAAGCAGGAAATTATGCATGAAGGGCTAAGTTATTTCCATGCTGATGAATCCCTTTCTTTTCTTGTGTGTGGAGGACTTATTTTAAAAGATTTAAATCACTCATGTGCTAGGTGTATGATCAGCAAGGGCCAAATGTGAAGGGGTTTGAAGGATTCTGTGATAGCAGGTTTTAGCACATATCCCACATTTGGGTTTATGTGCCTTTACACTTAGTTACTGATGCGAAATATAATTCCCTTTAGATGTCACCTTGGAGGTGCTGAAACGGCTGTGAAAATCCCTAGGCACCAGTTAGCAGGATTAATGCGTGTAAAAGATAACATATCATGACATGACATGATAGCAATCAGCTAGCCTCAGCTTTTTGGAGTGGATCCTTCTCATCTGAGCATGTTTCACTTTATTTCAGCTTAAGTGAGTTTTGCTTTTATGAGCTTATACAATATTTTTATTTTCAGAAGCTGCCTTAAAGTATCAAACTCATAATTGTATTGCTCTACATGTATGGCCCTTGGGAATGCTGATGACCTTCAGGGGCAGAGATTAAATGTCATTTTTATATGAGTGTACAAGAATTTTATGGGGTCTTAATTGGCTATAGAGATGTGAGACATTTTATGGATATATATAGTTAAAGAAAAAATGATTGCACTTCTCATCAATGCTTGAAAGGGTTTGAGGTCTGGCAGGAAATGAAGTCTCAGGGGGTAGTTTACATGAAAGCTGCAAAAAGGAATAACTTTTACGAGCTGCAAGGATTCCTCTGCCTAATCCCCAGATGCAGGCAAAGGCAACAGGCATGAAGTCTTCCCTGGTGCTGCATTACCATCCCTGGAGCACTGGGATAGACATGATGTTGTTGCCTGCATTGTTGCCTTCACCAGAGACCTCTCACTAGTTAAAATAGGGAATTTTTGCCCTTGACAATATGTTGAATGTAAAGCATCACAAAGAATGATGGTCATAAAACTGGGAACAACAGAAGACTGGTCTTTCTGTATCTGTTTCCTCCTCTTTTTCTCTGTAGATTTTATTAATGCTCTCCTGTCCCACTTCTTGCAACCCTTCTATTAAAGGAACATCCCAGATATCTTCACACTCACTGAGGAAATTCTTCTGTTCTTCACTGAATCCTCACCCTTTTCTCGTTGCAATGTTCAGTGGGATGTTGGGATCGTACTCAAATGAGCCTGGATACTTACTACATCTAATCTATACTACTACCATGTATAACATGCTAGTAGGCTAGTATGTTACATTTTTAAAACATCATCACAGTGGCAAGATCTTCCTGATTTACAAATTCTTGCAAACTGAAAATTGTTTATGCAACAAGAAGATTCAAATGATCCTTGTGGTCATCTGATAGCATAATGAAGACACATGTACTAGGTCTTGGACACAGGTGTTTTGGACAACTGTTGGGACATCCTAAAAAACGAGCATAAAATAGTCTTGAAAAATCTTAGATATGTTTGAAGGCAGGTCGCAGAGCACTTACAGCATTGTGGTCTAGTTTTGTAGAAGTATGGATGTTTTCACTCAATCTGCAGTTACAAGCCTGATGCAAATTAGCTCTCTCAGCACTCCAGATTGTTGTTACTTTAATGGAATAGTGATGTTATGGATTTGGACCAGAAATCATATTTATTTGTAGGGACTGAGAAGAAAATCCGTACTTGTAAAGTCTCCTGCAGTACAGGGAAATACACTGAATTCTTTAGCATCAATAAAATCTGATGTACAGATGCTGTTTATAACTTAGCATTCTGCTTATGGAGTTTTCCTCAAGCCATGACATCATGGAAGTTCTTTTAATCTGTTCCCAGGCTCTGCTGTGAGGTTTGTGCAACACACTTCCCCTGCAATATTTTAAATTGTGCTTATTTGATTTTTTTGATTTTGTTACCAACTACTGTCAAACAAAAGTGGTGAAAGATCTTAGGTTTAGGGACAGGACCCCTTGAATTGATACAGGCCTTCTCTAGATCATTTCCTTGCTCAGGTATTTTGCTCTTGTGAACATTACTGCCTTCAGGCCTGAGAGCCTGCCACTTTTAATTCCTCCACAAACCCAAACCCTTATTCAGTACTTTAATTCAAAAAGAGTCCTGTTGACACTTAAACAATGCTCGTGCCAGAGTAAGATTCAAATGACAAGTAATTAAAAAATGTGTTTTAAGAGATACTTTGATGGCACCAAGTTGTGGTCTTGACAACATCCTATGAGCCACTGCAGCACACCAGTATCTGAATGCCCTCAGTGAGACAGTGCAATCTTTCAAATTATCCAAAATGTTTCTTCTGCTTGTGACACCCTAATATCTTCTCCATAAAATAGTTTATGGTTTAACGAGTATGTAGCAGACAGCAGAGCTGTAGATCTCAGCAAGTAGATGCCCACCCTGCAACAGCAGTTTGAGGCAGCTGAAGATCTGATAATAGAGTTGGACTACGAGAGACAAAACCAAGGACAAGGAGGGGATTTAGAGGAATAGCTTATCTAGGAAGCTGCCATGAATAGTTAGGGACCTTCTGAGATCTCTCCAAATCTTGAATCAATAGATGTCAATACCATTTTATTCACATAGAGAATTCTCTGAATATGCCAGAAATTCCAGCTGTCTTCAGCTAGCTGCCAACAGGTCCAGCCCGACCCCTGACAGCTCTAATAGCACAGTGACAATTTACAATACAACATCTGCAGCCCACTGACATTTGGAAGCAAAGTGAAGTTGCTTGTGCTGAATATCAAATCAAGGGATCTCACACAGAAATTGTAACTGTTGTTTCAGAAGGAAATTTAAGGAAAGTGCTTTAAATGGGAAGAAAAATGCATAATGAAAAATGAATGGTTGCAAGGAAATTACAACTACCAAACACGTGAACTACTTTTGCTTGCTGTAGTTTGCAGATCTGAGACCTAGGACATATCGCCTTGTGTGGAGCTGCAAAGAGATTTTTCAGGTTCCTCAGTGATAGGGGTTTTATATCACTTATGGCAATTACTGTCTTTAATGATGTTGCAAGGTCAGCTTTTGTGCCAAGCAATTTAAGCAAGCAGTTCTTTTGGTTTGGGTTGGGTTTATATATATGGCAGTTTTCATCCTCCATGCCTCAGAAATACTCGCAAACATGAGTTATTAAGCTTCAGAGCACCAGAGGAGGTAAGCAAGTTTTTCATTTGTAATGGTTAATTCCCTTGTGACTGAAGCAGCTGATATCCACATGGGTATCCTGTTTCATCTTAGCTCCAATGTTGCTTTCTCAGTGTATCATTTACTTCCAAGTCTTCACTCAGTTGCTAGTTGTTTTTCCCACAGCCATCAGCAAGTACATGTGCCACACGTTAGGCCTGAGATGTTTTAAAATACAGGACACCTTTGGTAAGCTTTAGCTTAGCATTTCTCCTGTGAGTTGAGAGTTTCAATGTTTGATTTCACCTGGGATCTGCAAAGATTTGCTGATGGAAAAAGATAATAACCAATTATTCAAGCTCATTCTAGCAACTTCTTTGGTGCATAAATCCTGCTAAGCAGGCTCCTGGTGCATCTCAAATGGCCAATTTTCAGGGGTTTAATACTGTTCCAGCTGATTGCATAAACAGCCCATCTTAGCATCTATGCATGCATGGAACCTTCTGAAAACATTCTGTGGTCTGTATTGAACACTTTCTGCTTTAAAAATGTTGTTGAGATTTAGCAACTTGTGTAAAATCCAGCTTTAGTTTTATGCAAAATAAGTCAATACCAGTTCTAGTCGGTAAATGATGAAAAAAAAGGTGAGGTTTGATTTTTTTATTTTTTTCTTTTTTAGTTTTTCAAGGTCGAGATCCAAAGCTCTGTTCCTCAGTTTTGGCACAAAGATAATTTGGAAACAAGGTTTTTTGTATTTTTAATTTCAGAGTTTGTCTGAGAAAAGAAATTAAAAGTGAAGTGGAAAATTAAGTATTTGGCACTAGAAGTCTTCCTGTGAACTAAATTGGTTAATATACATTATTTTGGCTCATAGTATGTAATAGAAGGACCCTGTTGACCATGTAATGACTCACTTTAATTAAACAAGAGTAGCCTATAAAACTTGTTCCTAGTTCACTTATTGCAGTACTAGCAGATGCCACATAACAGACTCTCCATGTCCCATGAAAGTTTCCATTCTAGAGTCTTGTAGCTTAATTTCGCTCTCTCATTAATTGGGCACAATCTACCTCCTCCACTGTTGCTGGATTTAGCCTATGGTCATACAGCCTTTCCATCTGTTTCATCATTTTGCAAAAGTACTAGAAATATTTGCAAACGTTTCCAACTGATAACCTGGTTGTAATTCCACACCTTACCCAGCAGGTCCTTGCTTTAAAAACCAGGCAGGTTGTTTGTTGGCATTTAAGTCAGTTGAATGTTATCTACTTGCCCATATTAAATGCTGTCTTGCTAGCTCAGTGACTCACCAATAATCACTTTGTCACTTATTCATCATTAAAAATCAACACACACAGTTAGAATGTCTGTGAAACTCTGCATCTGCTGATGCCTGCAATCAGCTCAGAATCCAATAACACACTCACTGAAGAAATGTGTTGCTTTGAGATGTTCACACCTCTAGAGCTGATAATACTCAGGTAAAGTACTAGGTTCTACAATTAAACAAAAATTCTTTTTGCATCATTATTTTCTTTAAAGCCCTTTGACATTCTGTTTTTCTGCTCTACTCCCTGTTTTTAGCATGATTCATGCATGCTTTGTTTGCTCTGTGTGATACTATGTAAAATTCATCATGTAAAGTGGAGTGAATCATTTTAAACAGTATACATCAGGGAGCACTTAGCTGATGTACTTGAAATGGTCTGGTAAAACAAAATGTCAGCTTCTGGAATGCTTACTTCAACTTACTCAAACACAGTAGTTCAGTTTTCCTGCTCCAGACTAGAGCTGGTCCCTGCACAGACTTCTGTGAGTTCAAAAATGCAGAATTTCCTCCCATTGTGGCAATTAGACATTTGGGATTTCTGTACCCACAGTCAGAGTTCAGGCTGAATCCTAGCCAGTAGAAGGCACAGGTAGTCTCATGAGCCTCACCCTTCAGAAGGAGTGTGCTGCAGCTGAAGAGGAATAAAAGCTATAATCTTGCTGTGCAGCAAAGTGCTGGTTTAGTCTTGGCCCCAAGTGGCAAGGTTTTAAGACATTATGTCGTTCTTCACTTCCCCAGCATACTGCTGACTGACAGGTCACACCAAGATTATATTTAATTAGTTGTTGTTTCAGCTCCAAGGAGACAAACTACCTTCTTAGAAATCAAGAAGTAGAGATACAGACCTCTATTACTAAAAATCAAAGGAGCATTTTTGAAAAGCAAAGCCTTGCTACTGAAGTGATGAAAATTATTTTTTTTTATTTAAGAAATACTTGCAATTGCTTGTGCAGCCTTGAATATTGGAAACAGAGAAACACAGCTGTACTGTTGTGGAGGGGTTTAGCTTTTGAACAAGAAGATTGTGTCCTGAAGAGAGTGTAACTCAGAACAGCCTACATCATGATGAGAGGGTGGCATTGTCATGACAGAGACATTAGTCTGTCAGATATGTAAGAGTGGAAGGGAATAGACACTACAGTATGTTTTAATAAAATATCTAAGTAAGGGGCCAGTCTACTCAAAGCCAAATCTACTATAATTGCAGGATCGGCAAGTGCCCAGTCTAAATACAACTTGCTTTTCAGTCCTCTTTGTATGTATGTGACTAAATTGTGGTAACTCACTCTGGTCCTTTGCCTTTCTTAGCCATTTTTTAGCTGTTTTCACAGTGTAGGTACAGATCAGTATCCATTTTCAGGTCTTTTCTGAAATATCTCTAAGGGTCATTTAAAAATGGATATCATTTTATTGTGAGAGACTGAGAGAGCTGGGTCTCTTTAGCTTGGAGGACAGTAAGGGGTGACCTCATTAATGTTTATAAACATGTAAAGGGTGAGTGCCAAGAGAATGGAGTCAGGCTCTTCTCGGTGATGCCCAATGACAGGACAAGGGGCAATGGGTGGAAATCGAGGCATAGGAAGCTCCATGTAAAGATAAGGAAAATTTTTTTCACTGTGATGGTGAACACTGGAACAGGCTGCCCAGGGGGGTTGTGGAGTCTCCTTCTCTGGAGATATTTAAAACGTGTCTGGATGCATTCCTGTGTGATCTACTCTAGATGATCCCGCTCTGGCAGGGGGTTGGACCCAATGATCTTTCAAGGTCCCTTCCAACTCCTAACATTCCCTGATTCTGTGAGGATACAATGCAAACCTACTTTCTAGAGGTCATGCTGCTGGAGATTCTAAGGGGCTCTTCTGTTGAATTTGTAAGCAGTGACTAGAATACTCTTTGCCTGAATGACAAAGCTGAGTGGTTAATTTGTAAAATTTGAGTAAGTCTCTGGCTTTAATCAGTCTGGGTAACTTCATGGAATCTTTTCAAGAATTTAGTGGCAATGTCCATCAGAAAGATACCAGGATATTTCTGTTCCTTGCTTCCTTGCCCATGGGTTTCTTTTCCCATGTAGTAACATGTTGTCTCTTCCAATCTGATAATGCACCAGACCACAACATTGAAGCCCTCCTTCATTTCTAGACCAATGGCTGCTGCAGAAGCCAAGGTTGACTCCCACACTTAAGTGTGCATAGGGAGTCTCAATATAACCCAGAGAGATTAGATGTGTGCAATCTGTAATCTGCCTGCAGACATCCAAACTTGGTGCCAGAACTGCTGTTTCTGTAAAGCACGTACAGTTCTGGCACAGGTTACCTAACTGAGTGTGTATATACATGGCATAGAGGGAACACACTGAGTTCAGCAAAGAGGCTGTCCAACTTGGAGTTTCATTGTGCAACTGGAGACAACCCAACAGCCTCGGGCCACATTCCAACATCTCTTAAAGATACTTCAGGATAAAGCCTTTTCTCACCATAACCAAAGAGATTTTTTAATCTCAAGAAGCCTTTTGGATGAGTTAATGCAGTGCATGTATTCAACCATTCCAATTTTCTTAGCAGTTGGCACTAATGTTCTGATTTTTGACCTACTTTTGCTGATACTCTTAGTTTAGCAGTTGTACTGTTTTTAATGTTATCATTTTGTTAATGGTAATAATAATTGTATGAATGAAATTATAAGGAGAAGCAAAACTACATTCTGGGCTCTTCCGATTTTAGAATTCCATGCAACGTTACAGCTCTATCAATGTGAATGTTTGTTTTTTTTATCAAAGACAATAAACTAGATCATTATCTGAAATAAATAACTTTTCATCCACTTCCCTCCCGTGGGATCTCAGTGATTTACAGCGCTGTGATTCTTTCAGAGCCAGACCACTAATAAACACAACTACATAGAACATACTCTTAAGTGTAAAATGTAGTAGTAGAAGAAAGGGTAAGGTGACCTAGCAACTCTGTCGTCTCTCATTTTTATGATTCCTTAGGGGGGGTAAGGGAAAAAGAAAAAAAAAAAGGAGGGGGGGGATTCTTTTGAGCTGAGTATGTTCACCGTAGCAAAATCACTAAGAAAGATTCCCGTGGGACACTTACATAACTGACCATTAGGAAAAACTGGCATAGTCAGGGGAATAGACCAGATACATTTTCTGTTCTCATTATTATCTTTGTCCCAAGTGTAGGACAGTGTTATATAATCACAGTTAGAATCTGTCTTGCATTATAATGCCCTGATCAGCCACTGAGAATTGTGCCAAGCCGAGGAGATGACATTCCAATTAGCTCAATCTTGGGACAAATGGAAAAATGCCTGAACAGAAACCACTGAAAGTGGGGCCCATTTACAGTGATGTTAAATGTCTGACAAATGTTGCAGACTGCAAAAAAAAACTCAGGGTGTTATTTGCCTAGGGATGCCCTGTGCTTTTTTCTCTGCTGAGGCACAGTGGGGCAATGACATTGGGCATTTCCAGAACACAGAGAATTCCAGTCAGAACTAATATCAAACCAATACAAAACTGGCATCTCAGAGTGCTTTTGTCTGTCTTCTGTCCTGTTTAGCATTGAAGGAGCCTGAATATTGCCCTGTGGAACAACAGGTGCTATTCAACACAAGGAAGTGACATAGTACATGATACTCGCAGCCCAGCTATGCTTCCCTGTGCTGTTACAATAGACATACAAGCCCTTGTTTGTCCCTCTCTAGCTGCAGTGAATCCACTTTCACATTTGGAAGGACACCGAATCACCATATTCCTCTTGTACCCAGCAAGACATACCACACTGAGCTGCTGCAGCAGCCATACTGCAGGCAGGGACTGACAGAGGCTGAGGAAGGATCAGCCAAAAACATTTAAGAGAATCTTGGAGACAGAAAGTTTTGTCTTTCAGGGAGTTCTTTGTGATCAAATTTCCTTATCCAGTTACTCTTCTTACTGCTCCCAATTGCAGCTCTGTACTATAGATTATATCCTCTGAGACGTCCAACTGAGTTCACATAAAGTGCATGTCTGCACTATTTAAAACTTAACATGGAGCCAGGGAAGTGTTCTTAACTGTCAATAAGTATTCATGATAAACTTTTAAATGTTGCCATTGTCAAAGTTTTCTTCTTTAATAAACTAAATTTATTTCTATGCTTTAAATTGATTAAATACAGACCTAGATCTGCATGCCTCAATATCCTGTTCAAAGTATTGTGAGTTAAAATGTAAAAGTGGAGGAGAAAAATAGGAAGGATAAATCTAGGTTTGGTTTTAAATGTTAAAGTGCAGGGCTTCCAGGCCTCTAACATTCTACAAATATTTGGGGTTTTTTTCTGAAAACTAACACATTTATAAACTTCAGAGATTTGTTACTAATGCTCTTATGTTACTGATAAACTTCTTTTCTTCTTTTGCTACCTTTAAGGTCAATACCTATCATTTGTATTTCAGAACATAGAGAGTTCATGATGATACAAGGTTTATTCATAGCACTAATGTTTGAGGTGTGTTATTGTAGTGCCATATATATCATTAGGGTATAGTGCAAAGAATGTGATTTCCCTATACAATATTTAGCTAAGTGTAGCATGAAAGCAAAATCATACTTATATATCAGCAAAGCCAACATAATTTACTATGAGAATGACTGTGTTGATAAGTGCTCTTATGGAGCAGTGATTGATGTACATATTGTGAGCAGACATACATACCATGTGTTGCTTTTCAGAAGTTATAGAGGTTTTTCTCTGTTCTCATTTTCTGTTCTACTGGTAGGCTAATAACAAAAATTGATATCTGAATCGTGATAATAAAATGCAATGGCGTACAAAGATGTATCAATGAATGTAAAATTCAGCTGAGAAACATGATTAAATGGTCAGCAGCAGGTGATGGTTATAAAATGGAGTAAAGAACACAATGAGAGTCACATCCAATAGCAACTTTCTGGCACAGGAAAAGACTTGAAAATATTATGAAACTTTTCAAGTACAATTTAGTTTGACCTTTAATTAAATAATAATCATTAGAAGGTAATTAAATTAACTTATCCCTGGGATGGTCACTTAAGATAGGTGGCATTGTTTGTGTGAAGTATTTGTGCTATAGAGGCTTAAGAAAAGCATGCAAAGAGTAACTGTTTCCTCTTCCTTTTGGTTAACTGCCAAGCCATCACTTTCCTGAAGTAGTTCCACTTCCTTTGTGCTGATACCCAGCAGTGAATGTGTATTTCACTTGTCTGGAAAAGCCTCATTGTGCTTTTGTTGCATCAAGTCAATTAGAGATAATAGTAAACGGTTATGTGGAACATCTTGGAAGCTGGAAGATAGCACAGCCCTTGTATGTTCTGTGTCCATTTGTCTCTTCTCTTTTGTGTAATTACTCCATCCTTTTTACGTCACTCATTTCTAAAATCACACAGAGATGGAACCCCTCTTGCTGCCTTTGTCAGTCAGTTCCACTTACTGGTTTTCTGTTGTGCACACAGAGGTTTCTCCAAAGTTCCCTTAGTGAATAGGCCTTTGTATACCCAGTTCACAATGTCATGTTTTAGGACAAACCATCTTAACTATAAGACCACCTAGGATGTGTAAGTTTGTGTAAGTAAGCCTTTGTAGCTCTGATGGAGTGTAAAATCCAGCACTGACTCTAAAGCTGAGTCTTCATACATCTCACCAGAAATATTTGAGGTTGGAGAATCAATGGTGGAAAGAAGTAGGAAGGAGACTTTGAATGGGAGAGGAAGAGAAATGTTCAGTTTTTTTCCTGATAGATGAGGCAGGAGAAAGCTACTAGAAATACATTATACATTTTAGGCTTTAGTGGAAAGTATCTACAGTCTTAAGCCAGTCTCATGTGTATCAGGGTGACAGTGGAGAATGAAGACTGGAAAAGAGATGGAATGGGATGTAGGAGTTGGGTGCAGGGAGTGCCTGACCTAGCCTTTTGTTTCAGTCATTTGAGGTTTAACTGAGGATGCTGAGAGAGTGGAGTTGGGGGCCTCCATTTGGATCCCTGTCTTGTGGCCTGATGGGAAGAAGAGACTTTTAAGTGAACTGGTGGATGACTAAATGCATTTGGTTTGCTGGACTTGCTAGTTGTGCTAATGGTTTAAAGAGTGACCATCTGAGTCAGAATAGCCGAGAGGAAATGACTCTCAGGCTGACATAACCTGTTCAGCTGAGCTTTCGTCCAGGTTATTCCCACACCAGTGAAAACTTTACCAATCACTGTCCAGATCATGAGGGACCCAGTGAAGGGCTTAGACAGTGGGAAAAAAATGAGGTGGTGTTTTTTGTTGATTGCTGGCTGGTTGTGAGAGTTTCTGTTAACGCTGAAGTGCTGAACAGCACTAGGCCAGAAGGAGGGCCCATGACAGCAGCCTGCTGCCCAGCTCTCCTACAAGGACTGCTCCACAGTGTCAGGGGCAGAATGTGCTAAGTAGGAAATCACTTTCTGAATTAGCAAATATGGATGTTCTAATTTCCCTGAATCTCTGGTAGGAAACTGACTCAGCTCCAGTCAACAAACACCAAATTCCTTCCATAAAATAAAAACAAGAAGAGAAGTTTCTCCTGAAATAGTGCTGTGAAGCATCTGCTTTCAGTTAGACACAAAATTCTGCTTGGAAACATCCTGCTGGAGATGAACATCAAACTCACTCATTTAATAAATCCATGCCAAAAACAATCTGAAGAGATTTTAGTTGATAATTGGCTTAACAAGATTTCTCCTCCAGAATATCTGAGTCCCTTTAGGGACTGTTGATTCGCTTCATGGTATCAACCGCTGAGTCCTTTGCAGCTCGGGTGGAACCCGGTGGTGCTGGCAGATGCAGACCTCTCTGACTCCGTGGCTGAGGAGGTGTGATGCTAATTGTTACCTGTGTACTGATGAAGCTTAGATGGGCAATCTCTGGGCAACAAAGGTAATCAACATTCAGTGATTACTTTCCATATTTTCCATATTTTGTATATGTAAATGATTATATGAACAAAGAATTAAAACGTGTTACAGAGCGACTTACAGCATCATGTGTGACAATGAGCCTTCAGCAGAACAAAGGAATATGTCTACCTTTCAGTGTTCATCTGACTAAGAAAACCAGAGCTTTTTAGATGCAACCAATCCAGTTTTGCATTGGGAGTCCAGATTTTGATAATCTTTACTTTTTCTGTGAATTTGCAAATGATACAGTTTATCTTGTGACAGGACTTGCCCAGCAATGTAACACGCACAGGGTTCATTCTGCCCTTTTCCAGAGCTGAGCTTTGCAGTATGAGTCAAAGATGCATGCTCTGTACAAAGTTACCTGCTTTCACTCAGCATGTCATCCCTTTCCTGACACCAGGCATTCTGCTTTGATTTCCATTAGGAAAGTATTGCCTGCTTCAGATTTCTTCCTCCTTTCATCTGCTTTCAGGAAGCAATACAAAATGTCTCTCGATCAAGTGTGGTCTTTTTAACTGGATGAAATGAGCTGGCACATGTGAATCCAAGACAAAGCCTTTGTTTCAAATACGCTTAGACAAATTGGATGGTGCACTGTAATCTGTAAGGCCATTTAGTCAGGACAGAAATATTTGGGGACTATTTTGGGGGTTTGGTTTTGGTTTTGGCTTTTTTGCCCCTTAGGAAAACCTGACACTCAAAGTAGCACACTAGAAAAGCATAGAGAAACACCTATTAGCTAGTATTCAGCAGCAGCATTACCAGACAGGTACTGCTTTATGCATTTTTTCATCACTTCATTTTCATGCGAATCAGTTCATGGCATTAAGACATTAAATTGAAAGATCTTAGCAATTTTGAAACAGAAGAGTCTTTCAAACAATGACAGGAAGCCTTGACCATGGAATTCTATGGAGAAAATATCTTGAAATATCCAGGATTTAGATATTTGCTGATAAAATACATCTTCTGAATTCTGAAGAAAATATGTTTTCCGTTTCTATTAGAGTTTTTTAAAGGGAGAAAAATAATAAGAGAAAGAAGCCTCTACTGATTCTCCTCCTCAAAATATGAAAGAAGGAAAGTAAACATTCAATTAAAGGGATTCACTTATGTCACACAATCTTCTTTAGTAAATATCATCCCTTACATTTTGTGCAATTAGCCAGTTCAGTTTCCTCAAATAAATAGAATGTTAACATGCTCATTAGAGGCAGTATTTCCTGGTGAAGAAAGTGGGTTTGGGTTGTTGTTTTTTGCAGCAGAAATGTATTTTTAGTATCACTGATAGCATTTAACATTTTCAAACGCAGTTGAGATTTTATCTGGTGGGTTACGTACAGTGAAGGAATGCTGGATAAATATTTATGAACTGGAGCAGTGCTGCTCTGCAGAAATGAAGATGTGTCTGTTTGATGATGGGACAGGAGATGGTTTGTGTTGGCCAGAAAGTATCCAGGATTGTGGTGAGTACAGTGCTGCTACAGTCATGTAACAGGGAGCATTTCAGCTTTGTATCTCTCTTTGTTGTGCAGTGTAATACCCTACCTCAGTAAAAGTAGCAGGGATAAAAAATGTTTGTTTTGTTGTATATTAACATTGGCTTATCTAGCAAATCAGCTGCTGATTTGACACATTCTTTTGAGCTTGATTGTTTAGTACATTCATTTTTCATGATACAATCCCTGCTGAAATGGTTTCGGATGACACATTGGCAAGCTACAGAAAATATAAGGTTTGGTGCCATTTTCTCAGCAAGGCTCACTCTCAGCAGCAGAACACTTGCACACATAGTTCTTCCAGACACATCTTCTGTAAAAGTGAGTGTTGTATTTATAGAACTGCTCTTAAGCTAGAAAATTACAATCATCTACTTTTCAAATGTGTGTGGGTAGCAGGTTGCAGAATCCAAACAGAAGCTTCATTTCTGTAGAGAGAAAATCAATGACATGTTGAAATGTAGAGCAAGCCTATCCCCAGGGATTCAGATTCTGACAAACAAGCACCCTAAGCTTATGAACTTATCAAGTCTCACTTCAAATTATTTTGAAAGACAATTTCAAATTTTACCATTTAGTTCCCAAAGGATAAGAGCATTTTCAGCCATTCTCAGAGATACGAGCAAGGGCTTGAAGTACTGACTGCAGTAGTTGAGTTGCTAGCAGAGGTAAAGCAATGAGAAAATAATAATAATAAGACAGCCATTTGGCCCTGTGTTTCATGAAACAGACTGGAGTGGGGGGGGAAAGGAAAAAAGAAAAGAAGAGCTGATCCTGACAACCTGGATAAAGAACTTTTCCAGGAAAAAAAAATTAAATTAAAAAGCATCCTAAAGAGAGGCAGAGAGGTTTCAATCTGTGCAGGAGAATCGTGCTCAAGAGATACCAATGCCTCTCTGTGCCTCCTCACTAGCTGCAGAGAGCTCAGACACATGCTCTGTTACAGCTAGCATTAAGCGAGGTGAGTTCTGTCTTTAATACCAGGACTGTGCATTTCTTTGTTAGATTAGGTTCCTAAGCTCTTGCTTTAACTTCATTTCTTTGTTAGATTAGGTTCCTAAGCTCTTGCTTTAACTTCAGTAACATTTTAGGTGTGAATCTAAGGCATTAAGATCTGAAAAGATACTTGATTGTCCTTTGATTCGAAGATCTCTAATTCAAGAAGCTGGTAGTGTTAAGTGCAGTTTTCCCACACTTGGTCACCTTCAGAGGTTTTGAGGCTCTTCTGCTAGGATGTTGGGAAAAGTATTTGTAACAGCAGGTACTTTTTATAGCGTTCCTGATTTGTTCTGCATCAGAAATAAGAACCTTTGTCCAGCAGGTTTGTCGTCTGGGCTTTCACCTGCTGCAACAACTCCAGCTCTTCACTAACACATTCAGAGTGTAAAACCACTCTCAAGAGACTGCAAAGGTTGCAGTCTCAACCAAGAGTGTTGATAGAACTACCACTGTTAAAATAAATTATCATCATAAGAGTTTGTATTGGTAGTCAATGTCAACTCTTCAGTTTTGATACCAGAAAAATAACTTTCTTGTGCCGTTAACTTATATTTGTGAAAGAGGAGTCTCATATAACATCTATTAACACTGAAATAGAGACATAGGTTTTGTGTGTGCATCAGTGATAAAGGCTTAACAGAAACAATCAGAAGTATTGCAACTCCATTTTTGCATTCAAATCTGAATTTTAATCTACCAAAGCTGATCTATGTAAAAGATGTTTTTCAATGGCAGCAGCTTCTGGGCTTCATGTGAATCATTTAGGGTCAAGTTCTGCGGCTTTTCATTAAGCCTTGTTAGCAAGGTGTGCCACTGGGGAAAGAAAAGACATGGCATGATTTTTAAAAGCATTCTCTTCACCTGAACACTCTTGGCTCTGTTTCTTACACCAGCTGGAACAAACAACTCGTGAGTGTGGTATTTTTTTCCCAGCAGCACAGCCTCAGCATTCAACAAGCCTTTTTGCAGAGACTCCCTGCCTTTAATGATTAGCTCCAGGACAAAATGTGACAAAATCTGTAAAAGCATGTTAGGGCACTCAGTTCACTCAGAAGATCCCCGAGTCTGGTGAATGCCACTTGGTACACAAGTTTTTCCCACTTAGCACAACTCTTTGTGAGCCTGTTCACAGAGGAGGGCAAGTAATTTTCCCAGGATTTTTTTTCCCTGCAGGCTTAGCAAATTGAACCATCCCAGTGATGGATCTGACAAACTCCTAAGCTGGTGCTAGTGGAAGGTGTTTGGCTTTAAAGAGCAGGATGGGATCATACAGTGTAGTGTCAAGGAGCAAAAGAAAGGAAGGCAGCGTAGCAGAAGAGGGAAGGGAAAGTACATAACTTGCAGGGTTTGTTTCTCAGCGAATGAGTTCTGCCAAGTCAATGGGGGATTCAATGCAATAAAATTACTTAAATATATATATATGTATTTTATATAGTGCATAAAACACTGTTTTGCACTTTTGAGATCAGACGACACTGTGAGTTTCCACGTATTTAAATGCTAGCTATGTTTACTACAGCCTCAACAGAGTTCTCTTGCATCTCATAAAGCCAAAGTAGCAAGCTTCAGGTGACAGGAAAATACCATAGCTGTGTAACAGTCATATCTCTCCCAGCATCCTGGGCAGGAGAGTTCTTTTCAACAGCCTTTTCAGAATCTTTTGATTATGGAGCACTGTGTATAGCTGTTGACAAAAGCTGTTCTTGAGCAAAGGGCCATGACTTTTTCAAGGAATAAAAGAGGCACCACTGTCACAGTATATGCCCTTGAGTTTTTTTACACTCTTAGAAGTATGAATTCATGAAGATAAATCTTCAGCCAGTGTAAATGTACATGGCTCCAGTGAGCTCAGACAAAGCTGACCTGTGATATTTTATCCTTGGGTAAAAACATGTGTTGTGTCTGGGCCAGCTGCATTGTTCACTTCCACTGAAAGGGGCATTTCTGCTCTCAGGCCTCAGGCCTGCTTCCTTCCTCCTTCATGCTTGCTCCAGTAGCTGATGCACTCTGCTGAGCCACTTCAGCTGCCTAGAACTGAAAAAAAAAACTTGTTTGGCTGAAGAGTGTAACTCTGCTCAGGGCTGGAATTGTTTCCTCCATAACTGCCTTCATAGTGTTAGTGTGAAGCAGCTCACTCAGCTGAGGGAAAAGAAACAGACTGTATTAATCTGGAAAAATCCCAAACCTTGGTGTTGGTTGCAGCCTAAAGCAAATCCAATGCACAGCCATAGATAGGGAACTACTATAGAAGTAACTAATGTCAGATAATAGCAGTCTGTTTTATTTCTATAAGAGTAGCTCAGAATCACTTTAAAGATGCAGATCCTTTTATATTCTATTAAACATCTGGGAATTTAGTTTCCTAAAAGATTTCTGGTGGTGTTGAGTTCTGGGGAAGAAATAATCTAACTTAATATGTAAGTATTCTTGCACCAATTCTTTAATATCAAAGCTCTGTATGCCTTTAACATGAAGACTTCTGATAAGAAGATCTAAACTTTAAAAGATTCTCTTAGTATCTTTGTCTCCTTTAGTAAGGATTAAAGAAGGTTTTTTTCATTTATGAATGATAGAGCTGACTAATGAGAGATAATGATACAGTCAACAGAAAGCAATTTAATTCCTGCTACACTCTGCTCTACAATAAAGTTTGAAATTCATGGAACTTCTGTCAGTTTGATTAAAGTTTATTTCATTCTCTAAATAAAGCTTCTTACATACCAGAAGTGGGTAAGATCTTGGATCTGTTAAGTATTTCCTAATGATTCCTGAATCCATTGTTGTTATTGCATTAATCAGGTTAGAATTTCAAAAAAACAAAACCAACCCCCACAAAACAAACCAAAACAAAACAAACTCCCAAACCAACCACACCAAAAAAATTTGAAATAAAACAACAAAACAAACAAACAAACAGAAAGGCAATACAAAACAAATTCACAAAATCCCCAGTGGAAATTATGAGAATTTGACCCCATGTAGAACTTAGTATTCTCTAAAATGATAAGACATAAGTAGTTACTTAAAGGAAATAAAAAAGTGTTTCTGGGTTAGTTGCTGGACAATGGGCAACATATACTACCTGTTCTCTTTTCTAGGGGCTGAGAAAGCCCCTAGAACATTGAAAGGGTAGCAAGTAATATTTGCTTAATCCAATTCTTTAAAACAGTACTTCAATTCTCTGATAGCCCTGTCACAAATCTAGGAACTACAAATGAGAATGCAGAATAATCAAAGTAACTCTTTTGGATAACTGATGCATCTTTGAGAGGGTAAATCATCCACTGTATGGGGTTTTTTCACCTACTGATGATCAGAATTCAAAAAAATCAATATTTACTTGGGGGGAAAAGAATGTAGGTTTTGCAGCAAAGTAGAGCAGGTTATATTTCTTCCTGTAAAGGAGGTATCAGAAGGGCCAGTGTAGTCTCTTTTGAATCACTACTGTTCTTTCTAGCTTCTGTAACCATTACACTAGTGTGGAAAATTGATTTAATAATGCTTTGACTTGAAAATATCTGTCTACAAAAGGATCCTGTCCTTTGTGCTGTGTGCATCTACTCCTGTGATTGAACATAGTCAGATTTTAAGTGCATTGATTTACATTTGACATTAATTTGCCACTGACACTAAGAAAACCTCAGTTCATCCCAGTTCGGTACTCTTTCCTTGATGGAAATGTTGCTGCTATTCAAACCATCACAAAACACATCACCTGTTGTAGATTCTAAAAAATCAGAGAAATGAGGCTCTCACAGTCCAGTAGTCTCTGCCTTGTGTGTGAGAAAGCTGATTCAGAAAGGCTTTAAAGTGTTAGGTGCTAGAATGAGCCTTCAGGCCTTGGAGTGAGAGTTGATCTAATGATTGAGTGGTCTGACTTTTGAGATGATTTCTCTATCACAATGAAGACTTCTTCTGTTTCTGATCAAGCCTTTTATTGGTAGAGCTGGGCCTGAATGTTACAGTTCAGGCTGTCTGCTTGCTTGAAGGACTAACAGGCAGAGATGGTTGGGCTGGAAATTCAGAATGCTTCCCACTCTTGGCAGTTAGTAACTAAGATGCCTGCTGGCTGAGAATCTTTTGCTGCCCATTGACATGAAAGAACTCATCCAGAACTCACTCAAAGTAGTAATAAATCAGATTGATCAGCAAGAGTTCCCTCTGTCAGCAGATATCCAGAGTGCTTTTCCAGCATCATCATTTTTCAGCTCCCAGCAACCATGCAAGCACCAGTTGCTTCAAATTGTTTCCAATCTCGAGCTCAAGGTTTTAGCTTTTATTGCATCCCTTAGCAGCAGCATAATCAGAAACCTTCTCAGAAAAATCTAACCCTTGTCATTTCCTGCCAACTCAGTGGACTAGCAAGGCTCAGAGGGGAGGTTCTTACACTGTAAATTATGCAAATTAGGATCTACAAAACTTTCTTGGGACTCCTCTCATTCATAAAAGGCACAAGTTACCTCATTTATTCTAAGTGCTAAAAAAGCCACTTTGGGGCTTTTAGCATCGCTTCCATGGCCTGTTGGCTGGCCTCAGCAAGATGAACAGAACAACAATGGAAAAGTATTGGAATCACACTACCACCCACCAGCCTCATCTCTGGAGAGCAGCAATTGCAGCCTTTCTTGAAAGGCGAGTAAAACCCTGTGCTGATATGGCTGACTGGACTTAGTAAGCTAAGAGGAAGTTGGTTCTGCTGTGCCAAAGATTTTCAGTCTTTGGTCTCAGGAATACTAGAGAGCTGTAGTAACTGTGGTGAAACCATATGGCTCCTGGTGTTAAGGGCGTGTGGTTCAGGAAAGTGCCAGCAGGAGTGACACGGTTGTCTCTTGATTGTGCACAGCTCTGCACCTCCACCGAAAAAAGGGCGGGGAGGCAGCACTGAAACAAGCTAAAGAGTCTGATGATTCCTGCAAAAAACATTTGTTGCATTTTTCATCTCTCCACTGTCTTTGGAGATCATTACTTGCACACACAACTGCAGTATTCCAGCCTGGCTCCTAGTTCATAAAATCCATCTTTGAGAGGTGCGTTTTCTAGCGGGAGCTCTCAGCAGAGCAGAGCATGGCAATGAGCTCCAAGAAAAACCATGCTGACTTGGCACCTGCAATGTTTTCTGTGTTGAGTGAAATAACTACTTTAAGTGGAGAAATAAGTTATTAGTGAGCTACATCAAAACTGTCAGGTTAGGACTGGACAAACAGAGTAATGCCCTTGATTATCATTTTTATTGTTTTGATAATTTGTATCGTTTCCTGTTAGACTGGAAATATACGTGGAGTTTAATGGTGTAGGCAGTCTTGATTTCATGAGATTATAAGCCACTGGTTTTATTACATTTAATTACTTTATAAATTAACTGATTAAATTGTTCAGTGTATTTAGGTTTGGTATATAAGTAGTCAATTCTAATCTGAAATATAATTGAATGTGTATCAGTTGTCCTTTATAAATTTCACATAAGAAGTTAATGTTATTTGGTACCTATTTTTTCCCCCCAGTAAAATGAGCATAACTAAGACATTCCTAATTAGATTAAGTATATTTTTTGTTTTGTTTTGCTTTAATTCCTCACAGAATTGCCTTTATTATCTGCTAAGGGAATTGGTCCCAAACCATTAGCATTTATCTGCAGCTGGCAGAACTTCCAGTCAGATGTACCTGGCTCAGCTTGAGGGTCACATCCCGGGCAGAGCTCAAATCTCTGCTTTCCCTGAGCCAGTCCTGGTCACAGGACTCCCTAGATGGTTGGTCACTGTAAGGGTCTCCCTTGAATGAGCACAGTGAGGGGGATGAAGATGTAGCTCAGCACTGGAACTCCCCAGTGTTCTAAGACTCCAGTGGTACTAAGCATCATGGCTTTCCCACTTCAGACCAAACTGGAAGCTTGCACGCAAAAGCCTGGAAGTTCAGAGGCTTTATTATAAAATTGTGCTTCGGGGGAGACTGGATGGTTTGAAAGAGATGTAGTAGTACCATTTTGAAACTGGACTTAATAGTCTCAAAGAATGTCACTCCATCTGCGTTTGAATGAATAAAGTTTCTGTCATAGCTGTGAGTTCTAATTTGAACTGATTTTTTTCAAGTGGCTTGTGACCAACTTATCTTTTTAATGCTCTTACAAATGCTAATGCCTGCATGCTAGAGAAGGGACCAAAGAAGACAGACTTAGATGACGGAATTCCTAACTTTTTCTCTTTTTTTTTTTTTTTAAGTTTAAAGTTGCTTGTTTGGGTGGCATTTAAATATTTTTACATAGGGAATTTTGTTGTTTTGGGTTTTTTTTAAGAAAACATGAAAATTTTATTTGGGTAAAAAATGCTAGCATGAAATCTTGCATATAGAATGAGAAATAAAGAAAAGCATATCCATCTCCCTTTGGATTATATGAAACATTATGATTTTAATTAACGTTTTACTTAACCATTCCAGTTGGAAAGTGCTGTAGAAACACAAACATTTATTCTAGTTGTTTTGGTACATGAATACCACAGGTATTTCCTACGTTCACAGCTAATTACTTCAAAAGGTATATCTAATTAAAAGAAACAACCCTGCAGTTTGTCAGTAGAGATTCTTTTCACTGCCAAGAGTTAACAAAGGGCTCCAACTTTAGCAAAGTGCTGTAGCGCTGAAAGAGTCACTGCAAGTGTGTAACTTAGCAGTAGAATTGTAATTCTCCTGAGAGAGAGTTGCAGAAATTTAAAACAGGGCTCCTCCAAAGTTCTGATAATGGAAGAGTGAACAGACTTCCCACCACGAGCTGGGAGGCTTCTTGCCAAGAGAGTGAGAGAGCTCCTTCATTAAAAAAAACCCAAAAATGTACATTTGCCAAGTAGATGAGTTAAGAGCATTATACCACCACAACATTTCTCCAGCTTGAGCAAGAAATAGATGAATATTAATTCTGTATTTACTGAACTGATTTCTTTTTTTTTCTTTATCCCTGTAACTTGCAAAGTTTAGCTCACTAAATTGAGACATATGAAATGGCTGGTACTGGTCCTCACTGGAGAACATATCATGGTTTTACAGAGGAGGCTTTTGCTCCTACTGAACGCAATGGGGAATGTGCAGGTTTAGGCCAAACATAAGGTTCATGATATTTTCCTTTAACTTGTATATTTTTAGTCACTGGTTGGTCATCTAAATAACATATAACATTCCCCCTGCTTATTCCAGAGCAGTAATATAAGCTACAATAAAATACATGTAAAGTGTGTAGCTCCTGTTCTTTATTGGAAGTGGATGAAGAACACGAAAGGGAAGCTGTAGATCAAGACACGCTATTTAATAGCTGAAAGGGGATGCAAAGAAGCACAGGTGTTTAAAGATAAATTTCTTCCAGTAGAAAGAAATAAAAAAGAAGGGAATTAGTGAAGGATACTCAACCTCATCTTCAATACAAAATTAGAGCAAATATAAGGATTCCTTTTAGGATGTTTGTAGCAATATGTCATCAGGAGAGAGCTTGAATGGGGAGAAAGGAACTATTAAAACCTAAATTCATGGCTCAATTTCTCTGATTATACTAAAGCAAATGAAGTTGTCAGATGTAATTACCTTTAAATTTTGAACATGAGAATGATTTTGCATGAAAAGAACATTGTAATGTCTTTTCTTTATGTATAATTAACACAATTAGAAGATGTAGGCAGGCAGAGGTACGTGGAGTTTGAGAAATGGAGATAGCAGAGAAAAGTACAAAACCAAATAATGAGAGACATAGAAAAAACATGCTCGTCTCAAAGGAATTGGTTTGTGTATTGTGAAGACCAGAAAATTTCTGCCATAGTTTTAAGGATAGATGCATATCTGTTACACCATTTCAGGAAGGTATAAATCCTCATTTCTAAAGGTTTTCTGTCCTTTGAAATACTGCTGAAATGTTTTTGAGGGTAAATTTTCAGATGGTGATACTGACCTCAGAATAAGTTTCAAGGAGTTGTGTTGCCTCTATCACACCTCTTTTCCTATCATGAGACTGAGAGAAAGCCAGCCTGTAGAATTACATGGTTATGGTAAAGGTCAGAAATTTCTCTCTTCACATAGAGGGTTATCACTACAGAATTGCTGAAATCTCAGTTATTCCTGGAGTTTTGTTTCATAATGGCAGCCAAAACTCTGAGTAAAGGAATAAAGGATAAATAGGTAATTGAAGATAAATTCCTTGTCTCAAGCTAGATTTTTCTGAAAGAATTGTACATTTTACTGTGAACTTTAGCTTTTCGCCTGTCCCTCAAAAATCCCATTTACTGTTAAAGCTGCCTAATTGGACTAGCATGAGAACAGCTGGTTATCCAGGCCAGCCACTTTTTCATATTTAAATCTTTTTCCTTTGTGTTCTATTTTACCTTGCTTTTTTATATGTGATTTTATATAGATTACAGTAATTATAGAGAAATATTGAACCAGATCTCCTACAGGTTTGAGATATGAGGTCTTGAAAACATCTACTTCTGATGTGTTTCTCAGCAGGATCCATTTCATTATTATGAAATTACTGCAGGAAACCAGAGCTTTTTACCTGTGACTCCAGACAATAACATCTGATGAAGGCTCTGATAAACGAACAGTAGAAAGCTAAGTCTGGTAAAGCAAAATCTGCAGCCGTGAAAAACAAAAGTTGTGGCACAGTAAATAGGATAATATCTCTGAACTTCCAATATCTTCAGCTAGAAGAATGACTTTGCTCTGTGACAAATGTAGGACAAAATGAAGAATCAGATTAAAACTAAGAACATCAGAGTGTCAAAGGGAGATAATTCATTTTTGGGTTGCTTGATTTGAAAGATACTTCATATCAGAAACTTTATGCAATGAAAAATCACACTATTTTCAAAGCAGACAAAATAGGAAGGAGACACAGGTGCTGTTCTGTCTGAAATAGAGAAGATATGGAAGGGACATTTAGAATGATGGAAAGCCAAACAAGCTTTTATCCAAGAAGAGGGATTTTTCCTTAACAGAATTTAGGCTTTGAGTCAAATGTGAAGGGTTCACTTTGATTTCTCCATTAAAAACAAAAAGAGACAGACAGACATGTAGTGGTAGAATTAAGTAAGTGATACTGAGGTGAATTTGTGGTCTTCCTGCATGTGCTTTCTCACTGAATATAAGCTTAGATGGATGTGAACAAAACTATGCTTGCATCTAGATGCTTGCTCTTAGCAAAGTTACTTCATGTTTCTGGAGAGGGAAAAAGCTCCTGTGTTAAACTCCAAGCATGTTTTTTTAAATATTTTCAACAGAAAAATATTAGTAATGATAACTAATGAAATATCAGAAATATGCAGAAATACCACTGTATGCCAGCCATCATCTAAATGTTCTTGAGCAAGCATTTGTTGTTAGTACTACTGGAGACCTTGAACCAGGCTGGTAGAGCTTGTCTTTCCCTTTTTTGATACAAAACATGGTATAGTATTCTTAAGGACAAGACCAAAGGTAGCAAACTTCTATAGACACAGAATTTATAAACCTGGTTATCACATTTTTATCAAAGCTTCTTTAAAGAAGACCTGGGGTCCCAAGTTGGTTGTCATCCTTCACATCTTGAAGATTTTGTCAAAAATCTTAGAATTTGAAGAGATCAGGATTTCAGTAGTGTAGGAGTTCTGATGGTCAGAGTGATGGGATTTCCTTCTCCTGCCTAATGCAACATGTGACCTGATTCTTAACCTGCCTTTTAGACTTCATCTGGTAAAGTAGAATGAATGCTCCCTATTTCTGTTTGTAGGCACTTTGAAGTTTGTGCCTTGAAAGCCTCTATCAGTTTTTTATCCATCTCTGCTCCCACATGTTGACATATATCTGTTAAGGTTTTGATGTATGTTTTGGTCTAACTATGTATTTGTTAAAAGGTGACCTTTTGATTAGAATGTTTGGCTCAGTTCAGTGCTAATAAGCTGAAGGATGAGGTATCTAATGAATCCTGCATATAGAAATAATGATAGATGACTTATTTGGAATTCTACAGACACAGCATGGCCAAGCATGATGAGGAGTCCCTGGAACTGAACCAGTCTTACAGTGGGAAGCTTTATTGATTACACAGGGACAGAGCACATTTTAATCATTTTTACAGCACTGTACTGCCTAAGGTACTAAAATCCATTAAAGGAGGATTATAAACTTTGTTTTAAACTGGATCTTAAATTGTCTCTTGATGTACAGTCAACAACAACTCTGCGAGATCAGTCACAGTTACTAAGGCATATTAAAATCAGCATGTTTACTTTTAATTGCTCACACAGATGACCCTCTGTGAGGCAGCCACTCATAAAGCTAAATTGCTTTTCTCCCAGACAGGAGTTTCATTTCATTTCCTGGTAGATTTTTGCCTTGTACTCTAACCAACATTTTGCTTTCCTTTCTCCCTCTTTCCTCCTGGCCCATGATTATCATTTATCTTCACATAATTTTCCTCTCTTTTTTTGCCTTCTATCCTCATTGGCAGAAGCTGCAGCCTTGCCAAGGAGCCAACTTTAACGAAGTAGGTGGATCATTTGAATTATTAGTTGATGTAAAATTACAGACCTGGAGCTCTTTTCAGGAGTCTCTGTTAACCTGTGCTACATGAGGGATTATGCTTGTGAACTCCTAACGTGATCATAAACCCTGCTGTCTGCATCAAGGGGTGTATTGTGAACAGGTACATTTATTTTAAGGTTGGATTATATTCTTTGTTTAGCTGCGTGCATTTTAGTGTGCTCTGGTTTTACTTAGGGGAATTCTATAAAGCTGTTTAGAAGGTTCATTCTTGCTTTTGCATCTTCTCTCCTCCTGTGTTTTGGTGGTGAAAGATCCCTGTTCAGTTTGCATCAATTTATTTCCTTCCACCAGTATGTGAAGTTAATCATAGACTATAGTATTAGAAAAGGAGTAACACTCCTGAGTCTTAATCTCACACATCATGTATTAAATATTACTGTTGCTTTAATCTTCTTTTGGTAGAATGGATTTATAAAGCCTTACTTGCTGCCCAGCATGGGCACGAGTCACTGTTCTGTTCTGAAGAGCTCTGGGTGCTTTCACATTTCCAGTTGATTTTCAGGATCTTCCGTGTCCTTCAAGAGGCAGTTAAAGCTTTTATTCCTGGTCAATACTTCTAGGCTGGTAGTAAATACAGGGAAATATCTCTCTTGAAATACAAAGAGGGTTTGCAAACTCCAGCAAGAGTTTAAAGGAGAACATACCACTGGCAAAGTTTGTTCTGTAGAGTTCATGAGCAATTCCTCGCTGATCTTAAATAGCCTGAATTTGTTATTATGTTTATGGAATAAATAAACAGCTCGCTCAGTGTGACTTATCTGGAAGGGCAAACTTTTAAACTAGAGGTCTGTTGAGGTGAATTTACCCCCCAAATTAATCACAAATTATCATTTTTTTTTTCTTTTAATGGCCTGATAAGTTACTAATTTCATTTAGGTACAGAATTGCTGGATAAGAAAACAAATACATAGTTTAACTGGTTTCCTCTGACTGGGACAAATTCAGGAAAAGCTGTTTTGCTGTAAGAAGGGGATGAGATTTGCTTCTATGTGCATATCATCTAGAAAAGTCGTTATCATGAATATTGGACCATCTGAATCAGAAGAGCCCCGTGGCTCACATACATCAACCAACTACCGTGGTGATGGACATTGTATAAAAATCTCACTAAAATAGAACTCTAGGATATTCTCCCTAGGTTCTATTATAAGTCCCAGGCAAACACTCTGAGACATGAAAACCCTCTAGGCAATGTTAAATGTAACTCAACTTTGACTTGCAGGAATTCATCTTCAGAATGGAAAAATTATTTGTCTCCATGTCCGATTAATTCTTGACTTTCATTTGAAGCTGCCAGCAAGCCTGCCAACCCAGTTTGGATGGGTTTTATTTATGTGATATAAATCCTTGTCGTCTAAGAATTAGTCTCACATATATTGGAGTGTGATTTTTTTTTTATTCACTAGCACCCTGGATCAAAATGCACACAAGAGACCTGGAAATGAAAGAATCTGTCTTTCCTTCTGAGCCACAGAGCCAGTCACTCTCTTAAATAGCTTCTGACCCAGCATGTCCCATACAGACAGCAGATAAAACAACGACATAGTGATTGCTAACAGAAAACAGAATAGGTATATTATCATCATCCTGCCTAGAACCCCTGGTAGAAAATAAGTTTCCTGAATTCCTCAGCCTTACTTTATGGCTCCATTTATTCTCAAAATGAGAAACAGTAATGACTGTAATGTTTTTGATCAAACACTTAAGACATATTGCAGAGTATTGGAGAGTTATTGCAAGTTTCCTTTGCAAATTCAGCTTGGATTCATTCCAACATTTAGAATAGGCCTGTGGGGTTTTACTGTTATTAATTTTAATTAATCTTAATGTTACTCTCCAGCACAGAGGAAGACAACAATGCTGTCATCCCTGTCCTCAAGATATGGACATCAGCCCTAGCTAGATTATTTTGCTCTAGTCTGAAAGTAACTCTGAGAACCCAGCTGTCCAATGACTTAGTCTAGTGTGTAATAACCAAGGTTCTCATGAGCTGGAACCTCCTGATTCAGTTAGTGTTTTGGCACATTGTTGATCTTCTATGGCAGACTCAGGGATTGACAAAGTGGCTGAGAAACCTTTTATATGTCCAACAGGAGTGAAGAGTCACTCAAGCAGCTACCTTTCCATAGAGATACTATTAGTAAAAAATAAATAAAATATTTTATGACCTGCACTCTTTAAAATCACTGTGACATTCTTGCTGCATGTTTACACTCTCCAAGCTGAAAAATAGAGTTGTGGGCATTCTGATTCAGCATATACCCTCATATGTCGTGCTAGTGTTAACCAGGAGAAACCCGAGAAACACGAGGGCATAAATCAGGACCGAATCCATGAAAGTCTGTAGAAATCAGTATTGTTAGGAATGCATGTTAGTCTTGTTTCAGGATATATTTGAATCAAAAACCTATTTCCTATTTTGCTTACTGATAAACAGCCTCCATTAGCAGCTTGTCTGCCTTTTTGATTGCTTCTAAATACTATTTTACAAAAAAAGAAAGTGTGAACTGCAGAAAAAAATACTTACTTTATACTGTTTCTTGAACTTAATTTGTGTTTCTGTATTGTCTTGTTAATTAATGTGCTTAAGAGAAAGTGAATGTGGAAGAAAGAGAAGTATAATTTACTATATGGCAGACTTACAATTTCTGTACATAATTTGAGCTGTCATAGTCTCCTGAAGAATGAAGATGCAGTGATGGCCTCTAAATTGCTATCACAGAGCTGAACATCGTGGCCTCAAGGAAAAGAGCAGACCAAGTTTGGGATATTTTTTGTCAAATCCTGAAAAGTCTCAGCAAAATTAGTTTGCTGAAAATAGAGAGAGATGCATGAGAAAATTTTAATAAGAACTGATAAAGGCAGGAGTGTGGAGAGCCTTCCTCACTGAAGTTCATTAAGGATGTGTTTGACAGTCATCACTGATCATGTCCTGGGGCAGAGAGGTGGCTTAGGTGGCCTCTTAATGTCCCTTCTGTTATTCCTTTGTCATCCGCTTCTGTAGTGAGAACTCTTTTAGAAAGGGTCTGATTCCAAATACAGCTTCTGTTGGGGTCTTCTTGTGGGTGAAACGGCAGTATAAAAAACATCCAGAGAAGAAAGGTGGTTAGCTAATTCAGAGCACTTTTTAAAGCTATCCAATACCCTTCTCAGTTTGTTCCTGTAGGAGTTTTACAAAGATAAGGCTTTTTAATATTTCTATGAATTCTCTGTTAGCATATTTCTATCTTAACTTATTTGAGTGCTATTAAAGTTCCTAAGACTGTCCTTACTTCCTCAGGTTACCTTGAAAATGAGTTTTCTATCTCTGCATTAATTTCTCACAGGTTTCCAAAAGGATAGGACAGTCTTTCCCTCAGGTAGGTTTTCATGGCCACATTATGTGTTGGCACAATCCCAGTGAAGCTCGTATAGTCACACACCTGGAGAATTTGTGGTTAAACACATAGCACCAAGTATGTAAGATATTGGCTTCTTTACTGAGATGCTCCCAAGTAGTTGATACAAGGCTGATAACACTTGTTTTACACAGATAGCTCCTTGAGTAGTTGGTGAAGAGCTGAAACAGATGATTACCAAAAATAATTGATTTTCAAACTACAGTTCTTTCCCAATTAAAATTATCCTGAGGCACTCAAAAGCTATGATTTAAAGTTGTAATAGAAATCTAAGAAGGTCCTCACTTGCAGTGAGTTTTTAAATGAAGCAGCCATTCTGAGTCATGTAAGCAGTAAGTTATTTAACTTGACACTCTTTGCAAAATTAGGTTAAAACTGATTTTGGTTTGATTTTTTGAATGTCCTCCAACCAGGAAATTTGAAGCCATTTTTCATACTGGGGAGATAATGGATAAAAATCCCCACTCTGTTGTAACCAGCTGAAAGTTTACCATTGGCCTTGATGGCATCAAATCTTACCCAGTGCCCCCATATTTTACTAGAGAACAACAGAAACAATTGCAGCCTTGGTAATGTGAAATACCTCACTTTGGTGAGATACTGTGGGTTACTAGTCTGATCACTGTAGTTCCAGAGTGTTTTGTCCAAACTTGCTTTGCCTCGAGAGATGAGAGAAACCAGTATTTCTGATGAAGAATTTTAAGGATTATCTCTTAAAGCTGTTGCCCAGCATCAATATCCATAATATACACACTGGGACATAAGTGGCACATTGAACTCAGGCTCTCACCCTTCTGCTTTTGATCCATGCAGGATTATTCCAGCCCAGTTTTAAGACTCCCACTTATTAATTGGCTCAGCAGCCTCCCCTTTTTCCAACCTTGCTTCTGGTTTGGTGCAAAATTTTATACAGAAATAATATCTGTTTGTGACAGAAATAAATTCTTGTCCAAGAAGTTTTCCACCCAAACCCTTGCTTGGGGGCTTTATGAATAACTCCATTGTCATTATGTCTACTCAGTGCTTTGCCTTTGACAGAAAATATCGATCTGTAGCATGATCTGTCCAAGGGCAACAGCATCATTAATTGCCAAGTGATCTGCAAAACAATTACAGACCTCCTGGTTGTTGTACAAATAAATGAATGGAGCCGTCTACCTAATCAGATACAGTTGGATCTATCTGTGGACCCAATTGTGTTGTTCAGAAATGTCTTCAACATCTGTCACTTGCCCACTTCTCACAATAACATATGCCGTGCTCTGCTCTGCAGGGCTTTAGCTCAAAAGCCTTTGAAGAGAATTTTGTGGAGGGTAAGGATGTGCAGAGATTGTAAGGAAATTTTTATCCCATATTTGCATTCTCAGATTTGCTTTTTTGAGAGTCAAGCAGGATTAAGATAAATATTACAAGCATACAAGAAGATGTAATTCACATTTGCATTAAGATCATGAATGCAGGAGAAACAGAATAGAAATTAATTCAGAGCCTGGATGCAGCGAATTTAGCGCTTAAGGAAATGAATGGGATTGATGATTTCCTAGGCTGTGTTGTTCAGCACCTAGTGCAGTGGGAGCCTGGCCACAAATTGGGTCCCTGAGGACCAAATGGTAAATGGTGGGAGTGAGACTGTGCATATATCAGTGTCATATTTCTATGCAAAGGAAACCAATTAGGAAGGAAATACACAATTAGTATCAGTCCCCTTAAAGTTAGGTGGTAAATGTTGCATAAGTATCCCCTGCTTAAAATGCTTGTATTGAACCGTGGGTGATGACTGGACAGAATGACTCTGGTGAGATGTATTCCTATGTTCGTGCTCATGTTTTCCTAGCTATTCCTGGTGTGTTTCTAGTCTTTGAAGGATTTAGTCTTCTCTTTAAGGGAGGGTGAGCAAACTATGCTTTCTTCAAGACAGGTTGTAATTTTAGTAGTCTTACAGCATTTAAAAAGTAAACATAAGCGCTGCATGGCACATGCTGACCCTGTTTGTGTGTGATACTCAGTTTAGTGTCTCTGGACAATTCCCTGGTGAAGATCAGATGCTAACATTTGAGTTTCGTCACATCCTTTGTGTTTTAAAGCTCTTTTTCTTATATCTGGCAAGGGACTTGTTAGTGAAATTCCTGTGGCAGTCATTCCAGCTTGAAATTGGAGTTGCTTTTGGTTTAAATGATGTACAGATTTTAAGTCATTTTCCTCTAACTGTATTGTTTTAGTACAAAATGAATGAGAAATATACCCAGTGAGTAACTCCCAATATTCTTATTGCTGTATGTAGCTTAATTTTAGTCAGTAGAGTTCTACAGAAAAATTGTTGTTTCTTTTAGTACAGGCCTTGCCTTATGCAGTACAAGGGCCAGAAGATGAGCACAAGCAGGAAAGTTCATTCTTGAGAACAGAAGTGTGTAGGCTGGTGCTTTACCTGTGATTTAGCACCTGCTTCTTTTAAGGAGTGGTTAATCTTTCTAAATTAGCAGCAGATCCACTGACCATCCTTCCAATCCCTCAGAGGAAGAAAGGGATGAGGGAGTCCCTGCAGTGAGTGATTGAGTCTCTGGGTAGGGCACTGTGAAAGGGCCAAGACGATTTATCTGCTAGATATAAGGCCTGGAAGGAGAAAGTGATGCTTTTTAAAACAACCAGAAAAGCCACTTGCTTTTTGTTGCTTCAAGAAGCAGTTCCTAAAAGGATTGAACTTTTCTATAAAAGCAGCTGTGTGGCTCCTGTTCTTATTTTGTCTTTCAAGCATCAGTATTCCACACAGGGGCACAAGGGCAGAAATGATTCCTCTTTCAGCAGCATGGTTTTGTGATGCTTTCATTGACATCATATTGGGGTTAGGTGGTACAACAGAGTAATAAACTGGCTCTCCACTTCTGCAGACAAGTATTCAGATGCACTGTGAATCACATGTAAAAATGAGTCTGGCAGTCCTGTCCTTGCCACTCTTTTATAGCCCGGCAAGGGGAAGAAAAACAAGAAAAATATTTAATTCTTGGCAAGCTCCCAATTTAATTTTCATCCATCTATTCTGCTGCCCTCCATTCAAATGAAACCAAACACAAATCATAATGCAGGTCACAAGAAAGGTAACAGAGAGTCTGAAGCAACAGCCAAAACAGCACCCATCGAATTGTCTCACAGCGACGCAAAGGGTTGGTGTTTATAGCAGGGGATATATTCATACATGATTTTAGTTTCCACAACTGCTGGGATGCTTAAGATTGGAGAAGATTCCTACAACTCAGCTCTGCTTTTCCTAGCACTGCTTCTGTGTTACTGGCAGTTGGATTTTGGAGCTGCAACAAGCTTATGGGAAAGTGGCATTGTAACTGATGTATACATAACACAAGAATATGTAAGAATGGAAAATTTAGGCCTATAAATATTTTATACAATGAAAATAATTTCCTCTTTTCCCAAAGAAAATGCTTTGATTTTTTTCAGAAAAATCTCCAAGTATTTATAGTCAGAATCCTAGAACTGAGGTGGGCCATTTTAGGACTGGGTAGGGATTGTCTGTAGATCAGGCTCTGTATCCAGCCTCTACCTCATGCACTGCACTGTAAATAATCTCTCTCTCTTCTCTCTAGTGAGAGTCCCATCTGCATCTGTCCCAGCAGTCCAGAACAATGCCTGCTCTAAAGATCCAGACTGAGAAATGCAGGAGAGTTTCTGAAGTGTTCTGCATTGTAGCTTAAAACATCAACCTTACATGAAAAACGGAAAACTGCAGGATTTCAGTCAAAACTAACCTTTTTCCCACACAAGAGCCTGTGTGCTCTTCTCAGGGCACATTCTTCCCAGCAAAAAACTTGTAAACTATACCCTTTGAGCTTTTCCTCTGGACTTGCTGTGACTTGCCTGCAGTTGAAAGGGGCTGGGTTCTGCCACCATTTTTGATGCTCAGGAGGGTTTTCCTATTTAAGTTATCCTGTAGTAGTCATCTGGACTGTCTGTAGGTTACTGTGGTACTTATTCAGAAGCCAGGAAATTACAACTCAATGGTGTATTGTGCACCCTTATTCTTAAACCAAGCATTAAGAGGAACCTCTGAAGCTGTCTGTGGCTGTTTAGGGTGGTGTGCAGCACCATTTAGAAGATAAAATGAGTTGTACTCTCTATGTTACTAACCAACAAAGCTGAAAGGGAAACTTGATTAAAAGCAGAATTAGCTAGTTCAAATATTTTGCATCAGTGGATAGATGCAGCTGGAAGAAGAGCAGTGGAAGAAGAAAACAAGAGTTCCAACTTTGAACAAGTTTCAAATGTACCTGTGGGACTCAAAACAGAAATCAAAAAACGCATACAGTTGCAATTTTTTTCTCCAGGTTGGCTTCTTTTAATTGAGCTGTGTGTGTCATGCTGCTTGGGTAGAACCTGCCTTATCTGACATAGAAAAGGTCCTTCCATTGCATCCCTTTACTCTGTTTGCCAGCTCCACGCTCCAAAGCAACCCTTTGATCAGACAGTGTCATCCTCCTCTTCATTTCTGTTTGCTAAACTGAATTAATAGCAGCTAAAAATACGTTTTTCTCAAAGGAAACCTTGTTAACTCTTTCATTGCCATCACCTTAAACACCTAATCAGCCAACACAAAAGTTGCAACCATTTTTTTTTTTTTCAACCATTTTTTTTCAGTACCCCAGCTGTTCCGTGTCTATGAGCTGCCAAGTCAACAAACATTCTTCATGAGGATGTCTGTAATTCAGTCATACGTTACCAGTAAAATATCAGCACATCAGCTTTGAAAACTGCTGGTAATTTAGAGTGAATACTAAAATCAAATCATGGTAAGTTGACTGTTACAATGATTACTCATTTCTGTGTTAAATGCTGCAGCACCCTTCTGTGAACTGCTGAAGATTTTCAGGTTTGTCTTACCAGAGGAGAGCACATGTCCAAGATAAAATAGTCATTCTGGTTCTGAAGGTTACTGCAGGGTCTTTGCTGGGACCTTTTCCCTTCCAGTGCACTTTGGCCAGGCCAGTCTTGGAGTCATATAGCACCTTGCAAGAGCACTCACCTTTGGGAAAAATGATCACAGAATACTGCTGTCCCCATGCGTCTTACTGTTCCCAGTGGTCAGTAAAAGTGAGCTGCCAGCTGGTGCATTTTTTAACAGAAAACTTGAAGATTATAAAAAGCAAACAAAAAAAATCCCTCTGCTTGTTTTTAATCCACAGCACTTCTGTTCATTTGTGTGGTTTGTGTTCAAGTTGCATGGCAATGTATTATTTGATGTAGAAGGGTTCCAGTACTGACATGGACAAAACAATTAAAGGAAATGTAGGGTTTTGAATTTTAAGAAAGAAAGACAAGTCTCTCAGTACCATTTCTTTTTAAAAATTCCAAATATTTGCATCTCTTTTACATTTTTAAAAAAGGAATTAAAAAATAAATACTATTTTTAAAAAGTTATCAAAGCTTTGACATTTATGAGTTCCAACCACAATCTCATAAATTCCAGGCTTCTAGGTCAGTTTTACAGTGCAGCACTTGGATGCCATATTATAAATTAAATTTAAAGATTAGATTTAATGTAAAATACATAATCTTTTTAATTAAAACTCTATTGAAATATCAATTTCTGTAATGCCAGCTACAATATTTATGCATCTATCCTGGTTACAAGAAAAGACAACTGCCCAAATAACAAAAAAAAGTGTCTCAATATGCAGGTTTAGCTTTTCATTTTCTATACTTATTTACACAGGAAAAAATTCTGCTAGCTGAGAGCACTTATTAAAAATCTCTTATCTGAGGAAGATTCGTTGTAACTTTTGTAGTCTTCAGAACAAAATGTCTGTCCTGTACAAAAGGTTTACTTGAGTCAAGTATCTAAAAGTGTAAATAATCAAGATGATTATTTACTTTCCTCCAAACTCACTTTATCTAAGAAGCCTACTATAAATTTTAGAGTTGAATACCTGATTTTAAACTTCTTTTACTTCTCAGACCTGTTGTGTGAAAAAAAATTCTCTAAAAACTCAAGGTGTTTAGCCATTGCAAATACACATTGGAATTGTTTTCTTGTAAGCATATTTAATCTGCTAATATCAATACTGAAAGAAAAGATGGGCTATTCTAGCATTCATTCTGATAGCAACAGCAAGCATTAGGCAAAAAATCTACTGCTTCCAAAGCTCAGCGTAGCTGCTGTTGTTGCAGAGGGCTGAACCATGAGAACTTCAGGCTTTGGAAGAAAATGTAAATTCCTCTGCCCTTTGCTTAGAGAAAATCCAGAGCTGTTCCGGTGGGATTGTTCTACATTTGTTCTTTGTGTGACAAATTATTAGGCACTGTGGAAAGGCAGATTTACTTTTAGAAACATGAGAGTATTAAAATTCTGTACCTAGATCCAACTTCAGAATAATCTCACCTTAGAAAGAGAAAACACTTTCTGGAAGGTCTGTATCATAAAATATCACTCTCATATTTATAGCCATCATTTCCAGAAATAAGACATTCAGCTGCACCTCACAGGCAGGTAAGAAAAGCCTATTCCTGTTTACAAGATTCTGGTAATGAACCATGAAGGATAGTGCTCTGAAGCCATCTGTCAAGCAGCTTCTCTTTTTTGGTAATTGAAAGTGATTAAATACATCTTAGAAAAGAAAGGTTGAATCATGTGCTGTAATTCTTACCCTGTGCAGACCTGGGAGGCAGCAGTTTTCTGAGGACAAGGAGAGATAGATGTGTTCCATGTATGTCCAGCAAGTGCAAACGGAGCCCCTGCCCTGTGACGCTAATGGAATGAATTACCAAATACACATCTGTGCTAACAAAAGACTTAAAGGTTAATTCTTTACAGCAGTTGCTGTCTTCTCCAAATAGATATTCACTCTCTGGTACTTGCAAGGCTTAAACACATATATTTTGTAAAAGTGAATTTCACCCAGATCAAGTTCCCTATGTGAAAAAGTTTTTTCCCCTCTTTCCTGATAGTATCCCTCTGTGAATGATAACTATATTCATTGCAAGCTTAGCATATCCAGATTTTAATGCATCATTTCCCACTGCCATATAATGTATTTTCATTTTCACTGTGTGGGCTAGAGCTTCTCCCACTCCTTGCAGACCTCTGGAGATTATACTTGTGACAGGGGGAAATATGTCCCTGCCTGGGAGATGCAGTTCTATCAGCCATCCCTGGAAAAAGAGGGTGATTTAACTGCCAGTAAAGACGTCAGACGAAATGCAGGATTGTTAGTAAAGGAGCTGGGTATCATACCTACCCATCCAGGGACTGGTAGCCCTGGCCACCTCCCTGTGTGAGGCTACACAACTGAGGGAAGCGAAATATTTCCAAATTGTTCTATCTAAGTCTAAATAATCATCCAAGGAAAACAATATAATCCACATTTTTAGAATATTTTCTTCTGCCCTAGCCAGAGTAACAGGGAGTAAGAGAACTGGTAAAGTGAAGAAAATTCTATGAACTTTTTGTTTTGTTTTGTTTTGTTTTCTGGACAAAGACTGATGGTGCAACTTTTGGTTCCTAGTATAGTCTGTCCTGTATCTGCCTCTCTTGTACTAATTTATGTGACCCTGCCAGTGCACACCACTAACACTGGGGTTTCAGAGAGGAAAACCTAAGTGTGATTGTTCCGAGGCTTGCAAACACTGTGACAAACTTAACAAGTTACAGGAAGGAAACTCATTACAATTTCTGTTTTCTTCCTGAAAGGCTTTACAGTGTAGAGCTTTCTTTTGTTTCCCTCATTAAAGAAGATTTTACAAGGAAGAATCTCAATGCTCTCTGGTTTTTGGGAGAGGAGAAGTTGGCTGATATAGGTTAGTGCTATTATTCATCCCATCATTACTAAAATTCAGGAGCTTCTTGAAGACAAGCTCAAACACATATGTTTAAAAAGAGAAAAGAAATGTGTAATAAGAATGGCTTGCATTTCTGGTTCCACCTTCATAATTTCTTTCCACATTGTTATGACACAGGGGTTCTGACAATTTGTGACCTTTCACCTGTTGTCCAACTTTTGAGCTCATAACTGGGACACATCTGCTGGAAACTATTTAGTTCTACCTAGGAAGAGTAGGGTGAAAAATAAACATTCATGAAAGGTTGTGGCTCTCCTAGGCACTATGAAAGATCAGTGCCATCAAAGCAGATGATTTACTAAGTCAGTTTGCTAATTTTGTGATTAAATTAAACCTGAAGGATATGTCAGGATATTTTCCTTTGTAACTATATTTATAAAACCACTCTGCCACTACGCTCTGTTTTCTAGAAGCACATTACCAAAAAAGACCAATTTAAACCACCTAAAACATCTTCCATCTTTATGAAAAAAAGAAGCTGAGCAGTTCAAAACTAACTTTCAAAATTATATCTTAGACAACTTCCGTGCCAAGCTTCAGCCAAAAATACTTTTTGCAGCCAAATTATCAAACCCTCTCAAAGATCATCTATAATGGAACTGCTGATGCAATGTTTATTATAGGGATATGAATAGCTATAATGAAGGCTTTAGCTGATGTTCTGGCAAGACTACTGCTAAAAATTATCCTGAATTTATCTGGCATTCAGAAAATGCTTGAAGTGGCCAAAATGTTTACACCATCATTATCATTTTGACAATATCTCTTTTATCACAAAGGAAGTTGGTGATGAACAAATTCAGGCAGCGTGTGAGACGTGTGTATTTAGCATCTGCTACATGATCTCTTGGCAGCATTGTTTGATCTGAGAGAAGCAGGGCCAAGGGCTCCACCACCAACTGACAAGCAATTCTGTTGAATCAGACATTATTGCCTATTGTCTCTTTTTAAAGTATATTAGTGAAGTGCATTGTGGTTTTCCTGCTGATTTGATTTTGGTGTATAATCAGGAAATTCCTGGGTCTGAGTGAGAGCATTAAATTCAGAGCAGCATATTTTGGAGTTCCACATCTTTCTCTTTGCTTTAGCATATCACCCACAGTTTTGAAATACCATTCACTCTTATTTGTAAGAAAGTCATAGGAAGCTTCATTAATCATGGACTAATTACAAATATGGCATTTTCCTGAGTAGGTAACTTTGGACTCCCAGATCTGATCCAAGTAGATATTGGAGGATGGGAATTAACGGTTGGATTTTGGTGTGTCATAGCACAGGATGCGTATGTCCAGTTGCTTCTTGTAGCAGCCTCATCTCTGTTCTCAGTGGTTTTGTCCTAGTATATTTTCAAAAGATAAAAGAGTGCCACTTGCTCTACTTCTGATGGTTTGACTGCTTGTGAGATAGCGCTTTTTAATCAAGTTTGGGTGCTAAATTGATTTTATTAAACTCTTGTTCAGGGAGCCATCAAGTGAATTAAACCTGTCCTGTATTGACTTCCCTTAAGTCGGGAAGGACTTGGCTTACACTAAATCAATATAAATCAAATTTACAATTATTTAAATGGGTGTTTGCACACAGAAGTGTTTGCACCAATATAATGAAATAAATCTTAAAACACAGTTTAGACAAGTTCAATATGATGTAACTCAGGCTGCCAGCTGCATTTTCTAAGGATTTTAGTGCTGATGGCTGTAGAACCAGAAGGCATTTACCAAAAAATTTCCACATGAAAGTTCTTTAAAGATACATCTTTCTAAGAAGGAATTCTCCCTCATATTATTTCATACAGCAAATGTTAGAATGTCTGTTGGGAAGTTTCAGCAGCATTTCAGAAATGTAAAAAAAAAAAAAAAAAGATGCATAGCATAATTTAGAAAGAATTTTGACGTGAAATAAGTTTTTGTTAAGTGTCAACCACAAATGCTGGTTTGTGTCACGTCACTGAAAAGTAGCATTCTATAAAATTTGTGAATTCTCATTCTCTTCCTTTTTGCTTTCAAAAATCTGGAGAATGAAACTGAGAATGAACCAAAAAATTATCACTTTAATTGGAAGGCTTTAAATTGGTTATGATTTGAGGAGTTTTGCTACCAATGAAATCTGCTGATACCCTGGTTTTACCAAAGCCTCTGTCTCAGTGCAGCTGGGGCACTAGCCCAGGAGGAGAGAGTTTCTTTTTTATTTTCTGTTTCAGACACAAAACAGAAGGTTTTTTTTTTATACCAAATCATTTGAATGAGATGGAAAGATATATTAAATTGTTCTTGCACATTCTCTGAGCTGAAGGAGAAACATTGGTACATCTTCACCTCTTCATGAATTAAAGAGCCTGATGTTTCAACTGGGGGGGAGGGGGAGGAGTTGTTTTCGTGAAAGATTTTGAGAAGTTTGACTCTAGAAATGAAGAATAAAAGTGCATTTGGAAAAGAGGGAAGTTGCCATGAAATGGAGTTCCTCTTTCTTGCTGTAATCTGCCCCCCAGGTCCTGTTCAGCTCCGGAGTTTTCTTCGTTTGTTCAGACTACATTTATTTAACACCAGTTGCTTGATGTACCAGGTTACTGCTGCCATTTTCATCCTTATCACCATATCACCCTCTTCTCTTCCCAAGCAGTTGGATGTCTTTGCTTGGAAGTTTATGACTATAGATGAGGAAATTACTAGCTGAGTGGTGTAATTCTAATCTTTTCTTCAGGGGCATACATTGCTTTGAGAAGGACTCTCTTGAATTAAACAACAATAAAAAAAAAATTGGCTCTTAATGATGGTACTTGGCACAGTTACAGCTCATTGCAAGCTTAACTGATAGTAGGTCCTTTCTCAGTGTGAGATTTAATTTTCTTTTAGGTAGCTAGCTGTGCTTGGTGTCAGTACATATAAACCATCTTGTCAGCAGTTGGGTGCATGCTGAGATGGGTAAGTCCCTCATGGGAAGGAAGAAGAAAACCACTTAGCATCCTATCAGCTAGGGCTCTCTGCAGCACTGTCATTGTGTCAAGGCTGAGCTCATATGTTATGGACAGCTTATAAACAAAAAAGCAGAAGGGCACTGGGAGAGTGGGAGAGGCAAGGCTAAGCAGTGTCATCTTAATAAAGCCCCAAAATTACATGGAATTAGTCAAAACATCTATGGCACAGCTCAGCACATAAAATAGCTGAAAGCAAACCAGAACCTGCCTGTTTTCCATATATATGTGTGTGTAAATAGAAATATGAAAAACAGTACTGTGATTTCTGTGAAATCTAATGGACAACAGGAAAGTTACATGAGATAACTGTAGGTCAAAGCTGAAGCCTCTTAAGAAGCTTTCTCCTATAAAAATATATATAATGGTACATGTAGTGTTTCACAGGGTAAGCCTGTTACAAGCTGGGACTAAAACAAGCCAAAGGAAAAAAAATGCAGAACCAGAAGAAAACAAAAGAAATCTGTTAAAGATATTAGCTAGAGCAAATACTCAGTGTGTAATCCTTGGGTGCTCAGCATCTCCCAGGATCATGTACTTTGAAACTACTTGAAAAGTCCAAAATTACACACACTTCTTTTCCAGGGGATCATAATCTGATAGGTCAATAATTATCTTCATTAGTCCAAACCTTTCACACTCACCAGATGGAATAAAAGGTTGTGGCAGTTTAGGCTGGGTGCCCCCTGCCACTGCCGCATGAGATACACCTCTGGTGTCCTGGGTGCCCACCCACAGGGGTGGACGCAGGAAACGACGTATTTCTACCCATAAATCCTGCACCCTATAAGGCCATCTGCAAAGTCATTCTCTTGCTCTTTCTTCCCTCTCCGCTCCCACGGGAGATGTCCTCTCTTATCGGGTAATGCCGGGGGAGTATCCTCAAGGCCTCTTAGGCCTGTCTAGGCCTAATGCCAGGAGGAGAATGGAGGGGGAGGCAGTCTCAGACCTGGCCAGCCTGAGACTTGCCTAGCAGCGGGAGGGGGAAGAAAGAGCCCTGGGGGTTTGGGTTTACCCTCAGGTGGGAAGAAGGGAAGGATTGGGAAACCTCTGGGAATTCTGTGAGGGGTTCTGTACGCTTTGGGATACTCTTTGTCACTATGCTTTGTAGTTTGTAGGGTTTTTTTGTAGCTTCACCAATTGCTTTTCCATTTAAACTTTCCATCACTCTCCAATCCGTTTGTGTGAGTCTCATTCTTTTGTCCCTTTCGGGGCAAGAGACGATCTGTGTCTGGCCCCAAACCAGCACAGATTTTTTGGTAGCAGAGGATGGTTTCGATCCATCGACCTCTGGGTTATGGGCCCAGCACGCTTCCACAAAGGTCAACCTGAGGTCCATGAATATACCTTACAGAAGATATATGGTCTCAATTCACAGGAAAGATGTGAATTCTTGGTTTTATCAGTTAGCCTTCCTTAACTGTTTCTAAAATTCTGTATCTGCAAACAGCCTAGAACCCTAAAGGATGTCATTTTATTAGAAGAGTTCTCTAAAGTGAAATTTCTGTCTCCCAGTAAAGGGTATCCTTAGAGACTGGAAGCTTTTAGTGCCTTTGGTATGTTGCAAGGCAAATAGTCCTATTTGTAAGGCAGGAATTCTGTTACTTTTGAAAAGAGTATTGTGTACTCTAGATACTCTGTACACAGAGCAGGCAAGTTCAGCACTTTCATGGAAGAGCTAACAAGTTTGTTAAGAAGTCATAAAGATCTCTTTTCACATTTGATGTAAGTTAATTCAGAACTTTTTTTGAAGGTTTCAATGGTTCGTCCTTGCCCAGCTTCCTAGTTAGTGGTTAAGACTAGTGTGTGTATATCAACTGGCCTGAAATGTCTTCCTTTTTAATGGTGGAGGGTGCAGTTACTTACATGATTCAGCCTGTCACTCAGCTGAACTGACAAAGATAACAAGATCTGACAATGTCTGGGTCAACTCTAATCTTCCATCAATTTTGTAGTTAATATATATTGACAACAAGCACACTTGGAGACAGTGGTAATTGGGAGTCTTGTGAATATTTAACGTTGTTTAATTTGAAGTGTGTTTCCTGTGTTGGTATTCTGGTTGGCTTTTCATAGCAGAGGGGAGAAAAAAAAGCCTACTTAAGCTCCTAAGCTGAACTGAAAAGACAGCACTAGCAAGAATAAGTTGGAGTGCTGTTGTTTGTGTCTTAAAACTCCAGAGAAATCAACCCAAGGATGCCTGCTGAACACCAAATCCACATACCTCATACTTTTCAAACTGCAGAACTTTCTGCAATGCTTCAGACTATTAATATGAAATGTTACAAATGCAAAAGTATTTTCCCTCTGGGAAAAAAAAAAAAAAGAGTTTTAATACTTTCATTCTGGTAGATTGATTTTGATTCAATCTCCTTTGAATTAAATCTTTTGCATTTGAGAGGAATCCTTTGTCAGAATCCATTTCACATTACTTTGTGTAATTGTCTTACTAAAGCAGCAGTACTTCTTTCTACAACAGTTTTTCTACTTGAAAAACTTTTAAAAATTATTGGAATGGAATTGTTTTTTCAAAAAGCTTAGCAAAAACACATTGCAAAGGTGAAATATTCCCCTAATATACCTTGTATCATATGAGTCACAGCAGTGGAATTACCCAGGTGTAATTGAGAGCAAAACTGAGCCCTCAGAGAGCAGGTGGACTTAAGCCTAACTTTAGATATGATAGATCCATTCAGTCAGCAATAGCTGTAACTCATTGTATCGTCTGAAATGCAGTTTAGTCACCTAAAGTATTTAATTTAAATTATTCTAGTGCTTGTGATAGACAGAAGCAAGGCGGATGGCCTCAAATATTAACAGTTCCATTATTCTGTAAGCTGCCAGTCACTAGCTCATTAGCTAACTTCTCCCTTGTTAATAATAATGCCTGCATGATTCTGTTCTGAATAATGGATGGAAGATTTTCACCACCAGCAGGCAGGCCAGTGGGCAATTGTCATTTAAAACCAGGTTAGTAAAACTATATTTAGGGAGCAATAAAAATGGCTTAAACAGAGCTTGAGCTGGCTTGAGATGCTTTATCAGGAAAAGGATGTTGACAGACAGTAGCAGAACCTGACCTCCATTACATGCCTGAAGCTTTGAGATCACATAAAATGTGATCATAAAAATAACATTTAACATTTGATACACCTAAGCAGTTGTGCAATGACAAAGAAGCAAGAAGGTAACGCTACTTTTAATTTTCTTTTTTACCAGCGGCCTTTCACCGAAAGAAATATTGCCAACATGCTAGCTGAGAGAAGGCATCAGGAGCCGTGCAGCAAGAGCTTCCCAAGAGAGGCAGATGCAGTGAAGCAAAGCGTGATTGGTATGTAAGTGAAATGCAAATTTATTTACAGGCACACATGTTCACAATGTAGTTACAGAGCCAACCTCTTTCAAGAATTCCACACCAAAGCTGTTGCCTGCATGCCAGGGGAAAGCTGTCTCAAAAATTGATTGTAATTAGAAAGCTAAGTACAGAGCCAGTTGTACTGACTCCCTTACAAGTGCCCTTTACCCTGAACCTGGTAAACAAAACCTCATGTGTTCATCCTCAAAGGGTGAAATACTGCTAGGATAATAGTGCTTCTGACTTTATTGGAAGAACAAGGTTTGTGGGAAATGTGCTGCTTTCTGATGGAATAAGGCAGGCTGGAGAATAAGAATAGATTAAAGCTTTAGTGTATCTAAGTAGAAGAAGACCTGGTTGTGCTGTTTAATATTTTATGTTGGATGTGGCTGAGATGTCAACTTGCTTTTGTTTATTTGCATAATCATTCATAGAAATACTAATGTGTCAACCACTCTGTGAGGGACTCAGTAGCTGTGTTTTGCTGAATTGTGTGCCTGGCTGAAGTAAAGTGTATAACCTGAGGCAAGAAAGCTGTTTGTTTTGGAGTTTGTTTGTCATTTTGAATTCTGCATAAATTCATTCTGACAGGATCTGCTATAGGAGGTGGTGAAAACCTTGTGGTGGGAATGAGAAGTTTATAATGATAACAAATACTTCCTGGAACTGCTACTGCAGAGTCCAGAGAAAAATCTGGTTTTTTTTCTGAAAGACTTTGCTAGTAATAAAGATCATGATCAATGCTCTGTGAGCCCAGTAAAAAGGAAAAGTAGTATGTAGTATGAGGAAAACTTAAGTTACTGAGACTGGCTGGCATTCTTTCCAAAATAAGTGAAGACTGATCTTTAGACATGAGCTGTGAGCTGTGTAAAATTACTTCTGCTAAATATATGCTAATTGGCATATGAATGAGATTTTGTTAATCTTCTGCTTAAATAAGCAGGTAGAGAAAAGCTAGGAAGGACTCCACATTTCTCCTTTAAGAAAAAAGACTATCATAATAATTTATATTAGCAAATAAAATGTAGATACAGCAAACAATTAGCAAGCTTTATTTGGCAACAATATACCAAGATATGTGTTTCTGCTTTCCTCAAGCATTTCTGAGGATTAATATCGACAGAAAATCACCAAAATTGTACAAGTAGAGGTATTTGCTGCAGTTTTGGGTTTCCCTGACTTCTGGTTTTACATTTTTCTTTTGCCTTTTCCCCTCTTGTTTTCTTTTTGTTGCCTCCCCTCCTGTCTGCTGCATCATTAGCAGGTTTCATACCTCAGCAATTGTCCATTCCTAGGATTTCCCATCCATTGCCTTGTGATTGTGAGGTTAATTAGCTTGTCAGCCTTCCTGGCAACTCCGTGGCACACCCAAGAGTTAAACCCCAGTCTTCTGACTTACAGTCGTGTTTCTTATCCTGTCTACAATCCTGTTAAGGATTTTGTTAAATTAATGCCAAAATGAGACCAGTGTTTTGAGACAGTGACCAGAACATTCAATAGTAAAGGGTGTTACAGCTCATTTAATGCCGAGGGTCAATATCTTGCTGTCCTATCTAGATTTTTCAGATTCTGCCTTACTCATAAAATACAGAAACTGCATTGTATCAAACATTATGTAGGAACTTAAACCACATTATAAGCACATGTGAGGGTATCTATCGGTGGTACTTCATATCAAGGACAAATCTCTGAGTCTTTAGGCTGCTCAGCCCTATACTTTATCATATTTTTTTTATCTTTAAAACGGAAAGTGGTTTAGCTTCTCACAATACTATAGCATCTGTAAGAAGCAGAAGTTCAAAGCAGTTGTGTGTGCACGTGTGCACATTTTGATGTGTACAGACATCAACTGCAATGAGCAGAGCCTTTGATTTGCATAGGGAACAGCCTGATGAATTCCTCTGGGACTGAACTGGGTTGATTCCTTTCCCCTTGGGGCACTACTTTGCATTGCTCACTGGTGGCCAGAAAACTTGTTATCCTCAAGACCAATTCTGGTTGCTTCCTACAAAGGTGAGAGCAATTTTATAACATTCTGTTTGCAAGAAGAGAAGAAAAGGCCTTATGGGAAGAAGTCGAGCAGTTTGTTGGTCTTAAAACCTATTCTTTTTGTAAACTGGCATGCCTTCTGCCATGAGGTTCAATATCCTTTTTTTTAATAGCTTCTCTTTCATAGTGGAAAACAATTGCAACACCTTGAAAAAAACTTGTTAGCAGTAGGCTTCTAGAAAAGCCTAGGAAAGCTTCTAGGAAACATATATATTGTTTTAGAATACAGTTGGGAGGGGTGTATATAGAAAATTGTGGATATTCTACACATATATGTGCTTGCTATATTTAATTGTTCTTGTGGACTAAGCAGTAATAGGTGGTATCAATGCGATAAGTCAGGTAAAGCAAATTCTAGAATATTTCATTAAGAACCGGTCACCTGAGAACTGTAATTCAGTATTCCAAGGACATTTTCTTCACAGTAAATGCAACCTAGCTACCATAATGAAGAAATCAGTAGTACCTTACACTACTTATACATTTTTTAGCATACCTAAGGCAAAGTTCATTAATTATGTCACAAAATTACCTTTGTGTAACTTCAAAGACAACATATGTTACAAAAAGATTAATATATGAACATAACGCTCTGTGTCTTATTAATACTCTGCTCATTAAACCAAAAAACCTAAACAAAAATAAAACCCAAAGACAAAAAGACAAACAAACACCCCAAAAACTTTTTGGACTGCGTAGGTGTTTACATCCAATACTAGGTTTTTATGATTGTAATCATCAAAGTCACTTATCCCCTCATGACAAAGAAACTCTTTTTTCCACTACTAAATAGACAAAACTGAGGAATGGCTCATTAGCTGCAAAGCACCAGTCATTAAGTAATTGAGGCAGCCCTTCCTGCCAGCTTCATGCAAGCATTGGTAATACCAAAACCCCCTCACCTTGACCTCCACTGCTGCCAAGAGTAAAAACATTGCCAAGTATGACATGGAGCCTCCATCAGTAAAACCTCTTTCTTTTCTTTATTTCGAATAACACACAGCTTTCATTTTCACTCGGACTCACATTCTCTGCTTATGCCACCCTATGCTATTATCTGTCTGGTAGAGAAACATAAGCCCTAGAGAATAAAATTGATTCAATACTCTGTATTTCTTGTCAAAGTTTCCCTGCAGGGCAGGTGAAGTGCTAAGGCTCTCATCACACTAGGGATCATCACCGAGATCCTGAACCCTCCTCTGCATCTCTAGGACATGAAAAACAGAGCATCACCACTCAGGCATGACAGAACAAATATGTAGTCCATCCTAACATACCACTTCTTTTTCTTGTGTAGGCTTCATCTTATGAAAATGACCAGAATTCCCTCCTTTTCCCTTTTGTAGGGAATACAAGTATCCTCTATGCCTCTTAGCAGTCTGTATTAGAGATAGATTAAATTCCGATGTTTGTGTTTCTTATTCCATCTGTTAAGGTGTAGGCATTCATAGGGGAAAAAATATTTTAATTGTCTTACTGTAACTTGGAATTGTTTTATCTTATAAATTATGTCTTATTTTAAATTGGAATTGTGTCTAATATCATTGGAAATTATGTCAGTACTGATGCGGCAGAGCATGGAACAATATTTAGAAAGAGATTGTTGGTAGTTGCATTGGCCTGAGCTTCATGAAGGACCAACTGATATTCAGTTCCTTCACAATTTTTGTCTTGTGCTCCCCCAGTACAAGCCATGAATGCTAAATATGGATCTAGAAGAGGTCACAATGCTCTTGGTTTAATTTCCCTACGGGATTATCTATTTTTCAGGTGTGCCTCTTAGATCTGAGCCATTTCTAAATAGTTTCAAGTTCCAGTTGAGTTTCACTAAAATTTCAGTAGCCTTGGGGGTTAGAGGTGTGAGTATCTGCCATGACCATTCAGTGGGTAATGAGGACCTTTTCTAAGCTGCTTTTCCATTTCTGGCAAAGCTCTGAGTCTTTCGTGCAAGCAGCGTGTGAGGACTTGGAGGCTTTCTGGTGTGGCAAGAAGATGCAGACCATACCGTAGTGCCCTGTGGGGTTATGTTGACATGCTCAGATGCCACAAATTGTTTAGTAGTCTATGACACCTTTGGAAAGTCCTACAAAGACCTGGTGCTCCTGGCCTTCCAATGATGCAGGGGGTCATGGAATGTGGCCTGGAGGATACTTTCAGTGTCATTAGTACAGAATGGTACAGGCAGTGCCAGAGACAATGGGGGACTTGTTTGGAAAGTAGATGCTGCTCACTGAGAGAAAGAGTATAGAAAAAATGGCTCCTAGCAAATTCTCCACCATAATGAAAGAACCTATTTGAAAAAGTCAACAGAAATCTAATGAAGATGCAAACAGGAAGCAATTCAAACAGCACAAGTCAAAAGGCGTTTGTAGAAAAGACCAGTGACTGGATATGAAGCCACCAAACAGAATGTCCCCCTTGGGAGCCCATTCTGAACTACCAACAGAAACAGAACTCACAAGCAAAAGCTGAAACATGATGAAACCAAACAGTAGGGAAAGGCTCAAGGTGTAATCATTTCCCTAGGAAAAGTAGCTAATGAAGTAAAATATTGTGGAAAAATATTTGCTTAACATAGTTCAAAAAAAGATGATTGCAGGGGAAAGAAATCTTTCTAGAGGTGTAAGGACTAAAAAAGCCATTTTCTCAATTCCTATTAAAATGTTCCTGCATCAGGTTTTATGGTCAAGGAAACAGTAGAGGCAACTGCTCTGCAGTTGTGTGCAGAGGGAGAGGTCTTTCAGCTGTTATACTATGGACTGCTCTTCAGGTTAGCAAGAGAATGCAACAAGCATAGAGTATGAAGGGCTTAGATTCTATTCCCTTCAAAGAAATACATCCTACCCTAAATGGCATTGTGGAGTTACACACCTAAGATGCTTCTGTATGGATTTTGTTGTCCGTCTGTTTGTGCTTCACTCTTGCACTGGGAGAACAGCTCCTGTCTGAAGACATGAAGCAATTAGTCATCCCCCCCCAGTTTTGTAATTGTGCTGTGCCACTTGTTGTAGTTGAACTACATCTATTTGGTGATACACTGTTCTCTGTACCTTTCCCTCCCAGCTCTCTGTTGTGTAACAAATTGGTCCAGCTCATCTGAAACCCAAGGAAAGAAATGTGGATGGCTGTAAGTTCCGTGATGTATGAGTGCAGCCTGGTGCTGCTCTGCCTCACTCAGTATCTTGGCTGCACAGACCTTTTGCTGATAAATGAGCAGCATTCCTAAGAATCAGGGCAGACAGGAGATACTAAATAAGTACTAATAGGCTACAGAAAGTATTATACTCAGCAAGGAGATTTCTTTCTCTGTAATTCCAGACAGCAAACCATATTAGTCATGCTAATGTAATACACTATTTGTGGTTGCTTTGACATTGTCCATTTAAATATTCAGGAAGCTGCTGCTTTCACGTGTTCCTGTGCAAGTACCTCATGCTGTATTAGCTCTAGTCAATTAAGCCGTGTGTTGTCAACTGCAGTTAAAACAAATGGCATGGACTACTTCATCACCAAGTGCCCTGTGCTCATTATACAAAAATTGGCGTTTTTAAACAGCTCTTCCATGAGATTGTCGTTGCCTGGCTGGTGACTAAGGTAGGAGGTGACACCCCGGCAGCTGTTGTATTCAGCATCCACCAAGGCACCTTCAGCATCTTGTTCAGCTGTGCTTGTTCAGTTTAAACAAACCAACCAACCACCCTGCATCTGGACAGTAGGAACTGCCATTTTGCTTTCTGGCAAGGCGTCTGCAGGGCTGATGTCACTTGTTTGTCTGGCAAACAGGGATCGATAAACTCGCAGGGAATTCAGAGCTCACACCGCCTCGCTCTGCCTAGGGAGGATTAGCTGAAATGAAATGTCTGACAGCTCTGTGTCAGCTTCTCATGTTACACACTGAAACATTCTTTCTTTTCCTTCACAGTCTCTGAAGGAAATGAGAGGGATGTTAAACTGTCAGTCACTTCAGTCTTGGCCATTCATTAAGCAAGAAATGCGATATCAAGGCAGTAATTTTGTCCGCCTGGAATAACCTACATGTTAGTGATCACTTAGAAACCTGTCAGCCATTACTGCCATGAGCTGTTTAGCTTGAAGATCAAGTCTAATCATTAGATCTACCATCTCTAGCCCAAAACCTTCCTATGTATAGTGTTTCTTAAGCTAAGGGCTTACATATAGGTTGATGTGAAAGGGCCAGAAGCTTCCAGAAGTATTCTGTTACCCTTTGCAGTTCAAATCTTCTTCATGAAGATTTTCCTTGTCAACTAAGATACACAGCTAGAGATTTATTGTCATTTTTCCTGCCTTACTGCTTGCATGTCCCAAACAGATGTTCTAGGGAGTACAAAGGGAACTGATGCTTTCCTAAAGCCATGAGACAATATAAACAAGCATGTTTCTAAAGTTAGCACGAGGTCTTTCCTCTCTCTTGTCAAAATTCAACACATTGACAAAAAACTAAAAGGAATAAACACTGCAGATGCAAATAACAGTTTTAATTATACTTTGTTATTTCACCTGGATGACTATATGGTCATATGATATATTTCTAGGCCATAGCTGACTCTTCCACTCGTGAAAGTCTGTTCCCATGTTGCACAGTCAGTGGCCTTGCTTTACCATCACATGGTGTTTTTCTACCAGTTGTTGGCTTGGAATACTGTGTTCTTTGGCAGAAACAGCAGTCCTCCAGTACTGGAGATGGAACAGTGAGCATGAAACTGTAAGTAACTTCCTCCCACAATGGGAATGACCCTTCCTTCCTCCAGATATGTTTTTACAAATACTGAGCTGAAGTAAATTACTCCCATTCGCAACCATGGATTCCAGTTTAAGCTTAGTCCTTGCTAGCTGAGGTAACTGGAAGAAATCATGCCAGTAAGATGATATGTTTCTCTCGTTTAATGAAGACAAATTAATCTCTTACAGTGCTGTGACACAAACAAAATGCACCAAGCTTTTCTTTTAGGCAGGGAGATTTATCTTCCTCATTCTGAAGTGGAAGCTGCTAGGTGGTAGACTGCCCTATCTTTCCCTACCAATCTCAGCTGATGCTATTTTTGAGAAGAAAATGAATAAAAGTCCCTTAGGAGATGCAGAGTAAGACAACTAACATATCCTATCTCTTGGGGGGGGTTGTTTGGGGGGTTGGGTGGTTTGGGTTGGTGTTTGTTTGTTTGTTTGTTTGTTTGTTTGTTTGTTTGTTTTGGCTGATTGGTTGGTTGGTTGTGTTTCTTTCTAATAACTGCTGATATAAAAATCCATCACGTCTTGGTTAATTTATGTGCAAGATTCCATGGTGTCCTGCCTGCCACTGTTCTGTTCCAACACTGTGTAGAAGCTGTATCAGGACACAATTATATGACATACCATCTTCACATAGTTTAGGTCTTTAACTTCAGAAGAAGGGCCTTTCTTTACCATGTTGTTCTCACCTTATGTCTCCTCCACCATTTGCCTTCCATCTCTGCAGTATCTTGGTCCCTGGGATACTTAAAACCCAGAAACTGTTAGAGCTGGATGCTTGTTCACTGAGTTGTACTTTGGTTTATTCATGGGTCTGTAGTATTTTGACATCACATTTTATCATAGAATCATAGAATGTTTTCAGTTGGAAAGGTCCATTAAAGGTCATCTAGTCCAAGTCCCCTGCAGTAAACAGGGACATCTTCAACCAGATCAGCTCAGAGCCCCATCCAGCCTGACCTGGAGTGTTTCCAAGAATGGAAACCTCTCTTATAAGGATATAGATTCCACAGTAACAGAGGTAATTTCAGGATTGAGCAATAAATGTCAGCTGCTTCCACAGGACCTAAACAAAAGGGAGAAACAAATGGAAGCAGCAGCTTGCTGTGCCTAGGTGGAAGAAGAGATAATCAGATCCTTTTGTAGAAAGCTTGGCTGAAATGTTCTTCTTGAGGTCAGACAAGCTTCTACTTTGTGTTTGGGTCACGGCAAATCACTACATCACCATCTGGCTGGAACAGAATGGGTCACTGTAATTCCAAACTGAAAACCATAATGGGGCAATACTGTCACAGGGATTTCAAATGTGAAAAGGACATAAGAAATACACTAAAAAGTCTTATGGTTTGGGTTGGTTTGTGTGGAATTGCAGCTTGACATATCTAGAAACCATTTGAGATTGTCAGCTTAAAAGTAATGGTAATACTGGTACAAAGATGAGCTTATTTCTGAAGAACTCCTTTGCTGTCTCCCTTTTTTTTTTTTTAAGTACTTTCTGCATCTTTTAGCAGTGAATAAATCTTAAATTAATTCTATAATAGGTGATGGAAAAGCACTTTAGAACATGAAGGAACAGTCTACATATATTAGAAATCACTTCTTAGAAAATAAATTGCACTATACATTATCATAAAAACTATATTAGTTGCATTTTATTCAGTTTTGGTGAAGTTTTCCAGCTGATGGGTTTCTGTGTTTATCTTAGAGTTATCCTTAATCTGAGAAAAATATTTTTTCCTGGAAATTAACCTAGCAGCAATTTGGGGTTTTTTGCCTCTCTTTTATATTTATTTCATATCATGCTTTCTAAATATCCCCAGACTTTCAGTACCACCTACTGCTGCTAACTTGTATATCTTTGGGCAAATCATTTGGCCTCTTTTTCAGAAATCTCCATCTGCTGAGTGGGGACAGTGCTTCCCTGTCTCCCTGGGGTTGCATTTAAATGGACTGATATTCATAAAATCTTTTCAATGCCTCCTGCCCAAAATTCAAAGAGGAAAATCATTACACAAAGAGCTGTGGATGTGATCTACACTTTGAAGACATTTCAAGCAATCTCTTTTTTGTCTCCCTTGTTTGCTTTTTCTTAAATGTTGATACATAGCAAAGTCGATCCAGGACTAGTAGAAAAAAAAAAAAAAAAAGAAGCTTGTACTCCCATTTGACATATTTTTGCTGTGGAATTAGAAGTTCAAAGATAACATTAAGGTAAAAACATATATTGTTCAGCTATCTGACCTCTTATCTTTGACTGAGTTCTTGAAGTCATTCCTGAAGTAAAGACATTTCATTCATACTTGCGACATTAGCCAAGTGTGACATGAAAGGACAGGCTGCTCCCATAAGATTGGATAGCTATCTTAATGGGAGCCTTTACCTAAGTTAAAAGAAACACCTGAACACCCTGTGGCCATGTTATTCTGTAATTACCCATTTTAGACAATTTGACCTTGCTTTGATAAATAAGAGTACCTAGGAGATACAGGCATTCCCTTAGGGGAACAAACAGAAAAAAAAATCTCTAGATCCCAGACTCTAGTTACACAATGTGAATCCAACATTAAAAGATCCTCTGATACCATAAGAATCACAATCTATTAGTACCACAGAAAGTTTATGTTAATTAATGGTGACTGCTCACAAAGATGGATTGTGTGCTATTGTACTGATTCTGGGTGACAGCTTCCTGTTGATAAAGAGGGGAATAAGCAAGACAGAGGTTGAATAACTCTTGCAGGATGACATCTAAGAAGACACTGAAAGAACTAGGAATGCTTAGCTCTAGAGACTGGCTCTAAAGAACAGAGGGAAGTGGGAGGACAGAACAAGGACAGGTGACCTAAAGCTGCAGGAGCAAAGATATGGTGTAAACGATTGAAAGCAGTCCAGGGAATGAGGCTCTGGAGCAGATTGCTTAGGGAAGTTGGGTAGTTTCCTGTGGATTATTTGAAAGCACATTAAGGAGTGCCATTGCTATTATTCATTTGTTAGGGTGAGGGGATAGCTTAGATGAATCCTTGAGGTCTCTTGTAATACTAAATTCCTTGCAGTCTATGGATGGCCTTCATAGCATCTTTATATAGCCCTAAACATAACAAAATTCTTTACTAATATTATCCAGAGGGTTAAGATCCCCAGTAATAGCCACAGCTCTAGTGGTATCTTAGGTGACTTGTTAGCAGGATCCTATTACCATACTAGATTAATACCTCACTATGCCTTCTATGTCAAAGATGGAGAAAGTCCCAGTGCCACTCTGTAGCTGTGAACATGCATCTGAAGCCAACAGCACAGAAAGTTGTCATCACATGAAGCTTTTGCACAGAAATTCTTAGATGTCTTGATTGCTCTAACTTTGAGGCACTGCTGGGTGCATGCCACCAGTAAAGACCACAATCCTTTTCCAAGGTCTCTCACTTCTGCTAGCCTGTCAATGGGAAACAACACACACTAAATCCAGAGCAACGTGACTCAAGACATCTATCTTTTAGATTTTCCTATACACGTGGCTTCTCTCTTTCAATGAACATTATACTTGCACCTCTGGTCATATTTATGTAAGGTAAAGCCTACCGGCACAGGTAAACACATTTAAGAAGCATAAACTTCCCAGCATCCATATTAAATCAAGTAGAATTTGCCAAACCCTTACTAGTGTGTATAATGACAGTAGGAAGTGGTTGCTCTCTGCTTAGCAGGAAAGCTCAAATGTAGTTGTAAATGGCTTCACCAATCCAGCATTTTTGGACATTTATCCATTGACTTGCTTCTTTTGGCTTCTTCACTTCTTGTACTACTCATCCCATACACTGAAAGTAAAATAGACAAAACCCGTCTGTCTTTCCTTCTGTGACAAGCATGTCATTCTTGGGTTCTAAACCTTTCACTTTTGTTCTTTTCCCTCCAAACTGACCTTGAACTCCTTGGACTCTGACAATTTTCATCTTTATTTGCTGTGATTTGCCTCCCACACTTCCAGTATGAGCTGTATCTGTCACCTAACTTTCTACGAAGTCCTCAACTGTGAAGCACATTCTGTTCTGTGTACCCATTAATTTCTGTTTCCTCTTAAAACACACTTTCACAGGAAACTCTCCAACAGTCCTATACTTTAGGAATGAATCTATAATAAGCATAAATATGTGTATTGGTCATTAAATGCTTTTCTGCCCACAGCAGTTCAGGTACTTAAGTTCCATCCTTTTGTAGATCTGTTTGGCAAAAATTGGCTTTACACAAGATCAGGCTTTGCCACTCTTACTTGCACAAATGGCCCTGTAGCATTATTAATAATGACTATAATCTACAATGTAAAAAATCTGCTTTTCTGCACCTTGCTGTTCATGTTGCTGTTTACTGCTATCTCTAGGAAGTTGTGACTTGCAGCCTCACAAACCTACTCTCCATTTATAGACTACTGGCCACCCCAGGTGTGTATATATGAGATCAAAGGAACAAGTTAAAGATATTCCTTCTCCTGAGACATTAATGCATAAATTATATTCTCATTAATTTTCATTTCTAGGTATTTTAAAGCTCGGGAATTTATTATTTGAACCCATTTAAGCTCTCTTCAAGATTTAAAAATGGAAGTTGTCTGACATGTTGAAGGAAACATGTTAAGAAAAAGCTGATTTAAGGTCAGGAGAAAAGCCTTGAAAACTAGGCTGGCCCCATTTCTGGTCATTTTCCCTGAAGCTGGAGAAGATTTAGTCACTTAATTACTCAGGATCCTCCAAGCAGATCATGCAAGCTGCTTCCAGGCCTAGTGACTTCCAGCCAGACAGCGTTGGAGCTAATAATGGTGGCTGCTCTTCACCCTGGTGCTGATGCCTGTAGCCCCTGAGGGCTGTGGTGCTAATGGACAGGTTCTAGGTAAAGAAAGATGCTGGTGGTGTTTCGTGCTGTGGATTGCAGCTACCACAGCTGGTGATTTGGAATGTGTGGTACTTTCCTAGAAAAAATAAACTGTAAAAGCCTTATAGTGTTTTATTCTGAAATGCTGTAAATTTGGCTTAGGTTTGGTGAACCACATCATAGGTGGGCTTTCTACCACTGCAGTGAAGTCAACAGATTAAATGTATATTGCTGTTACTGTTAGAAGAATAACAAGATTTGCACATTTTTCCTTTCATTAACCTGTGGTTTGATAGGTAGGCTGCCTTTAGAAAGGCACAGACTAAATCTCTAAAGTCCATCTTCTTAAAAAATCATCCTTTCAGGAAAAAAACTCTTCCAAAGGCCAAGACAAAGCTTCAGCTGCACGTTTCTTGAGTTGTTTTCTTTGTGTTATTTCCTTAAGAAACTGGTTTCTAATGAGCAGATCTTCTTATGAGCTTGCACTGGAAAATGTGCAATTTTTAAGCTCTGGGTTAAAATTTGAGTGGATTTCCTGAAGAAGAATTGAGAAGGTGGATTTCTTTTTTTGCCAGTCTTGCAGCTGAAATTATCCTTTTCTTAGGGTTTTTGTTTGTTTGGTTGGTTTTGGTTTTTTGCTGTGTAGAGATTTTGAGGTGATGACAGTCTGTTTTTTTGTGTGAGCTTCTCTGTATAACTTGCCTTTTCCTCCATCCTGCTCTCAGCCATGCAGGCTCTGAAGAATAGGAATGAGGCAATAACAAGCAATGGGTAGCCAGAGTGTCCTCGCAGACATAATTTATTTAAACACCAAAATCTAAAAGTGCTTTATTGTGGAGATCATTAAATAGACTGAGGGCTGTAAAACATGGGCAGGCAAGAATAAGTAGCTAGCTGATTAGTGACTGAAATTACTATTTAATTTAAGTATAATAAAATAATTTAACACCCAGGCAAGGTCTTATTAGCTTATATTTTACTATGCTTAGCTATTTATAAGAATACAGTCTTCTTCTAACAGCCCCCAACTCCTTTGTGCATGTCTCAAGTCAGAGCATGGCCCTAAACTGCCATTCATGCTCTGTCTTCTGCAGTAGAAATGGTGCTGATACCTTTAAGTTTAGGAAAAACCTAAACTTTTCTTTTTAGCTGTCACCATCCTCAGCTCAACTCCTGGCAGTGAGCAATGCCAAGCTTTTCATCTCTGCTGATACTATCTTTCCACTTTCTCATTGTATTTCTTTTAGCTGATTTTAGTAAACTCCACTACCTAGATTATGAGCAACCTCAGTAATAAAGATATGTATTTGGGGAACAATATTTTACTTTACTGACAAAGGATAGCTGTGAAACAGGATAGCTGAAAAGAGGACCTAGGCTGTTTTTAGTTTTCTTTTTTATTTTTCTTTTTATTTCTTTTTTCCTATACTTTTCCCATTTTTCTTTCCCCAGAAGAAACATAGCAGGCTTTAAAAGAGTATATCTGAGAGTGGAATAAATGCTACAGGTAATAAATGCTAAGGAAAAAGTTTATCAGACTGTTTTGTTTATCTCTGTATATTCATTTTGTGGAGAAAGATGGCCAAAATATCAGTCAAAGCTTAAGACAAAGCAAACAGCAATCCCTATGCATTCAAATTAAAAAAAATATAAATAACTTTGGTGAGAACCCCTTCAAGTTCAGATTCACTGCCCTTTGTATCCAGGGGACATCACTGTGCTGGAAGAGAGTTAACTTGCTTTGTAGCACTGCATATGATGCTGTGTTTTAGATTTGTGATTAAAATGGTGCAGATAACACATTGATGCTTTGGCCATGGCTGATAAATGCTCAAGTCTTCCAATGCAGTGGTTTCTCAGAGACTGCCCCATTTACTTGTGAGCATCGGTGAGCAATTGCCTTTGCATCATTTGGGTTTTACCCTCTTCATTTACTAAGCTGTCTTTGCCTTGACCCATGAGCTTTGCTCTGGCTTTTCTTATTCTCTCCCTTGTCCTGCTGCAGGGTAAGTGAGCAAGCAGCTGTGTGGGCATTCAGCTTCTGGCAAAGGTCAACCCACCACGCTTGAACAGAGGCCAGAGTATCTCACTCATGTTGTCGGTATCAAGGAGTATTTTAAATGGAGTATGTACCAGAGCTCATTTTTGAATGTTTGCCACTATTCTTAGTGCTGACTCCAATAATCTAGTGCTCCAAGCAAAGGGATGTAAAGTAACCACAGTTCATGTGACCACAGGCATTTCTAACATAGCAGATCAAACAGAGCTGGAGGCAGAACTACTGTCAGCTGTGGAGCTTCAGTTTCACCAGGCAGGCTTTGTCAAGGGTTCTTTTTGTTCTGATGTTTGAGATGTCTGTGGTACACTTTAGTGTCTCTGAGAAAGTATTAGAGAAAGTGAGCATACTCCCACCTCCAGTTTGTTCTCTGTCCTGGGAGATACTCAGATCTGAACAGATTCTTCAAACGTCTGTGACAGGTCATACATTAACATGCCACATAAGCATTTTCCCAATAATAATGTGGAAATAATCACTTTTCATTAGTGGGATGACTGCACCCACTTTCATTTGAGAATGGCAATTATGATGTGCTATTTGAAGAAGAGTATCTCAAGCCTTACATCAAACCTTTTCCTGCCCTAAAATTTATGCCAAACTGTAAGGAAAGAAAATATGTATGATGGATATGCTCTTCGCTCACTGCTCCTGTAGCTTCTCCTTTTTCCCTGACACTAGGTTCATCAAGACCTCATTATCTCATGTTGCTGAGACACACAGTCAGTCCATTGCTTAAGATAACTTAGGTTGCCACAGACAGCTCCGAGGTAGTGGGGAATGGAGGCCCTGTAATTCATAGCATAATAACAAGTTCATGTCCAATTCACTTTGTCACACTGTCCACCTGAAGAAACACACTGGCTTCAGTGTGATGTGTCTGTGATCTGTTGATTATTTTCTCCACAAGTCAGAAACAGAATCCCCTAATGTTTGGATTTAGTTGAAGTGGTGTGAAAAATTGATGGCCCCAGTAAAATCAAATCTCTAGGAACAATGGCTGGGTTCTCAACAAACAGTCACTAGTGTTTTCTTTTCTACAAATCAAAAAATTTCCCTGGTAATGAGGTGAGAATTGAATGTTATATCTTTTGTATTTTTTCATGGCAAATGCTAATTATTTTCTAGCCAGCTCTGCCAATAGTTAGTATGCCAGGAGCTTCTTACAAGTAGTTTTGTCAACCAATAGCAAACTGTCATGACTCTAATTCCCTGACCTGGTAAACAAAGACAAAAGAGTATTTTTCTTACTATTTATACCAGATTTTAGGCGGGAGAGGTTTATTTGTGTTTTGGAATTGATTTCAATCCTTTCAGCTTCAAGGGAGACCAGATTACACATTTGTTAAGGCAGAGATTTATCTGATAATACATGAAGAAGGATTTGCACTGCCAGGTCCCTAATGACCCACATGATTGCACTGTCAATTACCAGCTCCCAAGCTTAGATGGCCACTCTGGGCAGTCTGGGCTCTCAGTGTTTCTTGCTTGCCTGCTCTTCCTTGCTGCAGTACATCTTTGCTTCTGCCCCATTACTCAGAACCCTCACTGCACAAGAGGATGCACTCTCACTGATCTCTATTACCTATCTACATGCTGTTGACCTTATTTTAAAATTTTAATTTCAGTTACAGACCCAGACCATTTTTGCCTCCTTTTTTTTTTTTTTTTGGAATTTCAGTTGATTAATAAAGAAACGTACATCTGATTTCTAAACAGCTTCTTTTTTTTTTTTTTTTTTTTCCAAAAACAAAGAAGAGGGGCCAGGGCAGGGGGGCAAGAGTGGTGGTGCTTAATTGCATTCAATTACTTGAGATGGAAAAGCTTACTTTAATTTAGTAAATTACTCTGTGGATAATGATAAGGAGGATCGACCTGTTCTACTCGTGTTCTGGCTTTCTGATGGCATCAGCAATAAAAAGCACAAAGGACCTATTTTAATCATTAAAATTGCAAAGGCATGTCAGAATACTCAAGTAAAACAGGTCTTCTGAGTAGATGGCATATTTATGCAAGTGCTTTCAAAGTAAAAAAGCTTTTTATGGTTTGTATCATTAAAACAATAAAACATGAGGAGTGCAGCAACAACGTTTTCAATCTTAATTATAACTCAGCTCAATTACAGGTACAATGTAACTTGTATTTCTAGTTCTCTGGCTATAAAATTAAATCATCTTTCCTGATATAAAAGTATGGTATCCATCTGTCAGGTAGATGAGTTAAAAGCAGTAAGAGCTTCAGATTTCTCCTCTTTATTCATTTTATTTTATTTTATTTTATTTTATTTTATTTTATTTTATTTTATTTTATTTTGTTTTATTTTGTTTTATTTTATTTGTAACTACATATATCTGAAGAGTGAACCACCACAGAACTTTTATTTTAATTTAATTTCTCAAGCATTAACTTAGTTCTAGAAGTGAACTAACCCAACATGCCTGTCTGGGTTGTGAGCCTGTTAATTATTAACCAAGTAGAATTAATAAAATATACACATTTGTATAGTGGTACAAGACATTTTGCAATCTGATGTCAGTAAATGTAATCTTAGTGCACATGCAGAGGTGCTCTCCCTTCTAAAGCAGGTCTCCTGTTCAGTAGAGAGCAGTGGTGGACATGTATGCAATGTGAACAAAGCTGAGTACACACAAGTTGGTTTTAATGATCTGCAGGGGAAATAAAATTCAATCCCATTAGACATTTGCATCAAGTCTCAAAAATACCACCAGGTTCATTAGATTCAGTACTGAATGCAGCATTGAAGGGTTACCTAACAGATAAATTCAGAGTGGAAACTTGTTGACAACCCTTATGGGGATTTCAAGCAGGCTGATGTCTTGGGTACGAGGTCTTGACTAGGAAGTAGAATGAGAGCGAAATAAATTAGAGATAAAAATCTGTGCAAAATGTATAATTCAGAAAACAGCTGGGGAAAGTACAGCTGAAAATTCCAGAGAGAACTGACCCAGTTTTACCTTTAATACTCTGAATAATGAATTGGAAGTTTAATGTGTCACCCATGTTGGGTTATTTTAAGTGGCTCTGTGTCTTCATAGCTCATGCATGTCTTTATGCTACTGAAAGTAGTGACAGAGCATTGGTGGGTATGGATTTTCAGCTGCTCCAATCTCAGTGGTTTCTAATGAGAAAGGGGCAGTGCAAAAGCACCTGGGTGCTGTTCTCTTTGTAAGGAAATTCAGTACCTCTTTCCATGTATCCTCAGATAGACATACAGACTATCCCAGCTCTGTCACTGTCTAATAGCGTTCCATTGCCACAAACATAAAGAGAATAATTTGTACTGTTTCTGTGGGGCTCCAGTCAGCTTAGAAACATGATCCCATCCACACACCAGACTTCAAATGAAGACTTGTTTACCACTTGTGTCTAGCATTTGTAAAACTTAGAGCTGCAACCGAGTATTTCCTGAGCTTCTCAAACAGACATCTTTTGCATCTAGTCAGCAGGATCACTTAAACAAAACCATTTCAGGTTACAGCTTAGTTCTGGTTTTGGGTACTCAGAAAAGCAATGTAACTTGTCCAGATTTCAAGAGGAGAAACTTTTCCTTTACACTATCAATCAGAGAAGTTTAAAAAAAGCCACACTTAGTGTATAATTAACCCCTTCGACTTCTGCTCTGTCCTCTGCATGGTGGGATGAAATAGCAGGAGACACAGGGGAATTCAGTGGGGAACGTTCACCTCCCCCTCATCAAATCAGCCAGGGCAGTCAGCACCCCTTCAAAAACCAAGAGCTCCCCTGCTTCATCTAGAGGAAGCATCATCACACCAGGTACCAGCCAAAAGCCATACAGAGGTGTTCACACTGTAAACCCTGTGTCCATCTTGTGCCCTTCAGCTTGCTGTGCTTTATCTCACCCCCTGCTTGCAGGTGTGGAGTTTCCATACCATGCTATGTCAGCATTTTTGTATTGCTGTCCAGGCTAGTGTGGAGACAAAGATTTGGTTTATTTTAAAGTTTTATTTGAATTTAAGCTCTTTTCAATGGATTTCCATCACCAGTCTTTAAAGCAGAGTTTTAATCCTTTTTCTACAGGCATTTTGGGGGCGAAAGAGTGGATGATTACCTCTTCCAAAACAGGTTTTGACAGTTCTCATAGCCAATTCTTTTCTCATCCAGTTCCTCCACAAGCTTTGTGATGGTGCTTGGAGTTGTTTCTTTGACACCATTTGTAGCTATGCTTAATATTCAGCATCATCAGTGAGCTTTTCTGAGATTTTATTTCCATAACTTTGCTTTCAGAATTCAGTCTCTGGAATAGCTATGCTTTTGTGATGAAATTTTCTCTCTGGATTTGTGACATAAATCCTTTGCTCTTATTTCTCCATACCCTGATTACTTGCATAGCTCCAAAGAGAATTTCACACATTAACTAAATTCATTGTTTTCTAAGGTTTAGTGAATCTTAATTGTTTTCAGTGGAAGCTTTTCTTTGCTCTGTAATTTAAAAATAGGTAAAGGGATTTCTTGTAGTTGACAGTTAGGAAGGATTAACATTTGCTATATTGCTTCAACAGTCTCTTCAGTTTGTTGGAAAGTTTTGTTACTGTTTTCGGTATCTTGGCACCAAAACTGGGATCATGGCAGGCCAGGACAGTGGAGCAGTGGGGAGGTGAACAATGGATGGACAGTTAATTACAGAAGTAATCTCTTCCCATTATGCCTCCAGCATTAGCCTACCAGAGGAAAATATTCTTTCAGCAGTGCATTCACTGTCCCATGCTTCAGGCATTTGCTCTACCTTTAGATTACAAATGTGGAATTCAGGTAGCACAGAAAGCTTTCTCCTGGCTTCTGCAGGACCTCAGTGGTGTCTCTGACTCTAAGGTGTTTCTCTCCTATGGCAGAATGCTCTGATGAGACCTCCAATATACCATCTCCTGAGGCACCTTTTCCAGTCTCACTGCTGGCTGCTCCAGTGCCTGTGAGAGTTTATAAAAATCCTTCTTTTATGTTTCCTTTGGCAGTAATCAATGCCATGAGATGTGAGTGTGGAGGTTGGGAACAACATGATTAGCTTGGCTGTTTTACTGTGCTTAGGATATCAGGGGGGAGCATTGCTTCCTGATACCTTCAGTTTGCACTAATAATTAGAAATGCTGTAGTCCTGAAAAGCTGTAGAAATTTAATTAAAATCAAACATAACTCTTCCTGGGGCAGAAATTGGGAGTGGTATTTTCTGTTCCCTAGGATATATCCAAAGCAATAAAAACAAGCCCTTGTTTGTAGACAGATGGGAAGCTTCCTGTGTAGGACAGAGGAATATGTGTGGGTTGTTTATACCTTTATCTTACCAAGAGGGACCAGCAGAGGAACGTTGTTCAAGCGAAGATGTTCAATCAACTTCTATCTTCTTTGTGGAAGACACAGTGTATCTGAGGGATAATTGGACATCAGATGACAAAGCATGCTAATTTTATTAAAAGGCTGAAGAATCAAGATTTTAGTTAGCAGCTCTGCCTAGTTCTGCTCCTTCTATAAAAATAAGAACATCTTTCTTCTGACATGGCTGTTTTAGCATTTATGTGGCAAACGACTGGCCACAAAAAACTTGATAAAGACATAAAAATTCTTCCTGTATTGCAGCCATTTTGATCAGGAGATAAAAATGACCAAGTTGTGAAAGTAGTAATATCTGGGTCATCAAATCAATTTTGCACCAATTTATGACTGTGCAGGGAAATGAAAATGGAAAACAGACAAATAATCTTTAAGTCCTGTTAACAGATTACATCCATCACTCACGCTCAGCTTCTTGTTTCTAGAGATGTGAATACTATAAGCACTGAACATGGCTCTCAGCTCATAAATCAGCTTTGAAACAAAACCCTTTTGAGGTCTGCAGGGAATATTTACAGAACTGCTGTATAAACCAGCAATACAGATGTACAAAAAGCAGATGAAGATTAAACGTTATATCTACAACTTGAGACTTCAGAGTGGTTTAGGAAGGATGTTATCAGTACCATGGGCAACAAAGGCAGGAACACCTTTTGTTCTCTCCCTTGCTCATTCTTAAGATCTCTAAAATAGTGAAGTGCTACTAAATTTCCTCAAGAAGCCAAAGTGTCAATCTACCAAATTAATTGAACCTGCTCATGAGAGCAATGATGAGTATTTTGTTAGAAAATCCATGTGCCTGCTGGATAGGAGCTTCAGTGTCCTTCTGAGCTGCACAGAAATTCAAGCTGATAGAAGCTCAATAGATCCTGCTTACCACCTATTCAGCTGCTAAAGGGAAGAGCATATCAAATCATCCACTGATAGGAAAATGTGTTGCCAAGACAAAGCTATTTCAAGATAACATTTGCTTATATATTGTGTAGAAATGTCAGATGTAAAGCATGTTACCACATTTCCTTATTAATTTGGGAGGGCTTTTGTTTATTGAGATATTGTTTCCACAGGCCCTAATAGAAACATAGAGCAAAAGTGTGTTGCTGTATTTCTAGAAGCTTTGGTTCCCTAATCGATTTGCTGGGTGCCCTGCCTGCTACTGTACTTAGTAGTATCATGTTGGGCTGGGACTATAATTGGAGGAGCCCAGGGTTCTATGAAATTATGTTGGCAATTTAAGTAGCTTTGCTCTGGAAACTGTCACTGAACCAAGAGCTGACCAGTGCTCAACAGCTCCCTGCCGCTGGAGGGTTTCTCTTTTCCAAGTGCCTTCAAAAGATTCAAACACAAAGAGTTTTGCTGAACTGTGGAGTTAATTCACAGAATCACAAAATCACAGAATCACAGGATTTCAGGGGCTGGAAGGGACCTCGAAAGATCATCTAGTCCAACCCCCCTGCCAGAGCAGGATCACCTGCACTAGATTACACAGGATTACACTAGATTACATCCAGAGAGGAAGACTCCACAACCTCCCTGAGCAGCCTGTTCCAGTGTTCTGTCACCCTCACAGTGAAAAAACTTTTCCTCATATTTATGTGAAACTTCCTATGCCTCATCTTCCACCCACTGCCCCTTGTCCTGTCATTGGGCACCACTGAGAAGAGCCTGGCTCCATTCTCTTGGGACTCACCCTTTACATATTTATAAACATTGATGAGATCACCTCTCAGTCTCTTCTTCTCCAAGCTAAAGAGCTCCAGCTCCCTCAGTCTCTCCTCATTCAGAAGATATTCCACTCCCTTAATCACCCTCATTGCTCTGCACTGGACTCTTTCAAGTAGCTCCCTGTCTTTCTTGAACTGAGGGGCCCAGAACTGAACTTAGGATTCCAGATGTGGCCTCACCAGTGCAGAGTAGAGGGGGAGGAGAACCTCTCTCGATCTACTGGTCACACCCCTTCTAATCCACCTCAGAATGGCACTGGCCTTCTTGGCCAAAAGAGCCCATTGCTGGCTCATGGTCACCCTTCCATCCACCAGGACCCCCAGGTCCCTCTCACCTTCACTGCTCTCCAGCAGGTCCATCCCCAACCTATACTGATGCCTGGAGTTGTTCCTTCCCAGGTGCAAGACTCTACGCTTGCCCTTGTTGAACTTCATCAAATTTCTCCCTGCCCAGCTCTCCAGCCTGTCCAAGTCTCACTGAATGGCAGCACAACCTTCTGGTGTGTCAGCCACTCCACCCAGCTTTGTGTTGTCAGCAAACTTGCTGACAGTGCACTCTGTGCCCTCCTCCAGGTCATTGATAAATACATTGAACAGTACTGGCCCCAATACTGACTCCTGAGGGATTCCACTAGACACAGGCCTCCAACTAGACTCCATCCCATTGACCACAACTCTTTGACTTCTTTCCTTCGACCAGTTCACAATCCACCTCACAATCTCATCATCAAGACCACACTGCCTCAGTTTAATTGCAATTTCTGCCCATTTATAAGATTTCCTGGGAAACATATTTTTTGCTCATTTCTGATCTCACTTGTTGAGTAATGCCTTCAGCTCAAGCTGTCTGCATTGCTATAAATAAGCTGTATTTTGGCTGTGGCAGAGGTGATTGCTGATTATGAACAAGGGCAGATGTGCTAACGCTGACCTATACACAGATGTTCCTTTGTCTGTCTTCCAGTGGGATTTTGGAAACAAAAAGTTTGTTTTCTCAGTTGTTTCTATATCAACAAATAAAATAGTCCTCCAAAATACTAGGCACGTACACCATGACAGTAACTGATTATGTTATGCAAGAGCAGCGTACCAGTTCATGACTCATGCCTTGCTCCTTACACTAAAGGGAACTCAGCTGGAGGGCAGGGGGAGTGCAGGGAGCTATATTTTCATCCTGTTGTACTTCCCAGTGTAAACAAAACCCAGCCACTTGCTTCCCATCTGTAGCTAACTTGCACATACAGACTTCTTGCAGTTTTGTCCACAGGACTGTGGTCTGACCAGCTGAACTAAGCAGACCTTGCTGCCAGAGCAACAGTGTAAGGCTGCATCTGGCACACTGCTGGTATGTGGGGAGGTGGTAGGATCAGTGAAATCCAGTCCTGCTTTCTGTGGGATGTTGTAAGGTCTACTAAAGGCACGTGTCTTTACACCTTCACTACTTCTAGATTGCTTGGAGCTGAAAAAGATTGGGTTTACTTCTGTTGCTGACAAGTTTGGATTGTCTTTACATACAACAGTGGTGAACTCCTTCCTTCTCTGTCACACACACACATGATCTTGTCTTAGTGGATCATTTGGAAAGGACCTGATGTGTAACTTGAAGGGGGAGCTGGAGCTAGGGAACTGTGCCAGGGCAATGGAAGTGGAGCAGACGAAAGGTCTTTAGAAAGAGTCAAATGATGAGGGAGAAACACAGACTGTGTGGCTGCCTTGGGCTGAAGCACTGAGGAAGGGAATGCTAGTTTTGTGTTATTCAGGGGTCAGTGAACCTGCAGTTGTAGGAAATTAATCAGCTGTAGTACCTGTAGGGCCTGAGGCTCAGTGATGGTATTGCCATTCCTGGGACCTCCCACATGGCCAGTGGCTTTCAATGCTTGGTACTCTCCTCTACACAAAAGCAGGGGTGGTCATGTTCATGCACTCTTCATGGCCAGAGGTCTAGGTCTCTCTTTACTGAAAAAAAAAAAAAAAAAAAAAGACGTTTTGTAGCATGAGCTGAAAACTTGAGTACTTCTTTCCATCTCCTGGTACCTTGAGATTTATGAGAACTTTGCTAATGTGAAGTGCACTTCTTGTTTTGTAAAGGTAATGCCTAGACAAAATGCAGAAAGGAAGAAGCTTGTAGTGTATTGCCCAGTTCTTTTGTTTTCTTGCCACACCTGAACTCTCCTGATTTTGTGATTGTAACTGCCAGATTATCTGTAAATTGCAAATGTTTGAAGACCTGATCAAAAAAGACTGTAAATTATATGTATTTACAGGTAGAACAAGTGAGGTAAGAATCCTCTTTTCCTCATTTCTTCTTCAGACTCTGATTCCCCACTTCCAGCATACCTTGCTGCTTCTGTCTCCATATTTAATCTCCCTTTTCTGCGCCTCTGCCATCAGCTCAGATTTTGTGTGGGATTCTCAAGGCACTGGTTTAGGAAAGCAGGTTACTGACATGTTAAAATATCAACCAGTTCACTGTCTGTGTCTGTAATTGCTATATCCTAAAGAAGAATTGTTATTCTGCTTAAAGCTTAGGCCGTCAGAAGCAGTGTGTTATTTACCAGGCCATGTGCAGTGCCTGAAGAATTGTGCTCTGCTAGATAGCACTCAGGTACCTCTAAACACAGATCTGAATTACTGATGTATCTCGATACTCAAATAACCACTTAGCCTATCTAAAGGGGGGCAGGCAGGTAGGCTTTTACTGTTCTCTGAGGGTTATAACAGAAACATTGTCTCCACAAAGCAGGAACAATGTTATCGTGTCATGGAAATTACTGCCATACATTAAAGAATCTTGTACTAAAGTTAAACGCTTGCAAGCTATTAGTGCTTCCTCCCCTCCACTTCGCAAGCTGTTTGTCTTCTGAAGGGCTGAAAACTCTTCATTTTCCACAGATTTCCTTATGGAACAAACAGTATAAATAATATCTGTAATATGTAGCTGTGGAGATAGAAATGTCCCACGTCATGTTTCACATTTGCATATGAAATTCTTCTCCCACCCTTTCCCATGAGCCTTGTTCATGTCCTGCTGTGTACTCCCACACAGCTTGGCCGATACTAAAAGACCTTTAAATCTGTCACTGAACATGTATTTTGGGAGCTGCATTTTAGACAATATTTCTGTTAAAATGAGTTCCTAAATGTTAAAGAAATACAAGATAGAGAAGCTAGGAGAAGGACAGAAGTACGATGCTGCCAAAGTATGTCTCTTCTGCAGGTGGACTGCTAGAAATATGAGGTGTGTATTGCTGTATGTAGAGTACACTAGGACTGACATGTTTCTTACACAGACTAGTAAGATGCAGTAGGTCTTTGCTGCACTTGGGACCTTGTCTTGGATGACCAGTCATTTGCTGTTCTCAGAAGGAATTAAGCATAAGGCAGAGAATCTTGCTCTCTATGATCTGTAGTGAAGTTACACATACAGCCTCAGCTGAAACTGAGGACCAATTTTACTATGCATTGTACAGATGTATAAACTCAAAGCTGTTTCTGTTTATAAAAGTGGGAAGGAGCTCTACAGGTGGGTTTTGTAATTGCCCCAAAAGCTGAAAGTCCCAAAGAGATCTCGTCTCATCACTCAGACAAACACTTGCACCACTGGAACAGGCTGTAATACAGGCATATTTTAGCACTCTAGTAGAGAGATGCCAATCCCTGGGATTACAACTCTCTCTTCTTTTCTTTTTTTTCCCATTTGTGATTTCTGCAGTATTTGACATTTTTCCTCATGTGTCAGCCTTAGTACTGAAGCAGCTGAATAAGGAATCTTATCTTCTTTTAGAAACAAATGTTTCAAGTCCTCATGGTTGCAGAAATATCCTTGAAAATGGGGGCTCACTGATGTCTTTATGAGTTGGTTTGGAAGAGCAGATTGTTTGCATTCTTTCTTTTCATTCTATTTTTTCACCTTTTTTTAAACAGCTATCACTAATAATCACTAAATTAAATGTTACTCAACTTTCTCAACTAATTTGTGACCATGTGGTCATGTATTATGGCTACAGTGCAGGAAAATAGCCTGGAAGGAAAAACAAGCAGGTTTTTTTGCCTGGTTGTTGGATGTGCCTCTGTGAAAAGGTAGGAATGCTGAGACACAATTAGTTTGCATTCCAGCTGCAGTCAGCCATTTCTGATGGCTGATGGTCCATCACAACCACCACAGCATCTTATTTTCCAGGTTATGTATTCCATCCTTGTCTAAACCTCTTTCCTTCCTGCTTTAAAAGCAAATACATTTTCTCAAAGTTGTTACCATTCACTAAATTCCTTTTCAAACCTAATCTGGAAAAATTGATCTGGGCTCCATCTTGTTGTTGAAGCAGCTATGGCTTCTTTGTGGCCTGCTTTGGCATGGGGGTTGGACTTGATGATCTCTAGACATCTCTTCCAACCCCTGTGATTCTGAGGGAAGAAAATCTTACTATTGATTAGAGTTGCATCATGGTGACCACAAGCAATGGCCTGTCCACGCTGGAAGTGCCTCTTGTTCTCTTATGGGTTCATCATCACCTTGTACAACCTGCTTAAGTTTTTGCTTCATTTGGAGTGTGTCAGTTATCACCACAAGTAAAAATGAGGCTGATCCTTGGCCACCTTGAATGAGTGCTTAAAGAACTCCTTCTTCATCCTATCTGTAGTGTTGTTTAGTTGCGTTTAGGAAAGCTTTTAGCTGATTTTAGAAAAAGGTATGGATTTCACAGCTGTAAAGACCTGCATCTTTGCAAATCTCCTAGAGCCCTTGCCTTCAGTGGTGGTGGCAATGGCTTCATTATGCAGTGCATAGTATCAGTTCCGCAGGCTTTGCTTTTAAACATCCTCCTTGATCTTATGTTATAAGAAGGCCTATAAAAATGCATGGCCTATCTGCACAGTACTTTGTAGCCTGGTATCACAGCCTCCCTAAGATGTATTCCTTTTAATCAGAACAGTGCTGATCTTCTTTTCCCACTGCTCATTATAACTATCATTTGTATTACATTCCAGTGACTGTTGCACAAACAGAACATAAAGACCAGCTCCATAACTTGCTAATCGTCCTTCATATGGAAATGTCTGCACTCCTTTAATCATTTAAATTAATTCTTTAGAGTTTCCTCTCCTGCCCCCCCCTCAAAACTTCATGCGTGTGTGTGTGTGTCTGTTACCAGTGACAAGAAATGACCCAGATGTTTTTGCAAAGAAGCACACTGCTGATTTACATAACAAAACTGCAGAAATATTTTCCTAGCCCATTTCTTAACTGTTCTTGGAGGGTCTTGAAAGGAAAGGCTTTAGAGTTCTATGACACCTACGTGCTCCTACCAATGCCATTGTAAGAAATTTGCTTTTAGAACCTCCATGGCACAGAGACAGGAGGTTTTTACAAACCTGCCCTTAATGCCCTTCACTTACCTTTCTCTGGTAGTTAGCTCAATCAAGTGTCCAGAAAATGCACATAGTTTTCAGTTACCGTTACTGGTTATCTACTTCTTTACTTTTACCAACAACCATCTCCATCTGCTGTCATGCTTCACTTTTGCCTAGCTTTCCTGGGCTCCTCTGTGTCCTTACAGACAAACAAAACTGCTTGCTTTCTACATTATATAATATCGCCACATTTTTGCCATGTCCATTTCCCAGATGGCTGTTAAATCTGGTTGTCTAAAGCCAAAATGAAACCTAAGACTCTTTAAACAAACCCAGTTTACTACTTATTTCCACTATATTTGCCCTCTTCTGGGCTAGAGCTGTGCATCTTATCCATGCTGCCTGGGTCTTCTGAGTGCATTTTATCACACTGACCTTGACTTGTTAATACAAAGCTGTATAGTTTTTAGCACTCCTTCTCTTTCTACATAATGTGGTAAAAGTTACTGGCAATGCTAAATTCATTGTGGTATTTCAGTGAGAAAATAAAAGCAGCAGGTCCCTGTGAGAGATCCTTTGTTTCTGCAGCTGATTCCATTCTTGTCTCAAAGAGCCTGGTGCCCCTTATACCTAAGGATAGCATGTATCATGTTTAGGCTTTGGGGGATAGGCTTTCCTTCAAAACCTCAAAGATACTATATCAAGGACTATTATGTACTGTCTTGATAATTTAATCAAATTGTTTTTGGTTTTTTTTTTTTTTGCCCCCAAGGAATGCAATGTAATTGGAATATTTAGGAAATGTTTTAAGACCTACTTTGTTCATGAACAAATTCAGTAACTGAAAGAGTTTCAAATTAAATGCTAGGATTTATCTGTTTGGAAGATCTGAAGACCAGGTTTTCTTTCGTTTGGGATTCAGGAACACCCCTGGTGGATAATTATATTCTGTTAATACTATTCCTCTGGCTTCTAGTCACATGATTTTTGCCGAAGAGAGAATCATTTCTTGCTGAGGAGAGGAAGAGACTCTTTCCACTGTCTCTGTGCAGCTGAGAGAACACCTGAAAGCCCCCAACAAGCAGCAGGATATGCTGTGCAGGCTTCAGGGAAGCTGTGTGGCATCCTGGTGTTCCCAGGTCCAGACCCAGCTGCTGAATCAAAAAAGAACTGGGCAGCTCTGTGCCTCAAACAAAGAACCAGCACACTGAGGGACCTGTGTTTGCTTCAGAAGTATCCTACACATAAAGCATAACCTTCCATAAATATATGTATACTCACTCTCCCCCCTCTCTCTTGCTCTCTAATAGTTCTCCCTGAGATCCTTGAACAACAGAGCAGATGGAAACCTTATTTAAATTTAGAAACCGTGAATACCACATGCTGAGCTCAGTGGAGCAATTCAAGTCGGTTTCCCTATGCTGGATTCCACTTAGAACTTTTAAAATAGCATAAACACATGATGTAAAGCAGCTGAAGATACCTGTATTCCTTACCACAGAATGCCTCACTTGTATACAAGTGTGAAAATGTGTCTCAAACATCAAATTTCACAGCTAGTCATCCTACAGGACATTAACACTCCATTATTTATTAGAGCTATTATAAAAGAAACTCCTGCACCGTCCCTGAAGAGAGAAAATCTGTCATGGTTCCCAGGAAAGAGAAGCAGGGATTATCCTTGAAAGCAGTCAAAGGAGAGAATAGTTTTTACCAACTTGTCAGTAGAGTTGCCATGGGCACCAGCCAGGAGCCTGGGTTTAAATGTCAGATTTCCCTTCCACTACTGTCTTTTCCCTTTGCTTTATTTTTGCTTTTATTCCATTACTTTCTTTTTATTTCCTTTTTTATAAGAATTTCTCTACCCACATCCCTTTTTTTCCTAAAGTCCATTTCTCTTCTTTTTATGCCTATCCTCAGACATCATGCCAATCTCAGGTATATAAATCTGGGTTTATTTTTAAAGTAAGCCAATATGTTCTTGGATACTCATTTAAAAGGCATTATCATATTAATATTTGTCCAGCAAAGAATAAAATAAAAAAAACTGCAATAAGAGGCTGACACAATTGAAGAAGAAACATCAGCGTAGAGTGAGTGGCAGCTCCACTTCAGCATTATTGTGCCTGGTGGTTTCATTATTTGCTAAAATATTACTTGGAGGGGGGTGAGGGGAAGGAAGAGAGCAGAAGGAAAAAGCTCACATCTGTGGTAACGTCTCTGCAGGGGAGAAAAAAGGCAAATCCTGCCATTTGTGGGAAGTATTCATGTGTCGCTGGCTGGCTAAACTGCACATCAATTGAATTAATGTATCCGTTAAATCTAGATAAAAGCTCAGAAGAAGCAGTTTAGAAAACACTTTTTCTTTTCTGTTCTTTTTTTCCCCTTAATTCCCCTAAGCTGGCACAGGACATCTGGGTTGGTTTTGGTTTGTATGGTGGGTTTTGTTTTGCCTTGTGTGTCTTCACTGTCAAAACCCCAAAACTAGCCCAGCTGCCTTAAAAAAAGAAATCCATTTGTGTTTTGCTTCCTTGTTAATAGCGTTAGCATGTAAATGAACACATCCAGGCTCTGAAGTGAGCAACTCCTGAGTGGGAGGGAGCTTCACACCTCCTTTGATGGTATTGTTTCAGGCTGTCTAGCAGCAGGCTCAGCAGGGCCAGAGGAGTACAGCCTTTTGCATAGTTTTGAAAGCAAAAAGAGGGAATTTTTCTAAGAACCAAATAATTCTGTCATTGACTGGATTCCTTTAACTTTCATCTGTCTCCTATGTTTGCCCTGGAGAACCAGACTAGATTTAGTCTACAGTGCTAGCAAATTTTCCAGTTTGGATGCTAAGTTTAGTCTCAGTTTGTTTTCACACTGTGTACTTCACTATGGTGGTAGAGAATGGGCTCAAACAGTGCTTGTGGTTTTGAAATCCATTTCTGAACAGCCTTCCTATGATCCTGCCTTGCTTTTAAGAAACTCCGAGTGTGTTTCCATGTGAATTATTGAGAAATAATTGATGACAGGTCAACACTGACATGAAAACTGGGTCATTAACAGAACTAGTATGATACAAATTTTCAGGATGCACATTTTCAATCCAAACTGAAGTTCCCACAGTGGTTTGGAGTTACATTGTTTCTTTTTCACTCTTGTGAATTGTTTCTATGTTCCTGGTGCACATAGTAATAAGGTTGAATGGTAGAAAGATGCACAATCATGAAGTCCTCAAGTAGCTCCTGGAAGCTCTGTTACAGGCAGAAATATCAGGCTGGTGAGAGTTCTCAAGCACAAGCCCTATGAGGAGAGGCTGAGGGAGCTGGGACTGTTTAGCCTGGAGAAGAGAAGGCTCAGGGGTGACCTCATTGCTGTCTACAACTACCTGAAGGGAGGTTGTAGCCAGGAGGGGTTTGGTCTCTTCTCCCAGGCAAGCAGCACCAGAACAAGAGGACACAGTCTCAAGCTGCACCAGGGGAAGTTTAGGCTCAAGGTGAGGAGAAAGTTCTTCACAGAAAGAGTGATCTGCAATTGGAATGTGCTGCCCAGGGAGGTGGTGGAGTCACCGTCCCTGGAGGTGTTCAAAAAAGGATTGGACGTGGCACTTGAAGCCATGGTTTAGTTAGTCATGAGGTGCTGGGTGATAGGTTGGACTTGGTGATCTCTGAGGTTTTTTCCAACCTTGTTGATTCTATGATTCTATGATTCTAATGCTTTACCATTCTGCCATTATGGAGACTTCAAAAAAGAAGTAGCAAAATTTGATTTCCATTGAAGTAAAATACATCTGAAACAAAATATATTAAAAATCAAATCCAAACAAAAAATGTGGAGCTTTTCTCCCCAAGTCTTCCTGTTTCTCTACACACAAATTAAAATCAAACTCTCTTATGTCACTCCTGTGTCATGCCAATGAAATCCATGTGAAGTGCCATTTGCTGGGGCACCAGGCTTGTAATGGAGAGATTCCAACACTTCTAAGAGATTTATAAAATAGAGAAGAGTAAGATTTTGAAGTCAGAAATCTCTTTTTCTGTTGTCTGTGAATGAAGTGTATTTCCTTGGTCTGCATATATGATAAGTAATGATGGTGGTTATATAACATCAGGTGTGCTATTCTTCATTTACAGTACAAAAGTGTTACTCTTCTTGTTCTCTTCATGCCCCACCACTGTCATATTGGAAATGCTTCGCTCTGGTGAATACAGCTGCAGGTGTTCACACAACCTGAAGTTAACATATGGACATAGATTAATATTTCCAAGATGAAGATTATTACCCTGTTATTAGCAGCAGTCAAAACCAAGAATTAAATCCTGATCCAACACTTAACTTGATAGGTGAAACTATGAAAACTAAGGACTTTCTCTGAAGCACCAGTGAAGGCATATATCTGACACATCTGATTAATCTTAAACTCTTCTTGTGCAATGCCATTTACATCACTAGAAGTTGGGAAAATGCTAACATTGGCTTAAAATAGAAAGCTGCATCAACAAGTCACTTTATCTGGGATGTTACAAAGCCACTGTTTCCGATGGCTGTCATTCATGCTGTCGCCGCACTGCAAGCTTTACATAGTATTTAGGCTCTGCAAAATGTGATTCCTGTCCTGCTTTGATTTATTATGTGGCAGTGTTAGGAACTTTAGCAGGTTTTGTCCTCCTGCACATAATAGGTAATAACACAGGGGTTCATTTACAGCACAAAGCTCCTCCCCTGAGGTGCAGTGCTGGGCAATCTCAGGCATAGCACATAGGAAATAGCTTATTCTGCAAAGCGTTAGCTAATACCACATGCAAATCAAAAATAGCATAAAATATGGAATAGCTATTCCACAACAAGACGACTGCCCACAAACTTCCTTGCCTAGCTACAGACACCAGTGTTCAGAGAGAAAGTACAAATAAATAGGAGAGGGAACAACTCCAACTCTGTGCTTAGCTAGGGAGGGGGGAAAGTGAAAGGAGGAAAGGCTGTCTGCCTTAGCTGGGTAGCAGTAAACAGCGTTGACAGTTCTAGCATTTTTCCTGCCTGGTTTCAGCAGCAGAAGAACATAGGGATTGTCCTGCTACAGGGCTCCATGTATCTTGATATCCTCTTTCCACAGTGGACATAAGCAGATGCTTAGGGAAGGATAAACACAGGACAATTTATTAAAATGCTTTCAGCCCTCACCTAATGGCTGCTCCCTAAACTTGCTGAAATGGACAGGGTTTGATGCAGTTAGGAACACTTAAGTGCTTCCATGGATTTCTCAAATTTCCCCATTTAAGCTTTGGCGTTCACATATCCTTACTTTTTGGTTTATTTGTGTTGTATGGTGAAGGAAGAAAGACAGTAATAAATTGCTCCTAAAAATATATAGCTTTATTGTAGGGCATAAAAGTGGATAAAATATCTAAATTGTTTTTTTGAAACATTGCAGCTATTATCAAGACCAAGTCTGTTTTCCAGGTGATTAGCATCCTGCAGACCACTTAGCCTTATCTAGGGCCATGTCATAAAGAGATCCAAAAAGTGAAAAATCTGAGTTTTCTGTGACGTGAAGTGGGAATGACTTCATCAGTTTCGGTGTAGAACACATGAGAAAAAGAAAATATGGTCCAAAATATTATGGCTGGAGAAATGAGAGAGGGCAGATAGGCTGAAGACCCCATTTATCAGAAAACATGAGATACCACATTTTCCTTTTGAACCAATGATTTTCATGAGAAACTCACATCAGCACTCAGAAATTTGTTCTCAGAAGTGTAAAGGTGTAACAAGTGTGTGGAGGAAGTATTCAAATGCAGAGGGCAATGAGTGTTGATGGCAGAGGGACCATCCGTTCTGCCATCTCATCCAGTTGCAAGCAGCTTTGGAATTTTGATGTGCTTCCTTGGCCAAGAAACCCCTTGATTTCCATGAGATTTAATCAGGCTATTAAATTGTCAGGCTATCCACAATTTATAGAGACAGTGTTTTGTGTCTGATTCTTCATTTCTTTCTTTTTTAACAAATAAAAGCAAACACAATTACAATAACTCACATTCAGAAGTCCATTTTCCCTACTACACGTAATACAATTTCATTAAGTTAGCACAATCCAAATTAAAATGCGAACAAGATACTTGCTTAATACATCAAAAGCAAATTAAATCTGGATTTGAAAAGGTGTTAAAGCTTTTCCTTTTATAAAATAGAATTAGTTCTAATTTGCCTCTGAAGTTTAAATGGAAATCAATTTATTTTGGAAATATAAACCACTAGTTTAATTCCAAGCCCAATGCAATTAGCAAAGTGAAGAAACTTCATCAGGTTCAAACTAATATTGTTGTTATGCTTACAAGTTAAGGAAGGAAGCACTACTGGAATTATTAGAGCTACGATGGATAGACACTGTGAAGTTTATGACCATGGGAGAGGTGAGGAACAAGGACGTAAAGAATTAGACAAATAAGCAGAAAACATTCCTATTTTTAGTAAACTTAGAAATTGTGACAAGTGTTTAAAGCGTTAATATTTTGAATATTTTAATATTTTCATATCTTAAGTCCAGTATTGGATGTGAATATGGACTAGCACTGCAAAAATGTCTTATTTGAGGGTTACAAATTCTCTCTTCCTGTATTTGCCTTCTTTTGTTTCTGTTCTTCACACTGTGTAATGAATGAGTTTACCAAGCCTAATGTGCACACAATTGGCAAACACAGTATATAAGCATTTGTCTAAATTGCCAAAAACCAATTTGGAATTTGGAAATGTAACTATTTGTTCGAGAAAGTAATTCAGAGTTAATGGGAAAATGCCATACAGACTGTCAGAACTAAATGATAGAATACAAAACGAAAGCATCAGACACCTAAACAAGCAGCCTGATTTAGAAAATGTTGGAATTTGATAATTAGGTCACTCTGGAGGGCAGCTAATTTTGAATTTCATTGTAAATTTTAAGCATCTGGTCTTGGAAAGGTTTGCTCTCTCAGCCTCAGTTTTTCTTTTTGTCGAGTTGGAGTAGTGATACTTTCTCCTGTTACAAGCGATGGTAAGAGGATTAGGTCTTTTCACACTGCTTTGGTTGTGGAAAGTCCTATAAAAGAGTTATCTGAAAATTTCAGACAGCTCTAGTGTTATCCTATTACCCACTCATAGAGGCAAGTAATGGATAATTGGGTTCCTACTTACCTTCATTAGATAAGAGATTTCTCATTTAACTCCATCAATAGAAAGATTAAGAGTCCTTGTTACTCCAGGAGAATAAAGTTGCGTAGGATGGGAGAAGTGAATAATAGTGAGAATAAAGGCCTGGTTGTAAACCAATAGATTTGCTGCAATAAAGATGTTTCAGACTATGAAATACCCTCTTTAACCTTTATGGTCATGCTTCTAATTCTCATGTGAGGCAGAATAAAGCAGACGCTTAATTGCATCAAAAGTTTACAAGCTGACTTCATGTTTTCACACCTATCATGTGAAGACAAATGATAAGACTCTCCTGTGAGTTAGAACAGAGCCAGTGGAAAGGCAGTTTGAGATTCTGTGGGTTAGTAATCACTTACTGTATCTCTGCAAGTTTTTCTTGTTTGTTTGTTATGGAACTGACATGTTTGCTGGCACAAGATTTCTTCTATCTTAGACTTCTATTTCAACAGAACCTGTTTTTTCTCTGTGACTGGCAAAGCGTTTTTGCAATGTTTGGCCAAAGAAGAAGGGTAGAAATTAAGTTTTCAGCCTGACACATGCATGTGCCAGTGTGGTTGTCACAGCCTGTGTCAGAGCTGAACAGACTTTCCCATTGGAAGCTGTCTGATGTTGCTAGCAGCAGGCACTAGATGTAACGAATAGTGTTTTCTGAAGATCTAAAGGTGGTTTATTCTCTACACCTATGAGGCAGAATTTTGATACAGGGGACCAGTTAGTTCTGTGACTCTGGTTGCTTTGTCTTCTTGTATCCAGGGAGCAGACTGAAAAGTATGTAGCCAGCTTCCAGACAAAGTTGGTGGTTTCTGACTGTGCCGTCTCTGCAGAAAACTACATCTGACAGAGCACAAGAATGTTTTTTCCTCTGCTGCATGATATTTCTAAACTATTCCCTGTATTTACCTGCAGTGACCTTACAAAAGTAATCCAGCATTATGGCTACAAAGCTTAATTACTGTAATTCTGCTCCAGTTTTGCTTCCACTGGAGGCTTTTCTGCCTCATGCAGCTCTAGAGTAGCATTTCTTGGCACACTTGCTCCTTGGAACAAACTGATGTGGGGTGTTACTGTAGGGTTCTGCCTGCCTTCAAAATGTCACATCTGCTATAGCTTTCTTACCCTGTTTATTTTTAAAACCTGTAGCAAAAAAGACAACACTAAACTGCAAGGGTACCTTTCTGTGGCACCTCCCTAAAAGCTCTCTTTGTTTTAGTAGTATCCATAATTCTCAGATTAATTCTCACTGTCCTGTCTTTAGCAACCGGTTTCCTGATGCAGCTGGAATGCTGGAAAAGCAATCTTCTGGTAATTTCTGTCTTATTTGGAAGTCACCAGAGGGGAAGGTTCCCCACACTCTGCTAATTAAGGAGCATGCTGTTTGGGTAGTGCTGAGGTTGATATCATCTGCATCTAGGTTTATAAATAGCATCTTTGTTTATTTGCTCATTTTTCCTGGTAAATATAAAGCTGCCATACAGTCAGCACTTCAAGAAAGCCAGCAACAGGCAATCAATGTGCAGATCAAATATATGGTATTGATAACATCATAGTTAGAGAGTCATAAACCAAGGTGGTGCAAGGCAGTCAGGAGTTCACAGCTGCCTCCATCTTTCCTGAACAGGGGCTGAGCATAGGTGCTGTTCTCACGGATCACGTCAAATAGACACTCCATGCAAGTGTCAATGCTGCAACATTTGAGTTTCCAGAGAGTAGGTCAGATCCAGACCCACAACCTTGTCCCCATGTTGTGCCCAGCAGAACTGCAGAACACAGAGCATCTTCTGGAGCTGAATGTCTCAGCCCTTAAAAGACCACACAGCCCCAGCTGCACCTCTCTAAAGACGTTATGTTCTCCTTCCTCCTTTCCAGGTGTTTGCATTGCAGTTACTCCCCTGCATTGCTTACAACTGTAAAAATGATCCCAGTCAGTTTCTGAAATGCAAACAAACTGTGGGGTTTTGTGCCATACAAGTAAGCCCTTAAATAACTGGGACACTGTATTGGTGATGAGAAAAGTAAGCACTGGCATAAAGAACAGCTTGCCAAACTTTATAAATTTCTTCTGCATTCAAGAGAAAATAAAGCCTCTAGATTCCCCTAGCACAAATTTAATGATTATTCTGTGCTATGATTTTATATTGATATTTTCAGTAAGACTGTGGGAAAAACACATTTTGTAATCATCTCATAATGGAAAAACACTCACATGGGTCAGGCAATGTCAAGAAGACTGAGAATCCATAGGCAGCAAAGGTCAGTGAGATAGAAAATACATAATTATGATGTGGCCTGTTTAATGTCCATGGTTAGGGAAAAGTAGTCAGATTAGAAAATATTGTCCTCTTTTTTGTTTCTGATCTTGCTATAAATATGTTTTCCTGCAACCTCTGTATGTCTGTCTTAAAAATAGGGATAGATTAGGAAGTAGCAGTGTGATTACAGGGCAAGGACCTAGACAGCAGCCATGAAAAGTACAAGTGAAAACTGCAAACCCAGCTGCTGAACTGTAGCTCTTTAATGATTTTCATAGGCAAAAAAAGCCCCTTCAGGAGGGCTTTAGAGATGATCCCCTAAAGGAGGTTTCCTTTGATAGCCCCCCCAATACCGAATACGACAGAAGGGGGAAAAAAAATTCACTGTGAGGGTGACAAAACACTGGAACAGGCTGCCCAGGAGTGTTGTGGAGTCTCCCTCTCTGGAGATATTCAAAACGAACCTGGGTGCATTCCTGTGTGACCTGCTCTAGGTGATCCTGCTCTGGCAGGGAGGGTTGACTAGATGATCTTTTGAGGTCACTTCCAACCCCTAAAATTCTGTGATTCTGTGAAAAACATTGGTCAAAATAGTGAACCATTTCAGTGGCATCCATCGACAAAAAGTAAGGACAAAACATGAATAACATCAGTTCCTGTCTTTATGCATAGAGAGCAAGAGAATACATAAGCTTTAGGCTTCACATTGCTAGAAAGGCACGGATGCCTGCGTCTTCTCAGGGAGAAATAAGCATATTTTATGCACCAGGTACCAGTGTGGACCAGTTCCTGTTTCCCAAACTTCACAGTATTGAATTATGCTGCTGGTTTTCACTTGTAAACATTTCAAATTTATGAACCAGACATGATTAAAATACTCTGTAAAGGAGATAAATGAGATATTTTTCAATTAAACAAAATGACTTCTTTAAGTCATTGTTTTAAGAGCTCTGTTGTTCTGTTGGGGAGGACACTTCATCATCCAGGAATACTGAAAAAAGCTGCATTTTGTAGAAGGGAAAAAAGAATGCTAATAAAATTTGTAGGTGAGAGGTGCTATAAACACAACAGGAACAGAAAACAAAAGAGTACCTAGTGAGAAAAGTAAACGCACTGGAAATACAAAATGAGAATCAACCTGAAAAAAAATGCAGACAGATCTCTCCTGGGGAAATTAATCCTGAGCAAACCATTCAATGAGCAAGAGAAAATTGGGAAATGCTAGTGATTAAAGAGACCCTGAGGTGAAGCTAGTCAACAAATTAGTGGTAACAGTATGATATGGATAAACAATGGTGCAATTTTAGGATGTATCTTGTTCCAAATATGGTCATTCCTTGATCAGAGAACTGGTGCAAAGTTGAGGTGTTAGAGATGATTGTTGGAAGCAAGATGACATTGGATTTCTGTGGTGCTTAGAAGCCCTTATTCTGGTTTACTGCACTGATGAGTTTCACTCCTGCTGATTGATGAAAATAGAGATTAATTTCTCATTATGTGAAACACAACAGCAACTTTCCTAATTATTATTTTCAATCAAATCATTGTGATTTTCCTCCAAGAAGAGGAATAATAAAGGCCCAAACCACTATATTGCTTTTAAATGTATTAAGTTTGCACTTTAGTCTGGGAGGAGAGCAATCATTTCTCTTTGTATTCTGATGAGAAACTTCCTCCCCACTCCACTATTTTAAGTAAAAAAAAAAAAAAAAAAAAAAAAGCATGATAATCTGGCAATCTGGAAATCATCTCAAAGGTAAAGAATTGCAATCACCAGTAGTATCATGTAAGACCAAAGCACACAGGCACTGATTTGGTATAAAGGGCTGAATGTACAAATGCCAGATCGATCTCTTTATACCAATAAAGTCCCTGGTCCCTGCTGGAAAGAAAATCAGATTAAAAATTGAGTTAAAGAAACACTCAAATATCATCCCAGCACTTTATTTTCAATGCTTTTTTTGTAACTAGGAAATAGATCTTGAGCCAAAGGCTGTTAAAATGCACTAGTTCAGGAAAGGACTTGAGCACGTGCTTAACATTGAGCACCATGTTGGACTCAGAGGTAATGACCTGCACTGAGGGCTCATGCATGTTGTGACCACCTGTAGTTTCAGTGGGAAGGAAGCATCCATGTAAAAGCAGACATCAACCTGCTCAATTAAAAACTTTCCACCCCAAACCCCCAAAATGTATTCTCTTTCCTCAAGAAAAAAATGTGCTTAGAGGTTGGCAGTCTCTTTCAGATAAAGTAAAACTCAGCTTGAGTTTCATCCATGAGTAGTATTTCTTAAACTTACCAAGTGCAGGGGTAAAAAATGTTTGCTTCTTTACCTGGGGTTGTCACAGCCCAAACTACACTGGGGAACACATTCTGCTAAGCTTTGCAAAAAATGTTAGTTGTGGAGAAATTAAAGATCAGTGCTCTGACTTTTGAGAGCCGTATTTCCTTATCTCTGTCTTGTGTTCAGTTCTTCTCCTGCAGTGAGAAAGAGCCTGCATGCATCTCTGGTTTAGGCTTTTTGTTTGTTTCACTCTGGGGATAAAAAAAAAAAAAAAAAGAGATGCCAAACCAAATTTTGGTCCAGAATACACTGACCTAAGTCTCTTCCAAAACAAGTGGAGTCACTATGGAAGAGTATTTTTCCTATTGCCTTTGTCCCAATTTTGACTTTGTGCTTCCCTGCCATTTGCGTCACTCATCCCACCAATTTCTTGTGATGCCTGTCACTCTCAGAAGGAGAGCAGCAGCTTCCCATGCAGTCTGACTGAGCAATGTGTCAGTGGGGTTTTTTTAATTAGATAATACAGTTTATGGAAGAACTGTGAGCCACAGCTGAGAAGTGAACCTGAAGGACAGCCCTTGCTCTTTTAATCCTGCTTGCTTATTTTACATAAGAACAGAGTCTTTGTTAGTATCATACTGGAAGCTCATTAAGAGGAATAAAATTCAGCTTCTTGGTTTGATGCTACTTTTGTAGGGGATGTATCACATATAGGGATCTCAACTATTAAAAAGCCTTAATGGAAAAGAAATAAACAATAGGATCAGGGACAAGCTTAATTGGCTTTTTCAGATGTTTAAAACATGAGGCTAAGATGTTCATGTATGTAATGTGCATGAACTTCTGGTACAGAACTAAATGAAGATCTTATAATGGCATAGTGAGTATATATGAATGGCAATGGCAAGGGTAAAACACGGTGTTTGGACAATAGAGTGAGCATGATGCATCTGCAATAGTGGTGGTGAGTTTTACTGTAGTCTAATGAATCTGGAAAAAATATCCTTAAGTGCAGAGAAAAAATTTATTATCTGGGATTGAGGTCTGCAGAACACAGAACCTGGATTTCTTTCTGTTGGATGCAAAATCTATCAGGCACTTGAAGAACTCTGCTCTCTTCAGAGGCAGTCAGATACCTGCTCTTACTTACACTGGTGTCCATCAGCCCTTTGCAGTGATGTTTCTGAGATCCCCGTGTCTTTCACACAGGCTTTGTCCTCGAAGGGGTGGGGTTGTGCATCAGCACCCACAGTCTCCTGCTAGCAGATGGTACAGAAGAGGTGAAAAATGGTAGAATGTTGTCTGGTACCACCTTGGTCTCCCCAGCAGCTTCTACTCTATCTCTCTGTCACTGCAGAATCTTATGTGAACCACAGCATTTCTTGTTTTCTCCGGCTATTTTTTGCATCCTGAGTACATTTCTGAAGCTTCCTTGCACCCCGATCACATTGTGTGAGGTTTTGCAGCTTACCTTGAGAAAGGTTTGTTTACAGTTGCGGAGTAGCCTCAGGATTTAAGCCAGTGCAGCTCTAACAAACATTAATTTTACTTTCCAGTGTTTACTTTCCATTTTTCATGCTTTTCTGTATCAAGTTCCCTTGGTACAACAGCGTCTGAGCAGTGAGGAGTTTGACATTTGCTCACTGACACACAGAATTCCAACTGACCTCAGCGGATTTCAGATTACACTTTCTACAGGAAAAAGAATCAGAGCTGGCACAAAGGTAGTTCAAAGGACAAGCAAATCAGTTATTCACTAAACACATACTCTCTTGAACAGATCCACATGATTCCTGCAGATTTGCATGGCACTCAGCAAATTGTTTGTCCAAAAAATGAGAAGTCAAAACATTCTGAAGCTTTGAAATCAACACATAAGAAACATTTTTCATTTCATTGATAAAAATCAAAGAGCAGATTCAGTTTGGTGAGGAAAAAAAAAACACAAACAAATAAAAAACCTGAACACAACAACAACAGAATAATTTTGTGTCAATTCACAGTGGCTTGCTTAGCCACTCAAAAATATCCCAAATCATTATTTCTTCTCAAGTACAGTTATTCTGACTAGTTTTGGGTGTTAGGAGCATTACATTTTTGAAAGTACAACCACGTGCTATTTGAAGGCTGTGGGTTGTGAAGCAGACATGTATTTTCATTCTTTTATTCATCAGGATAGCTCCATTACATTCAAGAGTACTTTTTAAAACTGTCACTTGCTGTGACAGTTAACAGTTAACGGATCACATTGGCAAGTTTGTTTGATTAATGAGGGAAAAAAAACAATTTCTTAAACCAAGCTGTATCCCAGGTGCTTCCCAAGCTGAACCTGAAGTGTAAAGGTGAAGCTGGCAATACTGGAAATGGTCAAACATCCACTTCCAGGGCCCTAATCTGAAAACTATTACAAATTCTGGCACATTTGTTTTAATTGCATGTTAGTTTTAACAGGATGTTATTGGTTTGTGAACACCCTGTTCCCAGATTCCACCTCCGATGTAGCTTTTATTGCATAGCAGTTTTAATGTGATTTTACTGCTTTATAAATACACTTTTCACCATTCTTTCTTTGATGTCTTGGCTGTACCAATATGCTTGCATATTGCCATTAGCTCTGTCTTAGAACCAAGGTTAAAGGAATCACAGGAGGGTTTTGCAGAATGAATGATAATTGAAAATGCACCTAGCAGGATACTCTTGGTATTCTGTAAACAAACAATGCAGAATCTTTATTCATTATTTATCACTTGTTCTTTGTGACACTTCTTTGCACAACATATCTTTTCCCTTTCACAGAGCTGAGCCAAAACATATGTCAGGCCAGATGCATACATTTACCTCTCTCCTTTTCTCCCACCTTGAATCAGAATCACTTGCTCTGCTTAGATACCGTCTGTACATGGAACCAGCTGGTGCAGCACCAGCAGCCGCGCAGTCATTTCATCTTGCAGCACACTCTGCTCATCCCACTCATCAGGCTGCCCTTTAGTCCATGCTAAATTCTGTGCTTGGTGGGAAATGGCTGCTTGTCTTCCAGCCAGTACTTCTGGGTCTGGATCAGTAGCATCTCTGCCACCAGAATGCCTGAGGATATGGAGAGTTTTGTGCAGATCTGACTCACATCTACTCTTTATACCGGCTGAATCCTTAGCTAACAATGCTGTGTTTGCTTGCTTTTCTCCAACAGGGTTGAAGGTTAAAATTAAGCTAGTAATTTTCCTTGGTGTTATTTCTGAATGTGTATTAGTTTGGGGTTAAATTGACAAGGCAGGAATTATAAAAAATATTTTTATTTTCCCAAAACCCCCCCGCCCCAAACCTATGTACAAAACCGATAAAAATTATTTACAGGTTCCATTCGGTCGCGAATTCTTCCAGGATGCGTACGGCAATTTTTGATACAGTTTAGAGAGTTAGGAGAGTGCAAAAGGCTAAGCCATAAATAGCTTCACCCACTTATAAATCAAAGGCCAAGCAATAACCGTTAGGGAGATAGGAGCAGGCCGGGGTTTACTCCCTCTCTGCTGACAGGCTCCAGAAACTGTCGATTTGTGATCCAATTCGAGGCTCACGGCTTTACAGGATTGGTCCCAGAGAGAAGCGAAACGGCAGGCAGGTCCCAGGCAGGCAGACTCTCGGCTTTGCTGGCAGGCTGCCCAGCAGGATCGGTCGCACGCTGGCGGTGGCAGGCAGGTCCCACGGCTGGCGGGCCGGGCCGGGGAGAAGTGAGCCAGAGCGGCGAGAGGTGAGCGCCCAGAATGGCAGAGCCGAAATGAGGGGGCCCCGAAACACGGGCGAGCCGTGTGGAATCGAGAGCGGCAGAAAGGGGGAGCCCCCACTGCTCCCTGGCCACCCTTTTATATATTCCTAGACAACCTGTCCAGGCCAAAATGTGGAGTATCCCCCTTAATATCCCCCTTATCGCATTCCCAAATCCCAGCGGGCTTCTCCCCACACCGGTAAATGCCGGTGGGGCCTCCCCTCGGCAGGGACAATAGGTGGTTGTTACTCTCATCAGGGCAGGGGAAGACTGTTTCACACCTTTGTTTCCCCTATTCAGACCTCTGCCGATAGACAGTGAGGGAAGGTGGGGGGAGCTGGAGCACCCTGCAACAGAATGGTATAGGTAAAGGCATTTTTGCCTATCCCCATGTTTTTAACCAAACAGATTACTGGGCCTACTCTCAATTTTTATTTTGCTGGATTTGGAGGGGGTGGGGGGTGGAGGGAAGATGCTATTAAGCTTTTGTTAAATAAAACCTGAAACAAATCGTGTCTCTCTGTCCCTCTTTTAATTAGTTCCTTTTGATACCTAGAGATTCTGGTATCCTATCCCAACTCCTCTTTTCCTCCCAGTCCCCTCCTCCTTCTCTCCTTCAGCTTCTGTTTTTGGACATCGCTGCTTCCAACTTTGACTGGCTAGTTCCTCTTCAGTTGAACTTCAGCAGGTCTTCTGTCTCCTGCACATATTGGTGGGAGACTATTTAATGTCATAATTCTTCTTCAGCTTGCAGCTGCAGCTGAGCTGTCCTGTTCTCCAAAAGGCAATTTTGCAGAGCGTACCCTACAGAGGTTTTAAAATATTGGCACAAGATTTGAGTACCTTAATGATCTATCTATGCCCTGGTATCTTAAGATATATATAGAAAAATATATTGGTGATAAATTGCAGAGCCAAAATTTTAGGCTTCTGGACAGAACTAATCTAGATCTCATGACTAAAAAGACTTTATCCCTTATGATTTAGGTTTAGCATCCTCTTTGTAACTGATAGACCTAGAAAACACCTATTTTCAGAGAATATAGATACACCAGCCTGGTTTTTCAAAGTTCAGAAAATATATTTATGAAGTAATTCCAACTCTTCTGCATCTCTACTAACAGCCATCATGGATTTGAGGCTTTATGTCTTTAACAACCCATATGAAATTTCTGTACTTTTTAACCTACAGTTTGTGTCTATCTAATCCTCATTTATTCCATCCCTAGATTTAGAAGTAGGCTTTATTTTTTATTGTTAACTTTATTTCTCTTCTGAGCCCTAAGTTGCCTTGAATTCTTTTCCTTCTTTACAGTTTGATTTTAAATACACTTTATTCATATTTTTCCATCTTAATTTTCTTCCCAACCTATTTCTCTCATATTTTCTTCTGGTTTGGAAAATGAAGCCCTTTGAAGTCAGTATCTCTATGTGTTTTGATTGTAATGCTTTCCTATTCCTTCAAGCTGGACCTTGAAGTGTGGAGATCACAATTCCACAAGCAGCAGCCAGTGTCTAGTCCAGTGACTCTCCTGACGTCCTGCATCATCACCAAGTCACAGCAGACTTAACCCAGGTGGGTTGCAGTGCCTTTTAGGTTAGAAAGACCCTGACTGAAATCAATGGGAAAATGCCTGCTGAATTGAATAAGACTTATGTTTAAAACTACTTTTTGGCACACCAAACTGTTCTATTTTTACCTGCCTTAAAAGATAAATGATCCTTCAGAACAAAATTGTTTTCATATTATTTTTTTCTTTCTTCTTGATTGGATTTGATTGGGGGTATAGCTTTGCAGTTCTGTGAAGAGTAATGTTTCACTGTCCTTTGCTCTTTCTTACATAGTGAAGCATGCTGGTATAATTCAATAAAATTCTCCTATGTACATCTCTTCTGATCTGTGAAGAAACTAATCTAATTCCAAATTAACTGCTCTCAAAAGTACTTTTTTTTTCCTTCTTCATTTTAACACATCACAAGGCTACAAGTAACTGTAGTTCGATTTTAATGAGAACAATTGAAGGAAATACCAGAGATAAATGTCTGTCAGAGTTAGGATTTAATGGACAAAAAGAAATGCTTCTTGCACTGAGATGGATATTTTCACCCTGTGTAAATGATTGTTTATTCAAATATATTTATGCTAGGCCTGATAAGTTGTACAGCCTCCTGCAAATGAAATTCTTATGATGGTAAGAATCTTATTTGCAGGATATCTGGAAGGGATTCAGATTATTCTGCACTACTAATACAAAAAAGTAAATGGAAATGTAATTTATCCTGTTTATCTTGATGCTTCATAAAGGGCATTTCTTATTTCTGATGGTGAACACACTACTAGTGACTAAAACCATAAAACCAGATGACCACTTATGTAGAAGGTATAAATTCTTCTTCCCTCTACTTTGTACACTGTTTACCTGTAGAGTAGCTGGAATAGAATCCAATCTGTTACAAACCACAAGAAATATTAGTGTAACACCTCTTAACTTCTGTGGTTGATTCTGACTTAGGGCCAGCTTTGGGTGTAGCAGGGCAAGCAGTTGCTCATGGCAGCAGGTTAATGGTAGCAGCAAAGAGCCATTCTGCCAGTGCACAGTTACACATCACCATCCTGCTTCCTTCAGCAGTTTCTATCTCCATTTATTGCAGCCACAAACAAAGCCATACAGAGGCAAGAGTGCAGCTGTTGCTGGAGGATAGGATGGGGCTGGGAAGCTCTGTTACAGATTGCTGCATTGAGGGAGGAATGGGAATGAGGAGGGGAGCCCTGGCATACGTTTCAAAGTTTGACTAGTTTAGTGGTGAAGCAAAGCAATACTGAATGCCATCCAAATCCATAAATCCTTCCCAGCTTCTCTTTGCACTTCAAAACCCCACTGATCTTCACCTCAGCTTCCTTAATCCAAAGTCTTCCAACTTTCGTGATACTCCTACTTCAGCGCATTCGGTTATTCTGCCTTTAATTTGCCTGCACTGCTTGGAAGCATTGAAATTGCTTCAGACAAGTTTGTGTCCTTGGTGTGTCTGTATTCATCTCTTCCCTGCTATTTGCATTCTTTGGCAGACACAGTCAGGTTTGGTCTGTGTTTGTCCAGCAGTTAACAAAGTGAAGGGGTTCAATGTCAAGGGCTTACAAGGAAACAATTTTGGCAATAAATATTAGGATAAAGTGTTCAAATATTTCTACTCCACATTTTCTTTGTTAACTTTAACCTGCAACTCATCAACTTGTTAACTTAAAGGCTTGTTGTCATGTTCAATAGGGGTAAGGCAAAATGATTAAGGCATCCACACAAATCTTCATTTGAACAGTCACACGTCCCGGTCTTCTGGTTTTCTGTGAAGTCCCCAGTCTCTGCCTTCTTCTTGCAGCCTGTAGAAGGAATTTCCTAGCTTTGAGTAAAATATCCACAAGTCTGACCACTTACATATATCATCAGCCTTTAAAATTTGTCATCTTAACGAAGTTTCCAGATTTATTCCCCTCTCTTCTTCCCTCTTTACACATTCAGAGCAATTTAGAAACATGATCTCCACTCCTTCTTAGAAGGAGCCATCCCAACATGCTAACAAGTTGGAAAGGTAGAAGGTCGTACTGTACAATAAAGGAAATATCACCATGCACTTACTTATCACATAAATATAAGAACTAATTTAAATGCTGTGGCATGAAAATACATGGATACTGAACAAAACTAAAGCTAGTATTTCTAAAGCTGTCTATATTGACCTTAGCTTTGAATCGTATATCCAAGAATCAAAGTTCTACTTGTCATCTGATCCGTGTCTTGAGTGCACAATAAAACCAAGACAAACAGCATTTTGGCCTTCAGCTGATTACCTTAAACTGGCTCAGAGAAAGCAGGAATTATTTCACAGCCACATTCCCACACACACTATTTCATATAATCACAGAACGCATTGGGTTGGAAGGGACCTCTAGAGGTCATGTAGTCCAAACTCCTCGCTGTAATCAAGGATATCCCCAACTGGATCAGGTTTCCACAGATTTTCTCCCAAAAGAATTACATGAAATAAAATATTTTTAAGGAGCTATATAGCTCCATGAGCAATAACAAGCACTTTGTGGTGATTTCATTTCACTTTTTGAAGTAGACTGTTCTTCAGGCTGCTCTTCTTGAGTATTGGTCAAGTACCAACCAGAAGAAAAAAGCAATTACAAGTTCTGTAAGTAATGGAGGACAAGAGAAGAACAATAAATCTCTTCCTTTTTTTCATAGTATTAAAAATAATCAAGATAAAAATAAAACAAATCATATTCGCCAATCTCTTCCTTTAAATTATACAAAAGTAGTAGCAAATAGGGTTTGGGGCTGGTTTTGGGTTTTGTTTTCCATGAATGTAATTCAGTCTGATTGCTTTGGCATACAGTGCATTGAAACCAAGGAGAAGCTTCATTAGAATCACGACATATACTTGTGCCTACCTTCCATAGTTCTTTCAGCTTTGACAAAAGAAAAAGACATGCTTTTTGGTCACAAGGATAGAAAACTAATTAAGGTTTCTTTGAAAATGACTGCAAGCTTCTCTGAAATTAGATTTTCCCCCCCTCCCCCCGCCCAGCTTTTGAATTATATCCAGTTACAGTATAGTCTAAAAGTTACAGACCAAGAAGACTGAACCAAGCAGAGCAGAACTTTCTTATAAGAACATCTACTACACCTCAGAGAATTTGTTTGTATATCTGA